>NW_024503679.1:5714494-6220561 GCF_017590055.1 Onychostruthus taczanowskii | reverse complement strand
AAAAAAATACGGGGAAAGAGGCCCTTTTTGTTTTTTTTTTTTTTTTTTTTTTTTTTTTGTCTTGGTGATGACTCTTTCTTCTTTACCTTCTGATGGTGAACAAGAAAACTTAAATGCTGTTTTTAGGGCATATCATCAAAATTCAGGTATTTCCTCTCAGAAACTGCCAGAGGTTCAGTATTTAAACTGACCACTACTGCAAGGGGTAAGAAAATAACTTTTAATTAGTTATCTCCTAATTGCTTCCTGTAAGGTTTTGTAATTTTTCTTAAGGGTATTGTACTTCTTGACACCCCAAGAAGATTTTTTTTCAACAATTCTGGCTACTTATTTGATATGCAGCCCTCTCATATCGTTCTGGATAGCATCTATTTTTAGCTCTTGGATCATACATCCTGGGGAAGGAGAGTGATTCTATTCTCTATCCCAAAGATAGATTGCCCCTGAGTGCCAAAAGCTGGCAATGGAAAAAAACAAAAACAGCAGCAAAGTGCTCATGGCAGAAGGCTTGATGGAAGCTTTAGGGGACTAATTCTGATATGTTTACTTTATTTTCTTTTTAATGGGTTGTCAGCTGAGGAGAACAAACAGCTCTTCCTGCATCCAGAAGCATAAGCATTTATTGGTCCAGATAAAGCAAAGAGAAGAAAAATTGTTCAGGGTGTACTATAAGTCATCACCATGTCTCTTCAGGTAAAAAGCCAAAGTATTTCTGCTGTACTATTTTCACAGAGCTGCTCTGTGCAGCACAGATTGGAACCAGAATGTACAATGGCCACTGGAACAATGCAGAGTTGAATATTGAACACAACCTCTGAATCTTACCCTGCAACAGCCACTCAGGTGAAAGCATTGCTGATATCATTAACAGAAAAAGCAGCTCCCTTGGGAATGATATGTGTGTACTTTCAGGAGAAGGGTACACACTCCTATGCACATTCAGGGCCCTACTGAAGCTGGGAGGGATTTGGGAAGGTTTGAAGCGTCAAGGATTGCAGTCTCACAACTCTGACAGACTTATACTGGGAAGCCCTGCTGTCTTCATGCTGTTAAAACAGTCCTTCCTGTGCAAAAGGAACTTGCTATATTTTCCTCTTCACAATCCATATCACCAGCAAAACCTTGATTTTTTTTACACTGGCACTGGATCAAACAAAGGGTACACATGGAAATCACTTTCCTAACTTTTCAGGATAACGACCTTAGTAAAAACGTAGGGAATTGTTTTCAAAATGCCTGTGAAAGAAAATCACATTGATACTGTTTAGCTGTGTTTCAGAATGTTGTCAGTAAAAGTGCAAAATTACATTTCCCCATGCCCACACTGGAGGTGTCTGGTAAATGTACTGCTGAGCTGACATTCAGTGTCCTTGTAATGAATCAAGTCTATGTCTTTACAGAACCTGGGGTTTACAGCAGCGCTCTGAGTTTATAGCTGAGAGTAGTCTTAAAGATCCATGTTTCCTTTATGTATTTCAAATTGATTTGAACCATAAGCCTTTCTTTGCAAAGAATTCTCTAGAATGTAACCCTTCTAATCACCTTGTATATTCTGGACGAGGACCTCAACTCCCTCAATAGATTACATTACAACTGCACCTGTGTTGCTGTGTAAAACTGCCCAGAGGGAGACCAGAATGGCGAATAAATCTCATTTCCCAAATGACTGTTCTTCTGGTCAGCTTTGGTGTGGTTCTCTTGAACTGGCCAATCTTGAAAATTGTGGACATTGGTTCTCTTTATGACCACCAGTATTGTTCATGTCAACAAGTCCAACACTCCGAACAGCCTTTAGGAGTCTGATGTGTCTTTGTGGTGACAATGACATTACCCTCAAAGGCAACCCAAGGACATTCCCTGACTGAGCAAACAGGTTTTGGTGGTAGCCTAAACACATGATGGTGCCAGGCTCTCAGAAGGAGCAATGGAGATGCATACAGGGAATCCAGGGAATTGTCAGACACAGGGAGAATAAGGCCAACAGGGATCAGCAAAACCAAGAACTGGCTGGGTGGCTCTTAAATTCCACTGTTTTAGGGATATGAGAAAGGTATGGTTGCCATTTTATCAACCGCATGTCCAATAATTCCAGTCCCAACTTCTGCTCAGGCATAATCATTCATCTATATCTGTTAATGACAATTTAATTGCATGTCCTTATCTCATAAATACAGAAATATTTGTGTATAGTAATATGTGCTAAAGAACACATTGAACTTCAGTTTGCCATCAATTTAGTTTGCTATTTATATACAGCATATGGATTTCAAGTTTTCCCTTGACACTGGCATTGTTGAAACAACCACTTGATCTATTAAATTTTTTGAGTAGCTCTTTAAATTATAAATAGTGCCCAGTTGTTTATTTCAAGTGCTTTCAATACTCCAAATGTGGTTTAATTGTATTTGAAAACTGCCAAATATCAATGGAGATCAATCCCGTCCCATTGATCTGTTTATGCAGTTAAACATGTAGAATATCAGATTCAGGCTCTAACATATTTAAATACTCTTCCATTGATCAGATGCTGCCATGATCCAGCACAGATGATGGCATAGATGATTACAGGAAACTGCCTGCTCTGGTTTACTCAACTGATACCTCCATCTTTCAAAAGGCATCATGGAAAAACTGACCCACAGCTCAAAAGCAGAGGGTGAGTCAGAGTGACACATGAGCTTACCATATAAAAATGTTTCATATCCATGGAAAGATTTTAGCATCTCATGTGGGAAAAAAACCACATACTGAAAAGTAGAGTACATAAAAATCCTGCACCTTTCTGCCTTAATGGGACAAGAGATGAGTTAGGGACATCAAATAATCTTTGTTCCTTCCCAAAAGCAAACTAATATCCTCCAGGGCTGCTTGTCCAGCTACAGGACAAAGGTCTAAACTTATGATGTGGAACTGTCTTCTCTAGAACATACGGCAGAAAAATGCAGTAATGCCAGATCTGGCAATGATGGTACTTCAGTGATTTGGATGAGTATGTGATCCTGATTAGAGAGCTGTGCAAGCAAGGGAAGAGACTTTGCTTCAACTCAAAACACTTATGAAAAGATTTTCTAGAGCTAAGTAAAGGTCCCTTTTATTTGTTAGCTATTTTAATTATCCATGAAAGGGCTGACAAGGAAACACTGACCTTTGTATTTGTAACAGCACAGAGAGAGTGAATGCGTGTTAGTTCCCAATACCATGTACTGATCAGGGCCAGGTATCAGGAAAATCACTCTCTGGCCAGTGGTGAGGCTTCAATGGAGCAGTCAGTTCTGTGTTGCTGTCTCTCAGTCAGCAGAGGGGAAAGAGCCTCACATATCCCTCAGACATCCACAGAGCTACATGAAAGCTGCAAAAGGCAGAGAAAGACAAGGGTTTAGATCTTGGGAAAAGAGGAGGAGTGGGATGAATTAAAGAGCAAAATTGCTCTAAGGGATTTGCAGAGCCTTTCTAGGTAAGAAGAAGAAAGGAATGTCATTTATAGTTCCATAAAATGCTCCATGTATGTGACAATATTTGAGAGAGTGGAGTGATGCAACAGGAGTGTGGTCCTCCCATTCCTAAGCAAAGGGCTTCAGAAGAAAACCAGCATTGCTGTGGATGAATGAGCAGAGTTCAGGCAGTTCAATAGCTCTTCTGAGACCTGAATGCTTTATTTCTTGGGTTTCTTTTGAAATTTCAGCTAGCTGTGTAATACTATGATGAGAGCAAAAAACAAGTATGTATAAATTGCTCTGTGGTGTTTCAGGTGAGTGAAATGCTTGGAATGCAACCACCCATCATTATTAATATTGTGCTCTATCTGGGAGTTAAGGTAAGTAAGAAATCTTCCTTGTCAAGTTTTCTTCAAACTGACCCTTGCTTCAGGCCTTAAGTAAACAACAGCCTTCTCTGGGAAAACTGCATGTGGTACTGTCGTTATCACATAGGTACTTTTTCCTGATTTATACACCAGACAGTGTTTGAACAAAGTCTAAATGTTTTCCAACTTCTCTTCATAGCACAAAATAAGACTAAATCTAGTTTAAGGTAACTTATATACCCATTGTGACATCCTATTAACTGGTCCTGAAGCTAATTCATATGGTCTCAGATATGAATTAAAATACTTTTCCATTATTAGAGAGAATTATTGCTTTGTTTACAACAAGTTTTGAAGACACTACTGCATCTGCTTTAAACATAGGACTCTACAACTGATGACTGTCTTTGGCAGAATTTAAATATTTCAGCACCTGCTGAAAATAAATTTATCAGAGATACAACACCAAAAGTATTTTTCACATTAAAATATGGAAAAAGGAAAAGCAAGATTGTGTTGACTTCAGAAGACTTCCTTCTTATCAGGAGTCAAGCATTGTCAAGCTGGTAGCAACGGTAGCAAGAGCTTGAGCCAGCACTCATCAATATTTCTAAATTACTAAGAAGAATTCAGTTAATCATTTGTTTCTTTACACCTTCTGGCAACTTGCAAAGATTGCTATGAGTTAATATAAATCCCATAAAGTTCAAAAATGTCCTCTGAGTACTGGAACTTTGTGGGAAACACTAATAACCAACCCAGGGGTTACACTACAGAACGTTTGTTGAAGGCACCTTGGTATCTGCTGTGACTGACAGCGTGATGAATGATGATTGCTGGGCTGGCTTTGAACAAGTGTTCTTCCTCCAGCAAAGTCAAACAGACCTTGCAGAGGAAGTTATGGAATTTGCTTTCTGTTAAGGCAACTCAGAGATTAAAATCCATATGCCAAAACTTGAAAATTTGGAATCCAGCTTCAGGAGTGGATGATTCTTCTCAAAAGAATCTCCCTGGAGCTCTTTTGTCACTGCTATAATAGCTAAAGACTCTGACCCCCTGTGCTCACCAGCAGAGCCCAGCACAGCATTCAGAGGAGAGATGCTGCCTTATCCTATCTGGCAGGCAAATGCAAAATACCTGCCCAGGATTGATAGAAATAATATTTGACTCTGTGTGCTCAGCAGATTCTTTGCTGGGAGCTTGTGGGCAGAGGGAACAGTAATTTTTGCCTTTATATGTGTGAATTTGAAAGCCTCAGTTAAAATTCACCATTTATGCTTAAAGGCTTAACATTCACATGATCCCTCTTCTGAACACAGCCAATACACACCATAGCATTCATTCATAAATGCAAGCAAACAGTCACAGAAACTGAAAAAAATAAGGATGGAAGAGGGTAAAATATGCAGGAAGCTATCCTATCCCCCGATGGCCTGAAATTTGCTCAGGGTGTTATACATGAGATTAGCAACTGTCTGTCAACGAAAGGAAAAAAACTTGGGAAATTTAAGGAGGATATGGTTCTTACTGAAGATGCAGAAGTAAAATAATAATGAAATACAAAAGCCAGCATTGTAAATTTCAGCCTGAAAGGTGAAGTCTTTGAAGACAGAGAAAATAAGTGGTAAGATTATTCTATCTTTTGTTTGTTGGCATGTTTGCCTCATAATAGGTTAACATTTGAAATGTGAAGCCAAGTCTATCATTTTTATTGTTGTAGTCTGATTGCCAAGACCAAAATGAGACAGATTTATCTTTAAAATACCTCTAAGAGTACCTCTAAAATACCTCTAAACATAAGTTTGCACATAAAGGTATAGAAGAGTTTGATGAGGCAATAGTATTGATTATGAATAGACATGGGCTAATACACATAAAGATTGGTGTGCAATACATATGTGCAGAGGGAAGAGTTAAGCATTGCCACAACCATTCTTTCTGCAGTCCTAGAGCTGACATTTCCTGATATAATTCCAATCTCCATGTTCATTATTAAAATAGAACTAAATACAGAATATACAGCAGTGGATACAAATAAATACCTACACATACACATGCTGTAGATGTACACAAGGCTTGACTGAAAATACTTTGGAAACAGTACATCTGTTTTAGTGGGGCCACAGCAGATAAATGTGATATTCTTAATATAAATTTGCACTTTGAATTTTAATGCATTTTAAAAACCTAGTAAACATTTCAATTTAGCATCTCTAATAGGAGATATTTTACACCTTCACATATAAGTTTCTTAAACCAGACATTCATCATAAGCATGTATAATTTTGTCTCTCTGTCCACAGGATTTTCTGGATTTATGATGGGATAAACTCTGATAGTCTATTCACACCCTGCATTCTTAAGATGCCACTCAGAATATCTCATAGTGGATTCACAGTTACTGCTGTTTCTTTAGGCTTCACTCCACAGTTTATTTCAAAAGTACTGTGAAACTTCTTGGGAGAGGGAAAAATTACATTTAATCTCTTAATATCATGACCAGGTATATGAATCTATTTACCTGAATTTGTTCCATTAAAGAAATATAACAGCTTAGTTTCAAAGGTCAGTGACTTCTGCAACATTCTTGTTTCTCTTTCCTGTCTGTAGCCGAGAAGGAGCAGAGACCACTCAATTCTCAGCAGTAAAGTGGTTCTGTCTACTTAGCTAATTTCCCCACACACTTTGTAGTTCACTGGTGACATATGTCCAATGCTTCCACAGGTCTTAAAGAAAAGGAACTCACATTTTGCCAAAGAAAAGCCAAGACCACAAAGGAGATGAAATATAAGATAAAGTAGTAACACTGCAGTGGAGTGAATCCAAATGGGACCTGGATTTTTTTAAAGTGACATATTACAGATATAAACCTGAGTTGGAGAGATCAAATCTATATCAACAGCAAGAGCTAAGCCCTCCAAAATTTAGCAGGGCTCAGATCTCCTGGCTGGGCTTGCTCCTATCCTTCTGTGAGATGAAAATGTAATAGGAAACTCTAGCAAGAACATGTATTTTCAGCTCCATGATTTGATTAACATTGGTAGAGCACTTTCAAGATTACTCATATTGCATATCATGTATATCTCTTGAAGAGGATCCAATCCACTTTTATCACATTCAGGAATGCACAAATACTATGCTTTACATACATTCCATCATCCTGTGCATACCCTTTGTATATATATCTGTAATAGCAATGTGCCTCAGTTAGTTTTCTGGCAATAAAGCCAATTGCCGGGAGAACTGAAAGTAAGTTTGAGTGAAAAATTATTACACTCCCCAGAAAAGCCGGAGCATGTTCAAACACTTCCTATCAGGCATGCTCATCAGGAGTTGGTGTAGGTCAAGAGCATGGATATTATTCCATCATTTTATAAATTTTTGTAATTTTCCATACCTGAGAATGTTACCTCACTCTAATTTACTAGCACAGATACAGCATCTGTTTCTACAGACAACTTACAGTGAGTCATACCAGCTCATATAAATGCATAGCTATAGTACTAAAACCATGAAAAAGAATATAAATACCTCATAAGGAAAAATAGATTAGTACTTAATTTGACAGTGTTGGGCTCAATAGACCAAGGCTGTCAGAGAAGCACAGTTATGGATTAGTTACGCCCATTTTCATCCTATAAAATTTTAAGCATTTTATTTTCATTATTAGTTTCTTTCTAAGATAACTCCAGACACCCAGGTTTACTAGTGTGATTTCATTAGTAGCATTTCAGCTGATAGGTCTGAGAACAGAAAGAGAATAGAAGTGCTCTT
Source organism: Onychostruthus taczanowskii (assembly GCF_017590055.1). Classification (NCBI taxonomy): domain Eukaryota; kingdom Metazoa; phylum Chordata; class Aves; order Passeriformes; family Passeridae; genus Onychostruthus; species Onychostruthus taczanowskii. The sequence goes on along the minus strand of NW_024503679.1, from coordinate 6,212,985 downwards.
GCTGGGAAGGAAGTGTCTGAGGGCAGAGGAGGATCTGCCTTTTTGTTCTCTGGATACCACTGCAAAGTTTTAGCCATGAACTGCCACAGAGGACCTTATGATAGCTTTCACAAGAACAGTTCAATGCATTTCACTTAGTTGTCACTTTTTTAAAAAACACCGTTGTGCAATGGCAGTGGTGTGGAATAGAAGTTGAATTTCACTGTTGAGATAGCTACATTTCAGTGGTGGGTGAAGTGATCCCAGCAGACTTTGTAAAGCACTTTGGGATTCTTACAGATGAAAGGTGCTATATAAATGTCAGGTATTGTTATACACCACTTAGGAAAAATGTTCCCATTTATTCCTCTGGATTTACTGTTGAGCATTTAGAGATAATAGTCATTGCTGATAATAACAGCAAGAATAGTATCTTGAACACTGCAGACTGTGCAGATTGTTCTGTATTCTGTTTGTCTGTAGCAGGAGGTCGCATACTGATAAGGAGGAATTTTTTGACAATGTGATTATAGAGAACAAGCTATTTTTCATATTATATGGTCAAAGTGCAACTGTCAGAGTTATTTACATGGCTGCATCATTTACAACCCAGGATTATTGAAAAGATTCAGCTGAAAGGTAAGCTGCTTTCATGACGATATTCAAAACAGCATAGTACAACAGCTCCCTGTAGTAGGGCTATTTGTTTTACTGTATTACCTCTCTATACTTGTCTAAGTTCTACTCATTCATTTTATTAACAGAATTTATTTAAATGCATGACAGATGTTTCTAACAATACTTACCCAAGCACTGATTAGAATTTGTTAGTAGGATTCCAGTGTTTATCCTAACATGAGCACCTTTGAATTTTGGTGTTTTGTTTAGGGTTGGGGTGGGGAGGGGCGGGGGCACTTCTTTTTAGCATAACAGAGTTTCAAATGGAGTTCAGTATTGATTTTAACAGGAGTGTAAAAGGCAGACGGCTTTTGCCAGGTAGATGAGTAATTTCAGCAGTGCAGTAACGGATCAAATGGTCTTTATAGTACTGGAAAACAATCCTGCCCCAGCAATTCTCTCAAGTGAGTAACACCTGAATATAAAGAAACTCACATTTCCCCTTCCTCTTCTGCTTCCCTTTCTCTCCTCTCAGATTTCTGTCTTCCAGTTGGGTATCTCATTAACCTGCAGGCTCTATCCCTGCCTCATTATCTTCTCCTGAACATCTGAGAAAGGCAGAAGTGAGGCTGTATTAACCCACTGATTGCTGCTGACCGAGCGATGCCCCTGAGCCCTTTTGGAAGCAGCTTTGGCTGAATAAAAGCTGCTGGAGGATGTGGTCCAGGAGTGACTACTGGATAAGTATAGGAGTAATCTACAGCAGGGATTCCTTTTATTAAAACCTTGGCAAAACCTTTGTGTGGAAGGGAGCTGAGTCTATCTCTGAGGAAGGTGTGCAAGCTTCCCTGCGATTCCCAATGTCTTTTAGTACAGAAGCTGTAAAAGCATTAAAATGTACAGAACAACCTCCTCTCCTTCCTGCTAGCAGCAAGGGCACTTTCCCAGCTAATCCAGAAAAATTACCCCCTGGAGAAAGACTAAATGCTAAAGAAAACTTAATGTTGCTGAGATTCCTTTTACAGTCCCATACCCCTATCAAAAATGCCACATGAGAGCTCAGTGTCCCCATCAGCATGGGTACTGAACCCAGTACCTGCAAGATTGTATTCCATGCAAATTCACAGAAATTTCAAGTCTTCCTAGAGTATTGACATTTACACCCACCTTCAGAGCACTGTTCAGAATTACAAAAGATCAGAGTGCAGCTTGGAGGCCAGTGTAATCATAATTTTACCATGCTGGTACATTTACTCTAGATAATAGAATTTATTTCCTCTTATTTTTCCTTTTTGCTGCTTTTACCTTAATCTCTCCCTGTGGAAGTTTAACCACTGACTATCACGGGAGGAAGAAAAAACTCAAAATTCTGGAAAAAGTGTGATAGATTTTTCCCACACACAAAGGAAAACCAGCTAAATAGCAGGAACAGAGATTAGCATTTATAGATTAAGGGGGATAACACAGGATGCTACATGTTCCATGGGCTAAGCAAAAATTTAACACCAATTATAAGTGCTTAAAGGACTTACATAAGAGAAGGCATTTTTAAATGAAAAATCTAGAATGAAACCTGTGAAGTACTTATGCAGTTAGTCAGACGTGATTCAAGATATGAGGAAAGACATTTCTAAAATCTCATATTAAAAAAACCCACACAAAGCTTAAGGTTTACTCCAACAGTATCATAAATTCTCCTCACACACATTGTTAGTACAGGAGAAACCAAAAGGATGGACTGTCTTTCAAATATTGACTCTTTTCAAGTGAAGCAATATTCTTAAGTATTTTGTCAAATAAACATGTACACAGGACATATGTACTAGGACATATGCTCATCATGTGGTAGGTGGTAGATCCATCTAACTCTTCCCAGAAATTTCTTTATGGAAACCACCAAAGAACCTCTGTAATTTAATCACTGGCTGCTGCAACTGGCTGCCTGCCTGTTAATTGCTTGGACAATACCCAAATTGTCAGACCAAAAGACCACCCAGTGATTCATTGGGCTGTCACTTCATATAACCAAGGCAACAAATACAAGAAAGAGTGCCTGAAATGAGTCTTTGCTTGTGATGTTTTCTCTGATACTTTCTCAGTATCCAATCCATTACAATTGTTCATCACCTTCTTTAAAAAGCTTGAAATGTTATTGCTGCAAATCTCAAGTTCCTAAGGAGCAGTTATACTACAAAGTGATTCTGCAAAAATATCTCTAAGGAAAGCCTGTTTGGTAGTTCTAAGAGTTTCTATATTGTATTACTCTTGTGATTTTGCTGCTTAAGCCTAGTAAGTTTGGGCAGGCTAACAAAAATCTATCAAAACTTTTATTATGGAATTTTGCTTTTGTATTAACTTGCAAAATACCATGACCATCCTTACAAAACTGTTCCAATGTGCTACACAGAGATAACACTAACATGGTGACAGTTATTTCAAGTTGCTAGGAGCTTTTAAAATATATTTTCATTATGGGTCATGAATAATCAGCACTAATATGAATTCTAAATCTATGCTTGGTTGCAATGCATAAAACACTCCCATAACTACACTGAGTATATTACCAGTGAGGTAGAGGGAAGGTGAAAAGATATTTTTTATTACTTAAGCAGTGGCATAATTTTGAAAGTATAGGAGAAAAAAGTGGATTTGGGAGACCTTGAAGCAGCTTTTTGACAAATATCTGCTCAATGAAATGAAATCTAAGATTGATTTAATGGATGCTATGAAGTGAGAAGCAAAACCCATCAAATCTTCAAACTATATCCTAAAAGCAGCAAAAATATATTTGCTCTCAGCATGCATTAGTCTGGAAGACATTTAAGAAGAGAAGTGCTTTTCCCATTACTGATGTCCAAGGCACTGTACTCAACAAGTGTAGGACAGACAAAAGCTGCCTACCCCAGTGCTTTGATGCAACATGTGTCCAGTTGCTGCTCTTTTCTCATCACTCATCTACTTTTACTCTTGTCACACATTTTATCAGCCAAGAATTTCTGCTTTCCCTTTGTAAATCCTTTGCCTGAAGCGGTAGTTAAGGAGTGCTGTCACTCCAGGATATGTGTCATGACATCTATACCATGTTTTTGGTCACAGACTTTAGAGGATTGTTTGGTCAGAGCCCATCCACTGAGTGCAGTGTGAAGCTGTGACAGACCCTCCCATGTGGAATCCTGGCCTCTGCAGACTGCCTGACAAACAGTTGGTTTTCCTGACAAACAGCTGGATGATCCCCTCTGCCAAGGGTTTCTATTTCACACCACACAGTGAAGGCATAGAGGGATACCAGTTCCCATTTCTCTCGCAGCTTCCGCAGGGGGTTACAACAGACCTGCCCACATCTGCAGCTGTGGCAGTAGGATGAGGATGGCTCTGCCAATTTGCCCACTTTCCCAGTTACTTCAGCGGATCCAGAGCCAGTGTGGCTTAAACTTCCACCCAATGCATCCTCAGACAGGATCCTGTGGAATGAGATATGCTGTCCATTGGCTATTTCATCTCCCTCTTCAGCTGCCACTGGTTTGGAAGTATTGAGGGAGCTAGTGCTGATCTGTTTTGTATGACAGCTCACTGTAACACTACTGTTTGCCCCCAGCATTTAAACAGCACTTTCTAGTTCAAGGCACTAACATCATTATGCTTTCTTGTGCTAGATTTCCCTCTGTGCACAGTTACACATATAACACCTGCTTTTATCTCTGAGGGCCTGGAGATGGTCCCACAAAATCTCTCTGAGGTTTCAGCTGACACTGCAGAGACTAAGACTACTAGACAGCTTTGATTCTGAGTTTTGTTGCTTCTCTTTCAAAATCTCTCTACTTAGCCAAAGTAAATGTCAGTGCAGACAGTTCTACACCAGGCAAAGATAAAGATATTTGGACCTTCAAAATGGTTTTTTTTGTTGTTTTGTTTTTTCCAGATAATTAATATTTTCTATAAAGCACTGCAATTAGTAGAACCCCTAGCACAAAATCCTACACTGTGTATCCCACTACCTTTATCTGTCCTTCCTCTTTGTTTCTTTGACAAGGATGTCCACATTCAACAGTTTTCCTGCTAAGGCTGCTGCTCATTCTGCAAGGAAATAAAATTTTGAACTTTCAAAAACATCCTGTGTGTCTTGCAACCTAGTGCAGTAGGAAAAATTCTAGAAATTTAATACACAGGTTAAAAAAAAAATAGTGGCAATTATGTTAAGTCACAGACAGATGTGACTTACTGTCTTTTAAACACTCATATTACAAAGTTAAAAGCTTCTTTACAGGCACATGTTACTAAACTAATATCCATATTTAAAGTAATCAGGCTTTCAGTTCGATCTCAGTAATAATATTCCCAAACATGTTTTTTCAAACAAACTCAAGAAAAAGGTGGAGTGAATTTCAAGGCTTGAGTGCTGCTGCCATCTACATGGCAGGAAGACTATAAACCAAAACAAACAACAAAAATCTGTACGTTACATTTACTGGTCAGAGTTGTAAGTCTGCAGATCAGTGTGAAGATAGAAAATACAATTCTGAAACTGAACAGAATCTTTTACTGCCCTGAGTTTCTGTGTGGAAAATTCATTGTGATTTAGGGTAGGATGTATGATTTCCCTACATCCTTATTATCAAAAAGATCATACATTATTTAGATAAATTTAAGAATAAATAAGGAAAATAATCACTATTTTACTATTTTTGAATATTGTTAATATTTTTCTGATGAGTATTATGTTTTCAAATTCTGCCCCCCCCCCCCACAAAATGAAAGAAAATCTGCGGTTGATGTAAAACTGGAGGCTAATGTACTTAATGAAGCAACATATACTTACTATATTACTTTCTCCAGTAAGGCTATTTTTCACAACTGTCTTATTGAGAGTACTGCAGAGGAAGAAAACCAGGTTTTATTGCTATATTTGCATGGCACAATGTAAATTCAGTCAGCATAACTGTATTCTGAAGGTAAATCTTCTTGAATTACATGAAATAAAAAGAAAAATGTAATTGAATTTGTACCACTAAGAAATTTTGTCAAATGCACAGTTTGCTCTAAAAAAACGTTGCAGATGTTTGCTTGATTTCATAATCTTTGACATTGTTTAGGAACTCACACTGCTTCACCTTGGCAGTTCTGTTTGTACTCACCCATCACAGCCACATCCATCAGAAGACAGGGAAAGTGTTCTTGCTGTGATGTGCCTCTGTCCCACAGCACAGCTCTCAGACAAACTTTAGACCTTCCAGCAAGTGTCATTCGAAAAACAAACTTCCCATGGGCCCCAAGAAGACAATTGGGTTATTGTGTGAATTTTATGTTGCATCCCAGTTCTGAACTACTTCTCCAAAAGTAAAATTGATGAATTTTCAGTTTGGGGATCTATGAATTCAAACGATACCCCAACTCAAATGCTAACAGTAATGTTAACATCTTTGTCTAGCAGTTCAGACTACATATTCAATGAGGAAGAAAGATGGGGAAGACTGGTCCTTGAGACTGGTCCTTTGCATCCTTTTCTCTTGCAAGAAGTGTGGCCTGCAAAATCCAGCTGAAATCTCCAACAGAAGAAGGATGCCCCATCATGGATGTGGGTGCAATGTTATTCAGCACTGGGGCAATGACTCTGGGATTTGTGCTGGAGCTCACTGTCCCATCTGCCTTCAGAGAACTTGTTATTTCAAAAGGAGCAAAATCCTGGGCAGAGGTAATGCTGCTCACTGAACTCTCTCCTTCTTTTCTGAATTTTCAACACTTCAGCTCAGTCAGACTTGCAAAATCATTTCCCTTGCTAATCTGCTACTGTTTGGAGCTTGTAGTCCCATTGCATAGTGGTTTTGTTAAAGCATCTCTTTATTTCAAACACTGAATCTCATCAAGTCCCATGCCAACGTGCTTTGAAAACATCTTTCATTGGATTAGGGATTACTCCACAAAATACAACCCCAAATTGGAAGCAGTTTATTACAATGATTAATTTCAAAGTATGTAAATGGCACAAGAGATTTCAAAATATAATGTTTGGATTTGGAGACAAATGAACAGTTCAAACTTTAGGGAGGTTTCCATACAGGAATCTAAGTCAGTGACCATTCAGTATGATCAGTCAGACCAAGTATGAATCATTTGGAATACTCAAAATCCCTTAAACAAAAAAGATGCTGAAAAGTTTTGATTTTGTCTTATACTAAAAGCAATAAATGCCTTTTATTTTTTAATAATATAATGAATTATATATGTATTGTAAAAAAATGCTTACAGGATTTGAAAGCCAAAAAGCTATGTTTAACTAAGACTTTGTACATAGCACTCTGAACTCCAATTTCATGCTAATTTTTGTATGAACTGTCCCACATTTCCACTCTGGATTGCTTGGTCCTCCTCTGGCCTTTGTGCTGAGGCCAGTTCTTGCCTTGGCACAGCCTGGGCACACAAGCAGTAGTGCAAACCTAAGTGAGGAAACAGAAGCCTGAGGCTGGAGTGGGGAGAAATCCCCTTGACTGTGAAACCACACCTTGAGCTGTACAGATCACTGGATCCTGTGACTTCTGTATGAAAAACAATCCAAGCCAAACCAAAGCACCAAATTCCTCAAGGAGTTTAGGTATTCATGAATTTTCCACCATATATATAAAATTTAAACAACTACTCAAAAATATTAGCATACTATTCCTTCTGACAGGATTCCTTCAGAGTAACACAATAGAAAAATATATTCTTAATTGCCTTGGGACTGTTGTAAACTCCATCTCCACAAGCATGAATGCAGTGGTACATCAGACCACACTCATAGAAAATGCTTCTTTAGTTTGACTTTTAAGAAACTATTGCAGGAAGTTCATCTGTGTTTGTGTATTCAGCTCTGAAATTGCCACTTTGTTGCAAAAAGATTTTTCTGAGTGAGTTCACTGTGAGCGCATATTATAAAGTTGGTTGTTTGAAAGACATCCAGAAGCCAAGGGGAATATATTTGCTTTACTGGAAAATAAATGTACCTAATAAAAAAGTTCCTGCCTTACCTTACTGATCCTGTAATGATAATTAGCAGAAAGCACGCAAAAGCATGTGCCAATCACCGATCATCACTGCACAAACCATTCCAGAGGGCTGGCTCTATCGGCAGGCTGCTGGTGTGCACTGCTTTGCAGAATTAAAGACAAGCAATCAAATATCATGTTGCACAAATGTAATTGCTACTACAGCAGTAGTGGGTGTTATGGGCAATGCCAATTCCTTGAGTTATGAGACCTCCTTGAACACATGCATTTTTGAAATATCTAGATGAAAGAGTTTTCAAAAGATTTGTAATCCTGCCCCAAGTGAGCAAATGCTGATGCAAAGCTTGTTGTGAACAGACTTTTAAATGTCCATGGAAGAGACTGCTGCAACAACTGGTTGTGGTTGTTCTTATGGAAGAGGAGCAAAGGAGGGAGATGGGTCCATCCTTTGTCTGCAATTTGTTCTACTGTCCGCAAGGTTCCTGTAGGGCTACTAAGTTTTGTAGGTATATTTACAATTTTATTTTTACCTCCTTGATGTTTGCAATTCTCATTCAGCCACAAAAGTTAAGAGGAGGATATATGTTAGCTAAAGACATGTTCTGCTCTCAGTTGTGTTGTGCAAGTATAAATGCATCAATGATATTATTCCACACATCCAGCACAAGAAATGCAAAAATGAAGCCATAGCACTCAAGTAAAAAATGTATAGCTGCTTTTCCCAATGAGCACAAATTGGTATTCAATGAAGTATATCATTTCAGAAGAGGACCCCAATGGGCTTCTCCAGATCCATACTGGTACTACATTTCTACAGATGATGGTAATGGCAGTTTTTAGAGAAAAGGAAAATTTACATCCTAGACATGGCCAGATTTGTCATCAATTTCCCATTCTCTCAGAATGTGAAATTGATAACAAATGCACAGAATAATATCAATTGAAATTGATAACAAGTGCACAGAATACTTTTTGTTTTTTAGTTCTAAATATTCCATGTTTAATTCAAACTGTGAATTTCTATTTTCAGTAAAAATAAATTTTCTAATTATTTGAAATGCATTTGGCTTTGCTCAGCGTTAAAATGATATTGATAAGAAAAATCATCAGGAAAGAGGGAGAAAAATTTAAATTTTATGTATGTAAAACAATACTAAAATTGATATAATTGTTTAATGGCAATCAAAGTTCTAAAGATCACTACATAAACAAGTGAATGATATCCAAAAATGAAGAGTTGATATTTTCTATATTAAAACTACTCAAATTTATGTAAATGTATATGTAAATCTATTAGCGATGGGAGTGTGAATTGAAGCCAATAAACCAGCCAAAAGAAGCTGATCTCATGGAAGTTATTTTTTCTGAAAATGAATTGTTAAAGATACCATAATAAATACAAAAAGCCATTTCATGTCCACCACACCATATATGTCCTATTTCTTGGCAGTCCTTTACATCTTCCAATTCTTTCATCTCAGTGGTTTTTTCTAACACACCTTACAGGAGCACACCTTAGATATCCAGGGATGTTGCTTCATGTCATCTGGAAAAGAAATGCATGATTTCTTAATGATTTACAATTTGAGGTTTAATGATTTTACAATATGAGGTAATAGCTGAAACTTTGTTACTAAAATATATGTTATTTTACAGTGTTTTTATAGAGTAACAAAGTCTATAATTTTGTAATGGAATAAAACTTTCAGCCCCCTCATGTTAGTGTTAAAAGGTGCAGAAATCTACCTTCAGAAGACTGTTCACATTATATTTCATATACCACAGGAAGCAATATGGAACCTGAAACAGCTCAATAAAATGTATGGCATTCCTCAAAACTCTTCTCCTGCACAGACTTCTGCTTCTTCCTTTCGTTTTAAAGGAAAGTGCTCCAGTGGATCAGCAGAAAGATAATTTCTATTTTGAATTAATAGGATTTAATGTTTCCTCTGCAAAAATAATTGTCAAATTATATACATTTTCTCTTAGCAGAAATAATCCTACAATAGCTGTAAACAGAAGTAATGTTATATTTTATTTTAATCCTGTGAAGGTATTTTAGAATTTCACAGAAAAGCTTTCAATCACCAATTTTTATCTTTATAATTTCTTTTAATTTGAGGTACGGTAACATTTGCAACCTGAATTTTAAATATTATTTGCATTAGAAACACTGCTCAAACAGGTACCACCACATCTCTCATGACTATATGAACACTGAGAAAGCAGCACACATTCTTTTATTCCCATCTAATGAATATCTTGTAAATTTATCGTATTATCTGTGACTTTTCTGTCTATGTGTATCATAGACACAGAGAGGCATTTTCTTGATGACTAGTAGGCAGTCTTCTGAGTCTACAGTTTAATTTACTATTAAAAAAACAAAACCAAAAACAAACAAAAAAATCACAAATCAAACCAAAACATATGAGTCATGATTCTAGTAACACAGAACACTGATAGGATATGACACTACACCTACTGCAGTGAAATGATGATAAATTCAGCCACTCCTATGCTGGAAATTCCAGAACTTCTTTCTGGAATAATTCCTGGGCACTGACATTTTATACACAGTCCCTGAGCCAGGAGTGCCTGTGATCAGTGGGCTGCCCCTGCATTGCATCTTCTTCCTGCTCCAGCATCCTCACCAGCAACAGCCTCCAGCACCCCATTCCCAGGTCAGTCCTCATTTACTGCCTCCTGCTTTTCATGAGCATGCAAACACAGAAAATCATTACTTTCTAGGGTGCTTTGTACCTGGAAATGTACTGAATATTTACTTTTACATTCTGCCTGTGTTCTGATCAACAGCCATAGATAAAATCAGCAACAATGCTGATTTTAAAAACACTTCAGTGGATGGAACTTGGAGCTGGTAAGTGAATATTTGATGCAGTAATTATAACTTGCCTGATAACAAGATAGTCACATATTTTAGTGCTATATTTTCAAGCACAGTGTGACTAATAATACATTTTTATTTCTATTTGCTGCAGTTCTGCCTCTCACACACTATTTCAGGGACAGTCAGAGACCTTTCCCATTTCTGTGCCAAGGTCTCTAAATAGGACAAGCAATTAAGCAAGACTGAGAAAACTGCTTGGATTTTCCCTATTATCTGTTATGCACCCAGAATTACATTCTGTCCTGAAAAGTGAAAGATTGAAGAGAGAAAATTTATTACGTGCAATGGTTTTGGAATGAAGGGATGGGAGAGATCATGAGCTGCAGAAGGGACCAGGCAGAGACTCTTTGATACTACCGGCCATAAGCATACATGGGTTTTACCATTTACATGGTTTCTATCCAAAAGACGGAAAACGCTATACTTTCCATCTACAGCTTCCAATTCAATCTTCCATTAGTGAGGCTCATTTTCCCTCTATTACCAAGTGAAGTAATAGTCTATTTCCTACTCTACTGCAATGAGTCTTTTGGGGAAAATAAGAGGGAAGAGGCATCTGTGTCTACATGGTTTCTTGTGACTTCAGCTCAAATCTATTCCTTTTTCCCACAGGAGCTGCACTTGCAGAACTGTCCTTGGTGGGACTGCCCTACACATGAAAGCTATGACACCTCAAGCTGTGTTTAGTCCTGCTACAGTCCTCGTAGAAAAAATCCTCTAACAAAATTCAGAGCATTTTCAACCCCCTCAGGAACCATTTCAAGCAACTCCCTTTGGACAAGATGATCTGCATCTAGGGTGTAAATTTTCCACCACTGTTTGTACACAAAAGTTCAGGTGAATAGCTCAGACATAGAAGTCTAACTAACACAGCCATGGACACCCACTTTCAGCTTCTTTTTCAGTTTCCTTAAATGTGGAAAATTCTGATGGTAAAATGGAAAACTGCTGGGAATATTTATTTAAAGAAAGAAGCACTTTATGGGATAGCGAATTCTTTAGGGGAGATTGATATGACTAAAAGTCAAGTTCTACAGAAAACGGTTACAATTCTTATCTGATTATTATGTTCAAGGCCAGAGCAGAGACAAATTTGAAAAGCCAAGGCTTTGCATGTCAAACAGGAGTAGTCCTCAGCATGTGGGGAAAAATGGCAGTGATAAACCTACTATTAGGCATCTGGGAGAGAAGCCCAGCATCTCCTCTGTGTGGGGCCTAAAATAGACAGGAACCACTATCACAGATAATGGCAGCCTGTAGCCACATGAAGGGAGAAACTAAAATCCATTTCATTTAGACAAGAAACTGCAGTCTGATATTTACCTGTGTCCATCACTTGTGAAAAGTGTTTACTGTGAATTATCCAAGAGAAAAGTGCAGGTTGAGGGGCTTCATTACCTATCTGAGAGTAGTTCAGATCACACATTAAACATAAGAAATCACAGGTAAATCTTGGATTTGTGTCTTGGGTAGTCAAATGGATTCCTGCTATTCATTTGAGTATCTGCCTCCCACAATTTCTGGAGGCCAACGCACAGAGCAGTGAGAACATGTGCAGACAAAGAAAATGGGAAAGTAAAACAAACAGAGCAAGCTTCATGTGATTTTTGAAAACAAAGATCACTTTGGAAATAAAGCTCCTTCTAATGTCAATGAAAGAGACTGCACCTTTCACCACCAAAAACCACAGTGTACAGATAGGGGTGTTAATGGCTGCTCTACAGACTTCCTGAATCTAGTTGAAGTAGTAATAAAGAACTCTTTCTAGCAATTGTTGGAATTCCTTCCAGGTATATTGTTATATTTTCACCTTTTCCTCATCAGAAGACAGAATAAAAAAAAAATATTTCTTAACATCACTCTTGCACCTATGACAACATCTTTTAAGTGAAGCACAAGAGACTCTTTATAGATTTATTAATAAAAACTTATAAGTTTGTAAGTTTGCCCAGACTTTGCATGTGCGTGAGAAAGATTCTTAAGTCACAGATTTCACCAAAGGAAATGCTGACCTCCCAAGCACTCCCAGGTTCCATGATTCAAAGGTAAAGCACCTGAGAAAATCATAGCCAACTGAATGTCATATTATTGTTTCAATGTTTGCTACTAAAAGTAAATGGTAAGCTTTAAGTAAATGTATTGTGTTACCAAATCTTTCCTTTCAAACAAGCACTTCTGTCAGAAGTGTCTTAATTTCTTATCACAGAATTTCATCCGCACAAGGAGCAATAAATAATTCATGTTCCTAGCTCTTTGTTGTGTGTCCCTGAACTGCACAGAGCTGGAAGGCTGACAGCTGTGTCAGGACAAGCACCAAAGATCTGACATGACAAGTGACTAACAAGTTTCTTTCAGTCTATAGTGAAAGAAGACAATGGCATAAAGTGCAAAAACGAAATCCTGAAACAAAATGAAACTGTTTCTTTCTCTTTACCTAAGTGTTTGCTATGAGCTTATTTCCGACCCATAACCTCTGGTCATTTTATAGTACTGCCCAACCCCCTTTACTCCTCACATTCGCCTGGCCATTTACGCCTGTCCACGGATCAATATGAGCAATTCTTGGAGAAATACGATGTCTCCATGACAACCAAGCCACAAATTCTCAGTGGAAAGCAGTGAGACCAGTAGTGAAATCTCCTGAGGTTTTCAGACCTATAAGACAAGATGTCTTAAAATGCAGGAATGGACAGAAACAAAAGCCAGAGTAATTCATTGTTTATTACTAGTTTAATGATGTCAGATGGACCGACTGGAACTCAGTTTTTAAGTTTGGATGCTTTATCAACATGAATTTTTGCCAGTCAATATTCACCTCCTGAAAGGCTTTTATTCTTTCCATTGCTTCATACAGATATGCAGAGTGAGGAATTGGCTATGTAAGTTCCCATCCAAACAGGCGCACTTTGCCAGAGAGAATTAATTTAAGGTTAAAATTAGTTATTTTTAAGGTACATTAATTCTCCCCTGAACACTGTAGTGCCGCCTTGCTTTAATCCTTTCTCACTTCAAAACTGATCAAATCTTGGACAATCCATAATTCGGCCCATAACTGTTGTTGAAGTGACTTCAGATGGTTTCTTAGGGAGATACTAAACACCACAGATAGTCCAACCTGTCTCCTCTCTGAGTAGATTACCTATTTCTTTCTAAATCTCATGCTGGTTTCTGCTGGACAACATTGAGTCCAAGTCTATGTGGTTTTAAAATGAATAGAGATTTACAATTCATTGGTTTCAATTATTGTAACATATACTGGTGTTCATTTCTCTGGAAAAGATGAAAAGAGAATGTAGTTCAAATCAGGTATATGACAGTAGTTGAACTCCCAAGGAATCTTGGAAGAGTGGAGCGTGCTGAAATATAATCCCCCAGACATGGGTCCTATCCGGGTTCTGAGATGACTTAGGGGACCTGACATGGATTTCAGACTGCACCCTTTGACTGAAAATTAAATCTCAGCACTGTTCCTTGGGGAAGGATCAGGGGACTGTTGGCAGCTGCCCCCTGTCAGCACAGGCTGCAAGATTTGGAAATCTCTTAACTAAGCTGACAGGCCGCAGAGACGATGAATCAAAAATATGATACACGGATCAGCACACAAAGATGAAGGAGGGTACAGAGAAACCAGATAAAACAGGAAGGAAAATACCAAGTGAAGAAAGATGTTTAACTCTTTCACTAATGAGGACTGTGTGCAGGTTATGTGTGTGGTGTATATAGGTCAAGCTCAGAGTTTGCTTAAAAGATCTTGGTATTTAGTCGCACAGAATGTTTTTAATCAGCTGTGACTCGATGCAATTTATATTTAATTGTTTCCTTTTGGGATTCATTTAATAAATTTCATAGATGTTCTATAACGAGAAAGATAATGAAACTACATGAAGATAAATCTTTCGGTTACCAAAAAGGATGCACTTTATGGATGTTCCTGTATTTAGCTGAATCAATGTTAAGAGTCATTAAAATGAAATAATGATTGTGAGCTGATTTAAAGGAAAGAATCAAGCTATTTAATGCCACCAATTTGCTTTCCTCCAGAGATACGGTGTTTGAGTGTCCACTGCTGCATTCAGCTGCAGTATATACAGTACTTCTAATTTTTCATAATCTCACGCTACCTTCAAAGGGTCAGACATTGTACATATATTAAGTAAGCAGTATAGTCCAAAACTAATTATAATGAACTAGTAGTGTCAGCTTTCTTTTTGGTCATAAAGCCTTTATCCTTTTTCAGACCTGAACTCCTGATGAAAGAGGAAAGGATAACAGCTCCACACTGTGACCCCTGGAGGTGACCATTAATTTGACATTGCAGCTGCTAAAAAGGAAACAGCATTACAATCTGCTTTTTTTACAGACCCAAAAGCTGTGTCAGATTTATCACTTGATACTTGGTAGTTGTCTTTAAATGCCTCTCACCTGGACTCTCAGACTCTTCCAAGACACATCTGTCAGACGTATCCTCCACATCTTGGAAGTTTGCCGACTTGGAGCTCTTGTCATGCTTCAGCACACTGACTGGAGCAATAAGAATAAAACACAGGGAGGGAGAAATGTAATGTATGCAGAAATCAACACTTCCTGGCTTTCTGCAGAGCCTTCAATGCTGAAGACATAATTTGTAAACACAAATAACAGATTGGAAAAAAAACCCAGAAACACAAACTACTTATATGCAATCACAGGATAGTTGAAAAATCTAGAGACAGGAATGTATGCAGGGTGAAGTTTGAGGCATCAGCTTAAATGAGGTTCCTCTGAAGTAGTAAACCAGCTTTTTCTTACAGAATCCTAAAATAATAAAATAATTTAAAAGTCATAAAAAATGCTTGTCTGTTTCACCAAAGAAGCCAGTAAACAACATAAAAGATCAATCAGATGGTTTTGTAATTACTGGAGTCATTCAGCAGGGAGAGAAATGGTGTATGTTTTAAGATGAAAATATGCTGTATACAACAAGCTGAAATGTGTAAGAAAATTACTCATAATTCCAAAATACATTGAAACCCACACTGAATTGCAGTTTAAGGATTACCAAATTTGGTTACATGTTTTACTTAACTGCTAAAAACATTTCCATTTCTGAGCATACAAATATTTTCAGGGAAACAATTACCAGTCTATATATGACTTTTTAATTCACTTGGCTTTTGAACAAATCCCAAGTAACTTTTCTTGAGGAGAAGAGAGATGCTTCTCTTGTCGCAGTCCATTTCCCTCTCTTCTGCTTCATATCTCTACAAGGAGCCACAAATACAGCTTGAAGATGAACTACAATTATAAGTGGTACATTATAGAATAATAGCACAGTAAAGACTAGTTCTTGATTTTTCTGTCCTGTTAAAACTCGTAGCTGATCCTATTTCCTAAGATAATAGCAGTGGCTAGAAAACATTTCTTTTCTTTGTAATGTCTAGAAAACTAAGCAAAGTTCCAAACTTCTGGGGGACGGGGATACCAATGGCTATGCACAAACTCCATGTTCTTCAGTTTTCTTTTCAAAAGAGAAATTCCTTCTCTTATAAATTTTGATAATTTTTTTTTTTTAAACCAAATGAATATTTGCTGAAGGGTTATGTAATTCTAACACCTATTTAAAATTTCCAGGATTATGAGTGAATCAAGAAGGCCTCAGGGCAGTATGCAGACATGAGGAACTCAAAAGACACATATTCCACTTCAGTGCTCTGTGCTTTCCATGGGTTTGCAGCTATTGATCCCAGGTCACCAAAAGGTTCCATCATTCTTGACTCTCGCAGCTACACAGAGTCTGTTTGAAGCAATCAGGGTTTCAATACTATTGTGGAATTAGAACCTTGAAAATGTAATATTAAAACTTAATATATAATAAAATCTATGATAGTGACACCATGCATTTCACCTGAAAAAAACAAAAAACCAGTAAATTTTGCTTAAAGGGTTTGCCTTGGATAGCAACAAATCAGTATTTAAAACCCAGCCCAGATAAAGCAGGAAGTGTTGACATGATAATCTGCATGGGGTGAGTTGATACTGAAGAACAATTACAGTAACAAATAACAAATGTTCTTTTTCACACATAAAAAACCTATTATATGTAAAGGAAGAAATATCTTTAAAGATATCTGTCCTTTTCTCTTTTTACAAAATTTAAATAATTTTCAAATACACTAAGTGAATATTTCCCCTTCAAAAGAAAATTAGAATATACAAGTATTCATGTCATATTTAAAAATAAAATAATTTTCTGCCAAATTTTTAGAACACTTTTTCTAAAACAGTTCTTCATACAGTGGAGTCAGCTGCACTGTGCTGACACATTGAGTCATTACAGCAGCATGAATTTAAAAGTCAGAACTACTCTGAAGTAGAACAATAGGAAAATTTCCTGTGATGAGAGAGAGAAAACAAAAAGTACAGCTATGCCTTTGGAGAGAAAGCAAAAATCACAAGACCTGTCTGTTTTGGTCTAATAGTAGTCACCAAAAATTCAGAATCAGCCTTTCAAAATGAATTGTGTATTTTTCCCCAGTCAAGAAGTCTCATAGTGATCCAAAGAGGGAAGACAGTTCCGCAGTCCCAGGCAGGAGCTGGCAGAGACTTCCCTTACTGGAAGGCTGTGCTCCAACTGCCTTGTATGGGACTAAAACAAACCTGCTCAAGTGCTCTGCTCCTTCCCAGGCCATGTCAGCACAAGCCAGATAATTTCAATTGACCAGATGGATTTTACAACACAGTACTGAACAGTATTCTTAGTGAAGATACCAGATTTAGCTGAGAGATAACTCAGAGCATAACAAATAAATCCCAACTAGAAGCAGATCCATACACAGATGAGGTACCTCACAAGGAAGGTGTGAAATGAACAAGAAAGAAACCAAGACAGGAGAGCAAGATGCTTGGACAAAACAGGAGGATTTCCAGTTTGTGTATCTGAGTTGATACTGCAGAGATTTGGGGAAATTTGGGAGAGGATGGAGTCATTAAAAGCCAAGAAATACAAAAATAAGAAAAGGAATGACAGGCAGAGCTCAGAGAGCTGAAAAATGCCAAAAAGCATGAAACACTTGCAGAAATAGCTGGTCATTAAAAACAGTTTAAAGGGAGTGGAAAGCAGGGGTGGAAAGGGTTTTCATGGGGACAGAGAGACAGAATTCTGGACAACTTGTGCAAAAACGGCTGCCAAAGAAGGCAGCCCAGCAAGTGTGAGTGAAAGGAGGGAAGTGCTTGTTTCAGAAAACCAGGAGACAGGCTGGGATTGGGTCCCTGGTGCAAGGAAGGGAAGTCTCCCTCAGCCCTGTCAGCTGCTCAGAAGTGCACACACCTTCCTAGGCAAAACCAGGCAAATAAACTTCACAAGACCCTGGCTTATGAAGTTACATAATAAGTGCATGCAGTGAGCAAGAAAGGAACCAAGGCAGAGACCTTCAGATCTTTCTTTTCTGAAACACCACATTATATGCTCAACCGGAAAAAAATAAAAAAAAGGTTTCTTAAAAATATCATAGAAGAACAAAGGGAATTGAAAGTTAAAAATAAGGAAAGTACAGTCTGGCCCAAATAAAGAGTGAAAGTAAAAATGGCATTATATAATCAAGGAAAAACATAAAAAAAAATAAATCTCAGCACTAACACCTACTTTACTGCAAGTTCTCTTAGGGGAATAGGATTTTATGTACAAATATCAATGGGAGAAAGAGAGTTCTGAATTGCTTATACTGAGGATGCTGATGGAATTTAAGTTATTTAAACATAAACAGTGTCATCTTTATTCAGAAGAGACACTCTGTCCTACTTTGGGTTTAAATGGACCTTAAAATTACTTTTGCTTCCCTCTGAAAGGTAATCTCTGTCGTCAAAGCGACATAAATAGAGTATAAATGAGCCCCAAATCTACGAGTCCTAAGCAAGTTAAAACTATTTCTGATATTATAACTCCAATAACATTTGCTTTCTATTCAGTGCAGTGTCATTTCCATTGTTACATGGACAGTAGAGATTACCTTTGTTAGCATGGAAATAAGGTAAAAGCACATATTTCATAGAAGCAAATGACCTTGAACTTAGCATATAAAGATGACATAAATCTTCATTGCACAGGATCAATCTTGAGAATTGTAGAATTTTTTTCTGATGCTTCTTATTGAGCTCTTAGGATTTGTTTACTGAACTTGATACCCATTTTCTTACATTATTGAAACAGAAAAAGTCATTAATATAGATATGGGATTTAGAATTGTAAAGCAATGTCATAAAATAGTAGCGTTTAATGAAACATTTATGTATCTAGTTTCAAAATATTTAAAACAATTCCACACAATAAAAGCAAATAATTTCCAAAAAGATACTGGTGATCAGTCTCTAAAGAACAGTCTTTGATCAAACTGTTGACGCTGTTCTTTGTGAACACAGCCTAATCACGAAATACAGCAACAATTCACCATAATCATTTATTTCTACACGTTTGGTTGAAACTCAGTAAATATCCTACACTGAAGTTTAAAAAACATGCTCTGCATACCAATTTTTAGACAGCAGACACACCGGAGAAAGAAGTTTGCATAACTCAGGCAAATAAAACATTTAGCATTTTCTGATCAGACGCCTGTGTTATTGATAAGGTGGATTAGTGACTTAAAGACAGGCTGTCTGCAGGGAAAACAAGAACTTATTTGTCATTCAAAATGACTGGATAGGGGAACAAAAATTATTTTTCATTCGAAGATGTTAGGCAAGAGAGGATACAGGTGATAAATATACTTAAGGTTCAATATGGAATCCAAAGCAACCTGAATCTAAATAAAACTGCATGGGGAAAAAAAAAAAGTTGTAAAGGGAAACAAAATGGTGCCATTTTTTTATTTTTGTAAATGGATAAAACAATTGTGCTGCAATGTCACTTCTCAGCTGTTTGGCTTCTAAAGGCACTTACTGTATTATACCTAAGAAGTTTGATGGAGCAATAAATGCTTTGAGTACTATTTTAAAAGCACATTTCATAGATATCATAAAAATATAATGAAAAGTTTAAGAACAGCCATATTTGCTGAAAAAAAATTATCAGTTTAAGAGTCCAACAACCATAAAATAATACTTTATCAGAAATTTCTCCTAAAGTCCAATCTGAAACTCAAGGAATTACAAAGAATTTTCTTTCCATCCTGTAATAACTCACAGTAGATATCTGTTTTACAAATTTCTTCAGTTTTCCTTAAATGTGTAAAGGATGTTTTGCATCCTTTACATCCTACACCCTAACTCACTTTGACATGGCAAACTCCATAGTTTTCTCACACAGGGAGGCACCTCATTTTGTCTGTCTGCCTATTCCCTCTTGGCTTAATATGCAACTTCTTGTTTGAGAAAAAGCACAGGTATGAGCCCAGGACACTCTTTCCATAACCTCTGTGGCTGAAATCCTTTGTTTTCTCTCTTTTCCAGACTGACGGTTCCTAATCTACTTTGCTTTCTCCATGTATTTCCAGCCAAACTAAAGGGTATTATTTCACCAATACTACAAGAAAAGCAGAACATATTCATGAGCTGCCAAGAGAACCATCAGCAGAAGCTCCGCAGTCCCAGAGACAGAGGAGAGGCAGACACGGAGGTGCCACCGCGCAGATGGAGCTGCCCCTGTGGGGGTGACGCTCCCGCCCAGCAGGGTCCCAGCAGGCAGGAGTCTGCCTGGGTGGGCTGTGCCCCGGCTGGCACCGGCGCTGAGAGCAGCTCAAGGATCACACAGGTTTGCCAGGTAACACTCCCTGGTACGGTGCTTGCCTTTGTTGCCACAGCAGGAATGCTGTTGACTCATGCTCAGCTTGTGATCCAGATTCTTTCATGAGAAATTGTTATCTTGCTTTTTCTTCCCCATCCTGTCTCTTTGCAGAAGATTAATCCTACCTCAATCTAGATTCCTGTCCTCATCCTTAATGAATCGAACCATATTTTCTTTCTGGACCATTTCTCAGGCTCTACAAACCAAAAATTCATTTCACTGACAGAAGACATCAGATGCCGGTCATTTCATAAATTTTAGTGTAATTTGAAAAAATCTGCACAGAGGTATGTAGTTGTCATTTAATTGAGAATTGCTGGTTGTTATCTTCTGATAATTAAATATCACATTGGCTCAGTTTCGATTACATTTTAATTAAAAAAAATATATTAACCTAAAGAAACACATTATTATTCTGAAGTGAATGCTGCAGTACATGGAAATTGAAATAAGCCAGTATGGAACCAGCCAAACTGGAAGGTCCTGTAACTTGAATCCATTACAACAAACACAGAAGTAGGACCTGATGGCAGAGCTCAGTTTGCAGAACAACCAGCCCACATGCCTGGGAAGCCTGAGCTGGCTCTTGCACTTCAAAAGCACCTGCAAACAGCTCGTGCCACTTGCCAAATAAATTGCAACTAAAGAACCTTTTTCCTTCTGTATGTGAGAAAGGTTTTAATACATAAAAAAACCCCCTCAAAAGTCCATTTTCCTCTCTCCCTATGTCTATGAGGGCAGCATTCCTCCAAACAGAAAAATTGAAAATTTCAGTGATTCTTTCCCAATATACCTTGAAGTTTTATTCACCCTGAGGGACTTCCATACTTCTCTCAACTAAAATATAATGACATGTAACAAATTATGCTCTCAAAGGACATCCCATTTTTGTTTCATTAGTGCAATGAAACATTCACTCAATTTTAAAGCAGTTGTCTTGATCTTAGTTGTGATTTATAGCAGATTCTGACCATGTATTCTGTGTAGTATATATTATAAAACACCTAACTAGTTAAATTTGTCTCTGTGGGTTCTGCTGCAAGAAATAAAATACTTTCCCATAAAATTCCACACAGCCTCTACTGCACAGCTCTGAAGCACAAGCTTCTGTAAAACTTAGGAGGATTTTAGAAAGGAAAATGCAACATCAAACTGCCTTTTATTAATTCTTCTATTGTTATATACTGTTTCTTCTTCTCAGTGTTCTCTCTGGATAGA
Organism: Onychostruthus taczanowskii; assembly: GCF_017590055.1. Classification (NCBI taxonomy): domain Eukaryota; kingdom Metazoa; phylum Chordata; class Aves; order Passeriformes; family Passeridae; genus Onychostruthus; species Onychostruthus taczanowskii. Next base: position 6,191,522 of record NW_024503679.1, on the reverse strand, counting down.
AAGCCTAAATTTTTCTTTTCCAATTTCCCTAAGTGTGTCATTTAATCAAACATGATGTAAGACTGAATTATTTGATTAACATTGTTTATCCCTTTCTCATTTTTTTTTACCAACCAGTAATTGGGAGACAATAGGGAAGAAAAAGTGGTTACAGAAGTAGTAAAGAAAGCCAAAACCTGCTAGTTACTAGACAATCAGTCTCTTTTTTAATTAAAGTATATAGCATTTCCTCACCTATGCAAATTTCTAAAAACATCATAGAATATGCTGAGATAAAAGGGACCCACAAGGGTCATAAAGTCCAACTCCTTGGTGGGATGCCCAAGAATCCCACCCTGTGTCTCATGCTGAGATAAAAGGGACCCACAAGGGTCATCAAGTCCAACTCCTGGCCCTGCACTGCACCATGCCCAAGAATCCCAGCCTGTGTCTGACAGCATTATTCAAACTCTTCTTGAGCTGTTTGGTGCTGTGCCCACATCCCTGGGGAGTCTGTTCCAGTGCCTGGCCACCAATCACCAAGGATGAAGAACCTTTTTCCACAGAAATACAGCAAAATTCCCCCTGGTTTCTGTACTTTAGACCAGTAGTGCTGCAGAGTACACAGTGTAGATGTGGATCCTAGCACTGTGTCAGTAGCACCTATAAAACCAACAAAGAAATACTTCCTATCTTTAAAATTGCATAATTGACAGCATTGACATTATTATTTTCATGATAGCAGATTGATTTGGTATTCAAATATAAAATCATTAATCAGGAAGCTTGCAGAGGATTCTGGTTTAGCTCCTTTCTACAGAGAAATTCTTGCTATATATTGCATCAATTTGCTTTTAAAACCGAAACTAAATGAATGTGTGCAGCACGGTTATTACGACACTAACACGTCCCTGTGCATAATATGAGTGTTTCAGCTTTTATAGTTTTCCCATCTCTCGATCAAAGCTGTCGAAATAGCTTAATCCATGAAAAAAAAAAATACACAGAGCCTCTTTATTAACCTCTTCTGGCCAGATTATTGTTATTCTTTTGCATTATGGCCTTGGAGATGTATTACTGATAGGGAGGTAAAGCCAACTGCAGCACAGCATGACTCTGCTGAATGGCTGCTGTAGGAAAGTGGAAGTACTTATTTCCAAGACATTTCTGTGATGCTCCCTACTGTTAAAATGTTATCTGACTTTAAAAGATTTTCAGTTCAATTGTAAGCAATAAGTAAACTCAAGCAGTACAGAACTGTATACTGAAGAGTTTCACTAGCTGGTGAAACAGGCATTATTCCAAGAAACTAATGTTGTATAGGACTGCTTCCTGGTGGCTGAGACCTCTGATTGGCAAAAGACAGTGGACTTTTCAGTCAGCAAGCTAGTTACCCATGGATGTGGCTCAAGGCTGACACACAGATTGACTGGTTCACACTAATTTACTTCACACAGATTCCATTTATCTCCTAGAAGATCCCCTGGCAGCAGCTTATAATGGCATATCCTAGGATGCCTGCCTGCATGAGTTTTTAAAGCGGCAGAGCTTGATGAATCTAAGTCCAGAAAACAGTTCACAGATTGAGGACTAGGTGCAATCAAAAAACATCAAGTAGCACAGCTGGGACTTGCTAGCTTGCTTGACTGGTTTGAGCAGCTGAGCATTAACTACGCTTGCTTTCCTGCTGGCAGCCCTGTGTCACTAGGACAAATCGGAGCACTACCCGACAGAGGAGGAGAAAAGAGAAGGAAAAAAAAAAAGAGGAGAGGAGAGGAGAAAGGAGCACAGATTATTGCATTGCATGGCTACTATTTAGAGATGCAGGAATAACTAATTAGAAGACTTAATCTCTTTCCAGCCCTAGGATTATTAAAGTAAATAATGCACTGTTACAAAATAATGCATGTTTTGAGGCTGTAAATTTGGAAAATTTTCTTTTGGTCATGGGGACAGTTCCTAGGAAAAAGACCTGAATGAAACTAAAGTTGTTCTCATTTCTTTCTTATTGAAAACAAAATATATTCAATGTACAATTCCTGTACATTGAAAAATAGTTACCAATATAGTTGATTATTCATTACAGCAACGTGAGCTACATGTCAATGCATTGCTTTGCCCCCATGGAGAACAATAGACTTCAATAAATGCAAGCTCGTAAGCAGTATTTTTAAAAGGACTAAAAATAAAAGGACTGAAAATACAGTCTTACACTCTAACTCTCCAACCTCAGATAGATAGAGCCTATTCTAAAAAACTTTTTAGAAAGGAAGCAAAAATTAATATTATCAGAGAATAACATTTGACAGCAAATGTATTGTGAGAGGTCCAAAGCACATTTAGTACTTAGAAGGTTAAAGACTCAGCTGTAGTGCTAGTTGATGAAAAAGTAGGATTAAGGCTTTAGTATGAGTCTTGACATGATCATGTTGTCTGCCTGCTGTCTAAAGCTTTGAAAAACAGCTGGGATCATCTTCTTATAAGCTCCAACTCAAAGATGTTTAAGCAGTTCCAAATCCAATTAAACAGAGGTAAATATAAGGAAGGGCCCTACTGAGCCAAATAATCTTATTTTTTTTTAATGAAAACCAACATAATTGCAGGTTACACAACTCCTTAATCTCACTTTAAACCTAACAGACTGCTGCCTTACAGTGCACATGGCAAGTCCAGTTAACCCAAGCATTCTGTATTGGTGTGCTTAATTTTTGATCATTATCCTTTATTATGTTACTTGTAATCCTAAAAGCCTATGATTGTGTCCAGATATTTGGCAAGGATTGTACCTGGATATACAGGGATTCCTCTTCTAAGAGTAATGGATTAATTGGATAGCACTGTATGACTAGTAGATGGTTTGCAGTGAAACTGCTGTGCAGCTTTTTAATTTGTGAACTCCACTTCCTTCTCCTTCTGTGCCCATCCTTTAAACAAATTGCCTTTTTGAACATTAGCAGTATTGCTGGAGTAGCCTATCTATTCTCACCCCTAAGGTGACAATGGATTAGCAATAACACTGCCCTTTTGGAGTGGGTTGCTTACTAAAATCCTCTTCATAAAAATTAATGGAAGATATGGAAATTGTATTTTTCACAGGGAATTGCATATTCAATTTAAAAGTAGCTATCTTATGAACACGATCCAATCAGACTATGATTACTTAAAGGCTTAGAGCATTAGATCCTTTATTTTCCATAGAGTCAAAAGATTTTTGAGGTGATCATACTGTACCAAGGTATGTATTTCTTACATTAATACATTTAATACCCTAAAAGCAAAAAACACACATAGGTAATCCTTCTACTTTGTCCTATAAATATGTACAAGGACATTCTCCAAGGATGAAAAGGCAAAATCTCATCAGGGACTACTTCAAATACAAGCTCCTCATGTCGGTAAGAGCAAGAAGGAAATTTAAATGATCAGGAGCGGACTGTTTGCAGTAGTTGTGTTACATTATGCATGATTCTTGGCTGCACAGGATTTAATTAATGATTTCCAGTTACATGGCTAAGATTTGTAGTGAATTAGTGTTTAGGGCAGCAAACTAACATCTCACACCATAATTTTGTGATTTTTCCCAAACACCAGTTACTAGGGGTTGCTGTCCCCTTTGTTATTTTGTAGCTGGAAATCAGTTTTGTATATATGGGCAATAATTCTGGGCTCTGTTACAGAAGCATGAGTTTAGATTAATTTCAATGCAGTTATTCTCCTGATGCAATTTAGAACACAATTTGGACTCTGCTATTCTCTGAATTAATGAGGAAATCTGTTGCTACGTGTAAATATCAGAAAGGTGCTTGTTGAACTGTTAGGTGATACGTAATTATATTGGTAATGAATGTGGATCATCTGCTGCATTACCACAAAGCAGACACAGGTTTGGGAAACAGGCTGTCCACTTTAAGCACCACTGGATGTATCTCTGGAAAATGAATATGGCACTCCCTCAAATGAATAGATAAGCAAGAATCTGTGAAGTACTTAATGGTAAAAGATGACTGCTGCCAAATACTGCTCCTTCATCTACACTCAGCCCTATTCTTTAGGCCATCAGCAAGACCTACCTGTAAGTGAACAAAAGAGCCTGGAGTCTCCCCTTTGAGACAGGTAATGAAGAGGCAAGACAGACACCACAGGCACTTCCAAGAAGTGGGACATCTAAGGAGGTGACTGACAACTGTCTCTGTGATCCAGAGGTTGTGTGAGACCACAAGTGCAAAGAACTGAAAAGAATGGGTCCAAAAAGAGCAGCTGATCTGCCTTGCCAAGTAAGACATAGTACAAGACCACATATTTACTGGAGTTAGGGACCATGGTGGGATAAAGAGCAAAGGAGTAAGATGAGCATAAGCTTTTCCATGAGCTTTTTTATGCATTCAAGTGTTATGTATATGTGAGGCAAGATATTTTAAGATGTCAAACTCACTGCATCTTGCTTAAATAAGGTTGGTCAAATGTAACAGGAAGATGCTGCTCAATGCTGCCAAACTTAAAAGTCTGTAATTAGTTTTGGTATTGCTCACTTTCAGCATAGGATTCAAGTCTCCAGAGGTAGGAGGTTAAAAAAAATAGAAGAATAAAAACTTTTCTTTAGGTTTTTTTTTTTTTCACTTGTTTTTTACGTATTAGCTTTTTTGGCTGTTGAGCCCTTATTCCTCAGGAAGAATAATTTCCGCATAGCAATAACTGCCTACTATCACTTCACCATATGAATTGGGACTTTTAGAAAAGAAATACACAAAATACCATAAGATATACTATAAAATTATGAGGGTTGGTGAAACATTACATTCACTGGCTGCATTTATATTACCATAGTAGCCAAACCATTAATTAGAATTTGTTTTTTCATTAATGTCTGATCATTACTTTCTTGTTAGTTCTGAAAATAAACATTTCTATTGCTTTTTTTATTACACCTTGTCAAAAATATCTGGAATACCTTTAGGTGTTCTTTGGAACTTAAGTCTACTAGGGTGATGTTTATTTGTGCACATCTATATTCCAATTCACACATAGAAAAGGTAGGTATACACTGACTATTGGGAAATTATCCAGTTCTCCACGAGAAATTCCATATGGAAGTGTCCTACCAGTCTGCTGCAGATATTTCAATTGTACTGCTGGAATTCTTCTCTTTTACTGGTTGATTTGTTTCTGTTTCTATTTCCTTTCAACTACCAACTTGTCTGCACTTGCAGAGGTGAATCAAGGGACAGTCATATATATCCTTGTTCATATGGAAGGATAAAAACAAATTAAGTGTTTCAGGATACAAAACTGCCAGTTCAGGAGACCACTGAAGGTTGCACTCCAGCTTGTAAGATGAGTGAAGTGGAAATGCCAAAAGGGCCCCTGCACAAAAAAGGTACAAATGTGCAGCAGTACCTTGACTGCAGTTTCAAAAGCACTGTGCAATGGCTGTAGCATAATTAACAGAAAGCACAGTAGTCTTGTAAAATAAATCACAGAATGCTCACTCCCTTCTTCACCTCTGTGTTGACTAGGTGCACTTTTATAAAAAGCAATAGAGCTGCTCTTGATTTAGCACAATCTGAGTTTGGCCAAGGTGACCGAGATGAAGCAAGCAGAGTAGAAATTCTAATAGATATGTGAAAAGGATTAGAACAGATACTGTAAAAGTAAGATGACTTTCCATAAGTACATTCAGAAGAACAGAAGGGAAGTTCACTTATAACTGGCACTCAGGAATCTGTTTAACCTTTTCCAAAATAACCCAAGTAAATTCTGAGCTTCAAAACACAGCTTCAGACTTATTCCATTGATTTGCAACTGTGCAGCTGTAGCATCACAGTTTAACTGCTTCCAAATGTTAATTAAATGCACAGAGCCCACTGAAACTCACAGGCACCCCATCTTTGCACACCTTTTATCACAAATGACAAATGCAGGTGAGCCTCTAACCATAAACTGCTCCCACAACCCAAAGCTTTTTCCAGAGAAGAATAACCTACCTCTGGCAAGAGAGCTCCACATTTTTACATTGCTACAGAATAGCAAGAACTCTTGTGGCAGTCTGTGAAAAAATACCTACAGTGCATGTGGCCTATTGGACTTCAAGAGGGTGGAAACAGATCTACAGCTGTTTTAAGTACCTAGGAGTATTAACTTAGAGATGCAATTTTTCCTAGAAAATATGAAAGGCTAAAAACAAATTTATATAGTTCTTACAATGGGAAATATTAAATTCACTATTAAAAAATTTGGATCAGCAGTATTTACCATACTGTATTGTTATGAAAAACATTACCTCTATCTACCTGACACTTTTATAGTTGCATACACAGCTGCCACTTCAGGTTCTATTCCCAGGGAATTACTTATTCAGAGCTAAAGGAAAGTGAAAATGTGGTTTAGAAGAACAAATTACTTGATTTTTTTCAGCTCATGAAGTCAGCTACAGAGTGAAAATGAACAGGTATGGCTCACCTTCCTTCTTGTCTTATTTTTTATTCTAACATTGTCACCTCCTGAAAAGCAGATTTTTTTATTGGCTTCTTTGAGACTGCACCCTCTTTTGGATACGTATTTATTTTCTTTACTTTTGATTTTTAGGGATGTTCACTTAGCACTCAATGTAAAGACAGTAGAGGGGTTCTCTTTTCTCTTTGTTTGGTACTTGTAAAGACAGATCAATCTCTGCCCAGTTAAATGGTCATTAAAAGAGGAAGATGAAATTTATTCTTTCATTAATCTGGTAAGTACTGTTTTCCATGTATTTTTCTGCTCATTATATGTCTGCAAGTTATTACTGTTGAATTGCTTTTCACTTTTAACTAGCAGTATTGCTTTCTTTCATTCAGCAATTGGATGGCATTCTCCACATTTCTTGAACCTAAATGTTAGTACCTTTGAAGCATTTTTATGACACTATGAAATCTAACTTTGGTTCCTTCTGCACACAAATCTGCAAATTATCTTTCATGGACATGTAGCATTCATAATATGCATAAGGAAGAATGATGAATGACAGGAAGAAAATGTCTTTTTTCACTTTCTAAAGTGAAAAACACTAAGATATGTACTAGAGCATTTCACAAACATTAAGACAGTGTTTGTCAAACAAACTGTGAATACTTATTGCATCTTTTTTGTTGTTGTTGTTTTTGTTTTGTTTTGTTTTGCATGATAATAAAGGCCAGAGTAGGACCCAGGGTTAACTTGCATATGGCAGCACATGGCCATGTTTCTAGAAGATTCAGAGGGAGCACTGAGAACTCTCCACACAGCTCATCTGTACTAAAAAAAGATTACTTGTTTGTGAGCACACTGTGTAGGCAGAAGCAAACAAATATGATATATAAAAATTACAGAATACCTGCAAGATACAGACATTACTTATGAACAAGGGAAACTCTGCACTTCAAACAGTCACAGGGTTAAATCCTGCATTTCATTAATACCAAATGGCTTTAACTTTCAGTTTAAAGCAACCCAACCACAAAAACCCTAAATGTGCCCTCAAGACCGTAACAAGTACAAGACTGCTCTTAAAGCTAAGGGATTTGTTAAAAGGAGTACTGTACCCTGTTACAACTCTCCCCACAACAAGCAGTCTTTCAGCTTACGACATGTAGAAGAAAACACTTCATTCCAACCAAAAATTGTGCACAACTTGACATCTTACTAGTATACATTTTTCTCTCCTACTAGAAATACCAAAAGAGGAGGGCTGATAACCTTACTGAATACTAATGGGTGACAGAGCTGAATTTACAAACGCGATTGGCTACAGATATTTGAAACACTAGAAATACAGTATTTGCAACATTTGAGTATCTACACAAATACAGACGTTCAGGGGTTTTTTATGTTATTTTATCACTACTTTTTCATAGCAATTTTCATCATTCATGTACATATGATTGGTCATATTTAAGATAGGTACAAATACTATTATTTAAAGAATTTATTTTACAGCAGCATTTAAGAAACCATAAATTTATGACAGCATTACTAGAGGAAATCCATTTCTATGAAAGCTGTATATTTGCAGTACATTGTTGAAGTATATATTGCATTAATACTTCACTGTGCTTCTAAGCGTTAATATAGGTTATTTGTTTATTACTACGTCAAGGTTATTCATCATATGCAGTGTCAGAAAGCACAAGCTGACATCTCATATTGTCTGCTTCAAGGGCAAGACCAATGTGACCTTTGGCTCCTTCTTTTAAAAAGGATGAAATCATTCCAGAGGGATAATGCTGAACTGCACAGCTCCCTTTAAGAATCAATCTGCCATTTATGGTTTCCAATTTTCCATACTGTAGTATGGCTTGTTAAGATCTCATGGCTAATTTTCTCTTCAAAGTTTAGTATTCTAAAATACCCCAAATAGGTTTCTTACTGCAATGTCACTTATGCTTCCTATTTTAATCATCACGGAATCAAAATTTCAGATTATAAATTCCTTTTAATTTTGCTAGGGTGCTTCTGGATTCTGTTTGTACTAAACTCATGCTGGCCAGTGACTTTCTAGATCTAGATCACACCTTGAATCAAAAAATATTTTAGACTCAAGGTTTTTTCTCTCCAGATTCTGTTAAATTCTCCAAGAAAAAGTCTTCATATTTATTGACTTTTCTTGCTTTACTGTTCTTCTAAGCTCTCCTATATTCAACTGACACAGGTGTGCAACTGATGATAGAAGATACAGTTAACAGTGAAAATACATCAGAAATAGAAACGGTTCTTAGGTAACTGTGCAAAAATATGGGAGTGACAAAAATGAGAGGTCATCTGTTAACTATGGAGCTCTGCCTTCAGCTGCCTCTGTACCACACTAGGGGAAAGCAGATGCACAATCAAACCATGAGCTAGATGCGAAACTACGTGTGTTGTTTCACAAGGATGACAAGGTGCCTCCGTGATCTTGAAACAGACATATTTATACAGGCAACTCTTCCAACTTCATCAACCTCAAAGTGAGTACATTTTTGGAGAGAGAGGGATGAGATTAACATGTATTGGTAATTTTATTATCTGTATGTGATACTGATTTCACTATAAAATTCAACCAAGGAGAATGCAGCATTTTTTGACCTAGCTGATAAAAGGTCAGAAAGCAATTTTGAATAATAAATGAGACCTGCTGACCTCATGACCCAAGTCTGGCAGGGTCAGCAGCAGCCCTCTCACCAGATGCTGATGGCAGATATACAAACGCAGACAGCTCAACTAATGAGCTTCCTGGATAAAGGTTTTAGATTCAGTGACATTTAAGTGCTATGCAGTATATAAAATAAACTTACAAATAATCTGTGCCATAAAAAATTAAAGTGATATTTACAGTGAGGTGCAATATGACATAGTTTGTAATCTTCACTACAATGATTATTTTACAGCTTCTCCTAGGTGGCCATTAACCAGAAAATATAATACCTGACTAACATTTCCTCTAAGGTCTTTTCACGCTTATATGGTTTCCATTCAGTGGATGTACTTTGAAAAAACAGACTTTGATAGTGCATTTTCTTGGCACCTCATTCAATAAAAGTCAACAAAAATTACTTCTAAGACAAGTTTGAATTTATTTTATTTAAATTCAAACCAACATATTTCTTCCTAGTGAGTAAAAGACAGGCTTAGGGTATGTAAGACCAATAACTATTTTCTTCTCATTGCTTCATGAACACTTCCACACAGAAATGAGTTACACAGCACATGGTTCATGGAGAGCTAAGTGTGGTAAAATTCATTCTCTCCCCTACCTTATATTTCACTCTGCAAATGTCTTATTCCGTTCCAGACCTCAGAAGCCCTGAGTTTCGACTTCACCCTGGGTGCTGGGTCTGAGTTCCATGAGCTATCATCTAATTCCTCAGACATATTACCACTGCTAGGAATATAAGTATATATTTATGTTCTGCATGAATTAGCAGTATAAGGCTGAATTTCTAAATATCTGAGATATTTGAGATCTGATTTGTAAGGAAAGATAATTGATTAGATTCTCTTCAGCTGCAAATAATTCACCGTGAATACAATTAACTACAGCAACCACAAAAATTAGCTTTTCTGTCTTTTAAAAGTCACTATTATTAATTCTATGGAAGATGTCTTTTAGCCACTTACTGAACTCTAGAGACTACATTAAAAATGCTACAGAAAAATTTTTATGCTCTATTCAATTCTGTGTTCCTTTGCATAACTAATTTTAACTTATACAACAACTGGTGTTTAAGAACGTGGAAAAATTAAAATACTAGCTGGAGATGGAAGCAAAAATACTGTCCCATTTCATTGAAGGGGAATCTGAGACACTAGGTTACATGAAAAATATTTTCTTTTAAACTTTCTAAAGTTTCAACCTTTCAATTTAATTGCATTCCTCCATGGTCTTGAATTGTGAAAAAGTATAAAGAATGAATAGTTGATTTAATTTTGTAAAACAATACGTACACTCCTACAATATTATTTCCCATTTATCTCCTCTTTCATCTAACCAGCTTTTAAAATTACATTTATATTGCAAGGTGTCCTCTATTTAGGCCATAGCTTTTCAGAGTCAGTAAAAAAGAACATGACCTCTCCAAAAGGCCTCCCAATCAATGTACATAATAAATTTGTAATATTTGCAGTGTTATTTACATTCTTATATCTTCACAGTACATCAGCTCTTCTGAGTGCCACTGTACAACTTTTGACTGAAATGTTACCCCTGACATTTATAGATGGAATTTACCTACACAGTGGTGACTGGCATACCACTAGGGAGAGAGCATCTGTATCCTTCTGATCCAGGGGCTGCCAGGAGCCATTTAGATCTTTTTAATCAGTGCTGATTAAGGCAAGTCAGATGACTACCCTCAAATTTATCACTGCTTCTAAAGACCTTGGAGCTGCCAGTAGCTTGGGTAGCTCATGCAAAGGATTGTCTTGGCCACTCGCCTTCCCTCTGCACTTGTGAGGACTTTGCAAGGGGAATTACACACTGTCTCTACATAATCTATCCCAATTTTTCACTGAGTCAAGTGTGTGCCCAGAATACAATTTTGGGACTTCAGTACTGTGTGTAGATACCAATTAAACTCATTTTTAGTGAGCCCAGCTTCTAAATCCTAGTGCATTCATTTAGGGAACCAGTAACAGTAACCAGCTCCTGCACTCTCAGCCTGCATGCAATTGAAACAGAATTTGATTATAAATATATTAAATTATAAAAGTTGCTCAAAAATCTGCCTGTAGCTTTGACTCATGTATTTAAAACAGCAATAGCTTCCACTACCAAGAAAGATTTTCTTACTGCATCTAGTAAAAAGTACTGCATCAGTAAAATGTACTCAGTCTTGCTGCTTTGATTTCTGTCTTGCCACTAGACAATTATGTGTATTGTAAGTCTGCTAGATTTCCTTAAAAACATTACATTCAATCTGCCTTAAAATAGCTTCTCCATTTCATAGCTATGAAAGTACAAAAAATTTTGGAAGTCAAGAGCTGTTCACAGTAGCTTCATACCCATTTTCCCCCAACAAGACACTACAAAGCTGTGCACCAGCAGAACCTTCTGCTTAGCAGAGTAAATCTTTCATTACATAAATCAGGTGGACTTACGTTAATTATTTACTGGTGAAATAGTGCAAAGTAGAACAGTGCAATCTGGAATTAGATTCAGGGTTTGGAGATAAATCTCTTAATGAACACCTGAAAATGTAATTGAAGAGAGAGGAGGACTCAAGAGATCCACCCAGTGGGATCACCTATGAGCAGAAATTCCATTTAGCTTTGCTCAGCAAGAGCAAAAATGCAAATAACAGAGTGGATGGCACTATAGGCTTGCAAGGATATATGTATGGAAAGGAGAATCAAAAAAATGACTGTACCCAACTGGTACTGTAATAACAGAAAACTATTCTCTTACAGAAAACTATCCAAGATAGGTAATACACACTAAAACTGTTAAATAAATCTAGCTGTGTTTTGATGTACCCTCTGCCCCTGCACCATTGTAGTGACAGCTAATGCATGATGGGCTGCTCTTTTTTACTGCTTGTCCTGCTTTTCATGCAATACAACAGCACCATCCCATTTCATTTTTTATTCTGCACATTTATGCTGTGACTACATTCACCAAAGGATCCATTTTACCTCTGTACTCTAAATGAAGAATGTGTAAATTAGTACTGTTCACTAAAAATCAACACACTTTTCAGAGTGTACGATATTTATTCTTCTTAACCTGGAATAGCTTATTCCCAAAAGCAATTAACATGCCTTATGCTCTTTTCTCTCCTCCTCCTCAAATCATTACAAAGAAAACTAGAAATTAGATCTTCATCTTGGTACATTTTCCAAATACAGACCAAAAAATCAAAGCCCTAGTTGGCAGGTTTCTAGCAAAATGATGCTTGAGAAGAGCCATGTTCACATATTCCAGAACAGTTTCTGCTATCTGTGGCTTTCATTTTCTTTTAAATAATTACATATGCCATTTTCCTTGAAAATATTGTTTTATTCTGATTCTGAATGTGTACTACAGTTTTGCAACTTGAATGAACTAATCAGCTGTGAATTTTCAAAGTAGAACTTGCACATTATTACAGTAATAAACATACTGCAATTGTTTTTTTTTTAATTTCAAAGAAACAGTTTCTCTGCATATAAGCTGCAAGATGTCTAACAACCCAAAACATAAAGCTTTTACTTGTATTCTTGTTTAGGATCTTAATTAATACAACAGATTCTACAAGAGGTTTGTCATAAGTCATCATATTTTCTCAATCCTTAAACTGCACTTAATTTTAGTCTTCTCTTCTGAATTTCACTTAGAACTGACTCACAAATCAGAGTCAAGGAAACACTGGTCTTCATACATACTTGTCTAAAAAAGCATTAGAGATTTATACTTCTTGTTCATACAGATTCCCTTTAATTTTATTCTTTATACTAGGCAGCTTATTCACTGAGTAAAATCTAGTTTTCTAGGAGTCCATTGTATGTAGGGGAGCTTTCAAATGTTACCATTGCCAAAGGATAATAGAAAAAAAAAAAAAAAGAGATCATCAGAGCCTCTGGAATAATAATGGGTAAAAAAAATGTTTCTGATGAAAACAATTAGTTACAAGCACTACGAGTTGAAATTCAGTTCAGTGTTAAAGAGACAGTTTAGAAGCACATGGTACATTTATCACAGCTCCACAGACAAGTTATTGAGCTGTCTGTGAAAAACAGAGCCAAACAGGAAAGCTTTCAGCAGAAAGCAGTGGTTGAGGTCCTTGATTGATAGAGTTAGATGATGCAAAGCTGTCTGATGGCCTTTCTGCAAAATAAAGTGAAGGAACTCAAGGTCTTTCATGATCTCTGACCACAGATGAACAGCTACTTTATTACAGCACAGATTGAGGTTGCACCTTAGTCCATATTCTGCCACTTTTGGATGCACACGGTTAACTTTACCAACAATCCACTGTGTTTAACATAAGTGTCTGCCATCTTTATATGATTTTTAAAAGGGCAGCAGATTACAGTAGTTAGAAGCTTAACCTCTCTTCTGTTTAATTGTGGTGATTGAAAAAACATAATCAGTTTTATCACAGGGTTCTTATTGCAGTGATAGGGTTCATTGTTTAGGGGGAAGTGCCTCATTTAAAAGACACAGATAAGTCCCTGCTGTGCATAAGAGCCAAAATCCACTTGTGCTTCCTCCCTCAGAAAGGAACTAATTTACTTTTTCCAAAATGTAAATCCTATCTTCCTAATGACTTGGGGGTGGTTACATTCTTCACTGATGTGATGCTACAGATATCACAAAATACATCCTCACAAAGTCTGAGGGCAATTAGAGCACATTTACTTTTAGCAGAAATGGAATACTTATCTCCATGTTTGTGATATTTAACAAACATAATTTCTTAGGAAAAGATACTACACTACCTGAACAATATGAAGTACTTACAGCCACCTAAACAATCCTGACTTGTGAAGCACAATTCAGACAAGAGCAGTGACTTCTCTTCACAGTACAAATTTTGTACTATTTGTACAAAATAGAGGCTATTTTGTCTGGGGTTCTCCTAGCTACCTGTGATTCACACCGGCTAAGGCTGTACTGCCTCTTTCATTTCAAAGTCCAGCCTGGAGACAAATACTATGACCCAGTCACTTTTACACCTCCCATGCTGACTGACACTTCTGATTTTAGGAAAGCAAAAAATTCCACAAAGAATTTTTAGAGCACATGAGTTTGACCCCGGGGTATATTTTAATTTAGCTTAATTAGCTAATGGGGTCGCTAAAGCAACTTTCCAGAAGTTACTCTCATTCACTCTCTTCAAATGTCCTTTGAAGAAAAATATGTTTTCAGATATTTAAAGTCCTTTCTCCTTAATCATAGGTCTCTTTCCCTCATTAACAAGGCCAAAGTAGCATCCTGGACTAAACAATTGTAAGCTTCTTCCAAATGAACTATTCCAGTCTAGTGCAATTTATATTTTAAATGCTTCAATTCATCCTCGCGTTCATTTGTAGACTTTGTTCTGGGTTACTCTCTCAGCTCCAGTGCTCCACTGTGAGCATCCCCAGAGCAGAACAAGTTACAGAAAAGCAGTAAACATATCTCCCCAGGAAGTGTCTCAGTAAGCAACCAAAGTGTCATTGACAGCAAAAGCCTCAGTTTTAACAAGGACAGGTTCATCTATTCAGACACTGTCTACAAGAATTACTCAGTTTTCTAACATTTTCTGTTCTGCAGTGATGAGTCTTGCTAATACCAACACATCTACACCCTATGTCTTGGACAGCCTTGGTTTTAAAGTCAGAGTTAATCACTACTCCCCAAACTCTTTTCCTCAGAATAGCGTTTTCTTTCCATTACCTTAGTTTAATATTTGCTTTAGAGGCTGCTGCCTAAATAGTCTGGTTATGGAATTCAGTGTGTCATCTATCAAAGGATTGACAAGAGGAAGTCTGCCCTGAAATTCTGACTTTTGAATGCACAGAATTCAATTTTTCATGGTTGAAGTGGCATACAGATACTGTGACCTATGTACTCAGCTTTCAACTCAGTTATTCTACCATTTTTACAATAACATACAGCAGTAGTAGTTTTAAATCATAACATTTTAAACACCTCACTTGATATTATTTGGTTGGATCTATTCTGACTGCTGAAAAAAAATGCTGCAAGTCTTACAGGATTTTTATGCATAATGATATTTAGAGTATTATCTAGGCTTTTCCTCCTGCATCATATAAAAGACTCCTCAGCACAGTGCCACCTAAAACTTCCTAAAAAGGAAGATGCTCTCAGTTTCCTGAGTTTGATACTGGTCCAACAGAGTTGAGGAAAATAAAAACAACACTGAGTGCTGTCAGTAGAGACAGTCATTGGGAAACAAAAAATATTTCAGTCTTAAATTTTAAACTAATGTTACATGTTTCTACCCACAAAACTGTAAACAACTTCCAAAGCATTTAAGATTATCTCAAAGTAGCCTTTCTCTCAGATTAAAATTAGGAACACTATGTTTTGACATACTAGAGGCTGAACTATGAAAAGCATTGCTTTATTATACCTTGGTTGGGTAAGTTAAATCTTGAAATAAAAAACCCTTTAAAAACAAAACGCCCTGTCTGATTCATATAAATAAAGGTGTTTTAAAAACATGTATTGACTTTTCCATGTTATTAAGCTTTTTAGATGAATCCAGTTGTTAAATGGCTGTTCTAGTAACTGGCCTGTCATCTGGAAATGTTCTCAGATTGTTTTTTTGACACAATGTCCCTGCAGAAAGTTGGGCAGTGTGACACAGAGAGCACAGGTTTGCCTATCACACTGATTACTTGATGTAATAGTAAGCAAGCTTAAGTGAACTGTGTGTCTTCAATCTTTCCAATCACTTAGGGATGGGCACCAGAGGATACCATCCATCATCCATGGCCTGAAACATATGGTGCATCAGCAATCTTAGGCTGACCTAAATGATAGTAAAAGCTGCTATGCTGTTCACAATAAGGAATTGTTGTCCACTGAATTACAGGATTGTGATTAGATTGCTAACATGGCCAACTTGATGTATAAGTGAAGTGTCCAGGAAAGATATTCCCTAGGATCCTTTGAAGATTAATTTATACCCTTGAAATGTGCACCAATCACAGAATGAAAAAATATGTCAAGGTATTTTTCTTGTGAACAAAAAAAGCACTGCAGTGGTAACAGCTATTAATTTATTTTTGGCAGTTTTAGCCAACAGAATTCAATAAACAAGGTTCTTATAGGTTTTTGTTTTGTTGCAAGGTTTTTACCGCTTGACTCCTAAAAGCACTGAGTCCTACAACAATATCTTTTATAAAGGGGTCAGTTCCCCCTCACATTCTGTTCTAAAATCTCAGCAAGAATTGTAAGTATTACACAAAGACAGCAAGAAAAAGACTGAAAACTCTTTGTTTTGTATTATTGTATTACTATGTAATGGGCATGTAAATATACTGCAATATCATGCATCTATTTTGAAAATAAAAAACATACACATCTGACCAGTGATCCCAAAATTATCAATTTTGTCTCTCCATAAATTAGATTATGCTTGTCATGTTATTCATTCATCAATTTAGGAAAAAATAACCCACATCACAGAGCTAAGGCTTCAACTGCAGTATCAACTTCGGTGTGACTTGGAGCAGGGGGCAACAAAGAAAGGGGGATTTATTACTCCAGAGTAGCTCTATCCCTTAAATCCTCTTTAAGTAGTAAAACAGAGATAGTGAAAAGCACATTTTAGGAAGCACATGCAAAGAGCAAAAAAAGAACATTATAACAGCTATAAGCTGTACTGGAACATAACTAAAAACAGCATACATTTGTCCTGACCATCCAAGACCATTCAAAAACCAGCTTACTCCAGGCTGAAGTAAATTACTCCCTTATAAGATATGGAACTTTAAAGAAATTGTTTTGCAAATCTGTCTACTATATGCAAATATAATGAGAAAACTGGAAACAATGGTCCTATCTGCTCTATCTGCCAGTCTATTTTTTTTTTGGTGAGTTGCTTTGCTTTTCCTGGAACATGTGAGGCAGGTGTACCTGCTGTGCCTGTTAGCTCAGACCTTCTGTTGGTGCTTTTACTTTATTTCTAATGTGCTTGCCACCAGTGTAAGTTCTTAACCACATAAAAATCCTATTTTAAAACATTCCTAACCATGCAACTAAACCATTAAATTTCATTACATAAAAGCACAGGTTTGAAGTCATGGATTCTTTTATTATTCCCCAATATAATCTGCTGACAGAAGTGTAATTCATATAATACACTATATATCACACCTTGACACAGATAACAATGGTCACTAGTGAAAGGGGGCCCTATTGAACCTTTCAAGGGGACATACTAATTAAATAATAAATTCTTTCCTGTGCATTGAGAATGGCCTTAATCTGCTCAAAATATCTGAGACACACCTATTAGAACAATTTGTCTAAAATATCAAAATGCTACTTTTCACTGAAAACAAAGCTAGGACCAATGTCTGCTTAACTTATATAAAAAAAGATTGTTTTTTCAGTCAAGACAAAGACTTATGTTCATTGCCAGCATTAAACTTGACAGTTTGGGGAGATGCAAAACCCCGAAAGCACTTCATGTCCAAAAGAAACAGAATAATTTTAGCATTAGCATATTATTAGTACATTAAATTGATCTTGCATGCTTTAATTATGCCAGACAGGTTTTGCTTCTCTCTTTTTACACTTCTGAAGAGAAAAAGAAAGGAAAAAAGAAATCCAAAACCTATTCAGATAAATGAGTGCTAGAGAGGAAAGAGTACACAGGCAAGGTAGTAATTATTCTACAGGACATACTTCCTGAATTCAGGTTCCTGCTTCACCCTCTTCACTAGGCTATCTGAGCATCTCCTAGTAGTGCAGCAGGTGATGTGACTAACATCCATCATACGAGAACAACACTGGCACCTGGTCTTTAGAGAATCAGCGATACATATCTTAAGTGTGATAGAAGTTGGATTTTTCCAAGAGTAGGGAGAAAAAATCTTCTGCTGAAACACTTGGAATGTAACAAAAAATTCCTCAGATAGACCAGAAAAGTTTCTGTATTCTTTAACTCTTACTTCATTACCAGCAATGTAATTGAAGAACTAAAACATGATGCTGAAGCAAGATAGGATACTTGGCGGACATAACGTTGGGCCTCAAAATAAAGCATACAGGGAAACATTAAATATGAACCAGCCATGAGAGAATACTGAACAACTTAAGTTTCAGAATCTGGAAGTCATTGTGTGCTGATTGGTTATGTGCACCATGCAAATATGAAATACTATTTCTATTAATGATGCTCATTTGCTTTGAAACAACATCAAGTCTACTTTTATATAACAAAGAAAACCAGATTTTGTACAAATGAGACATGAAATACAAATAGATGCATTAAGCCTTCTAAAAATGTGTACAGATGCAGAAGTGCACCCAGAGATGAACACGTAGTCCATCCTGAAATTTAACAGTTCTGTTGAGATACATTCTAGTGGTGACGGATATATATGTACCTCCAACTGGTTCAATTTTTTTTTTATATAAGCTTGGTAGGCAAGAAAGGCTTCTTTTGAGCTATTTCCATTTTTTGTTTGCTGAGACAGATGCCTTGATCTCATTATTAGAGACAAGCACTGTTCAGCTGTGTTAATCTGCTGTGTGTTATCTGGGAATCTCTACTTCCATACTAATAATTACTTGTATAAATAAAGTAGTTTTACCTTTCAGCACGTTTTTCACAAAACACATAATGAAAATTTCCACCTTACTGAAAACTATTAGGAACAGCTTGAAGTGATTTCTTTTTCTGCAAGTTTTTTCTTTAACAAACAAAACTATTAAACCAAGACACTTGTCTTACTGCCAGATAATATTAATAATTCTGTTGGTTCAATATTTGCATTATTCATTTTATAATTTCATTCCAAATAAGGTAGGTGAGTCTGTTATTCTGGAATTCAAGGACAGAAAAATTTCAAATATATGTAGTTATAGACCAGGTTCAGGAACTCATTCTGTATCTCCTAAAAGTACAAAAAAAATAAGATGCAAAATTCGAAGGCACCTTGCTTCATATATCATTAAAAAGAATCCCTTCAATAAATTTGATTCCAATTACATGAGAGAAAACTAAAGCATGACAAAAATTGTTAACTGCACACTGCAGATTGTTCTGCCTTTCTTACTGTCCAGTAGAAGCCATAGGTAACTGTAGTCAAAATGTCTCAAAGATTTTATTCCCCATGATAGGGAAAATTCAAACAAAGCCCAAAGAAAATATTGCCAAACTCTTGCAAGCCTTTTTCAAGCATGGCAGCAATATAATCATATATTGTTGAGAAGAGAACTTCTGCGTGGGGGTCATCCCTTTAGCCATACTGCTCTGAACCACTCCTTTCTCAGAAAGGCATCCTGCTCTACAATCTTTCTAGGGTAGAACCTATTTAAGCCTTTCCTGCCCTTCGTGTACCCATAGTATCATGCATGAATATCAAACAGCAAAGAAATTAATAAAAATAGTATCAGGAGACTACAAAACATAATACAGCACAAAAAACTCTAGATGGTGCCTTATAAATATAAACAAGATATTCTGGTACTGTGTTATCTAGGGTTGTTAGCACAGAGCTCAGTTTCAGTGTTAATTCTGGTCTATACACAGTGGTACTTTTTCTCCCACCTCAGCCTGCTTCTCATAACAGACCCATCTATAAAATCTCCAGCTTTGCAAGAAGTATTTGCACAAAAAAATTCTAGGGGAAGTGCTAGAATTTAAGTAATCTATTTTTGCTATTTTATTCACAAGATTTTACAGCAGCTGGGTGAGCAAAAAACCACAGAGAAATAGGGAAGCATTACTAAGGCCTGTGTGCTCTTAAACAGTGTGGACAATAAAGAGGACAGAGTCTGAGCAGTTACAGATTGATTATTACCAAGTTAAAATAGTAGAAGGACAAACTTCAAAATAACCTAGCAAGGTGAAAACCTTCAGGTTTTCTTTCTACCTTTGTGAATAAAATTAACACTAGGTTATACAGACACAAATTGATTAAAAAGGAGAGCATGACACACAAGAAATTAAAACATTACTTTGTAACTTACACGCTTATTTCTTATGGTATGTTCACATGTCTTCCAGTTGTAAGGATTTATTTGACCCATGGCTCTGTGTACTAAATTAGTCACAAGAAATCCAAGGCTCCAACAAGGGTTACAGTTTATATACTATTAGCAAGTCTGAACACTGCATTCGACTAAGAACAACCATATAGGCAAAGAGACACTCAGACTAAGGAAACAAGATATGACAAGGAGCGGCTCCTCAAAAAAACCCCCAAAGAAAACAAACCCAAAACCCAACAGAAGAAGAAAAACAAACCAAAAGCAACCAGTAGAAGACAGTCTTACAGGAGACTAAGCAAGTAACAGGGAGTATTTGCAGTTCCTTCACTCATTATTTTAAAGCCCCAAGATAGAACTGTGAAATCTTTCTAAGATTAATGTTACACTTTGCCTCACCAAATAAACTTCTAAATAAACAGAAGAGATTAAAAATGAACCAATGATCATTTTCTATGTCTCTATCAACAACTCCTTCCCTCCCAAAGCTTTTACCTTTAAAGATTTAAATACAGCTTATAGATTCTTTGCATTCAGTAAACACTGAAAAAGCACATAGAAACCAAAACTGACTAAAGCTTATTGTGCATTTGAATTTAGAATATATGTGATCCCCATGCCTCCTTGACCAGTGAATTCTATCTATCCTAATGTTTTGTAGGAGTCTGAGATGGCGCCTTTTGAATTTGATTTTGTGCAAAAATACACACCAAATCTGATTTCTGCTACATTAAGGAGTCCTCTGGTAAAATAGATGACGCATGGAATGAAATAAGCTGTAGTTCTAGAATGAGTCTTTAAGCTTACTTCCTTTAGTACTTGACCACTAATATTAAAAACTACTGGATCAAACTACAGTTTTAATTGGATATGTAGGACATGATACAGTGGTATAGTTAAACTGCAAGTTAGATGCTAAAATACAGCATTGATTTGTATTCTTTTACTGGAAATATTTGTAATATGAAACTAGGATACAATACACTCATTTTTAATGCATATTCCGTACAGACCAAAGCTACGGCTGTCACCAGGTTATGCCCAAAGCACATTCTTCAAATAAAAGATTAATTGGTTTGCTGTTTCTCAGTCTAAAATGAGATTACAGATGAATCTAATTCACATTAATAGTGATGAAATGTTGATTATACAATTCTTACACTGCTTATTGCTAATGCACACGCACAAAACAGTCCTACCATATCATTTTTCAAAATACCCTGATGTCTAATAATTTAATGAATTGTTATGTATAGGAACTTGCCCAAGAGCACAAAAAAACAGCTCCACTTAAAAACTTTGTTTTATTGGATGAAACGTTTGTGCTAATAAGAAGACCAGATCGGATAGAGAAAAGAAATTTCATTTTGGAAATAATATACTGATTCCTCAGATTATGTTGGAGTTTTCTGGAGATTTAGTTTCTCATCAGAACACAAGCAATATCAATTATATTAATGTGTTTATAGTTAAAATGTGTCAATGCATTTGTATCCCAAAAAGTTACTTCCTCAGCAGTCAGGCAACAGAAGTTTTCATTAAAATCTTGCATAACTTTTGTTGGCATCAGTGATCCAAATGGGCTAATGCTCCAAGTCAGGATTATCTTTTGAGTCTTTGATTGTTCAAATACAGAGTCAGAATGCATATCTGGACTAATATGAAAAGGCAGTAGGTTATAACAAGATGACCATGTGAAAGATACATCAGAGACAGAACAG
Organism: Onychostruthus taczanowskii; assembly: GCF_017590055.1. NCBI lineage: Eukaryota > Metazoa > Chordata > Aves > Passeriformes > Passeridae > Onychostruthus > Onychostruthus taczanowskii. The sequence goes on along the minus strand of NW_024503679.1, from coordinate 6,169,685 downwards.
CCCTTCTCTCTGGCTGCACTTCCTTGACAAAACCTTGAGACAGCAAGCAGGTGAGGAGTTTCATTTGCTATATAGAAAGACAGACACAGAATTATTTCCTAAGAGCCGACATAAAAAAGTCATCTGCAACTGGACAGATTTCTGAAATGCTGACAATGGAAGTCATGTTGTTTAAATGTTTAAAGCCCTGTGCTGTAGGTCACTATTCCTCTCTAGTGAACAGGAGCTGTTATATCCCGCCTTGCATTGATTTACCATTACTGAACGGATTCCTCATTTTAACAAAACATATCATTAGATGCTAGGTAAGTCTTTGACAATTCTTTACACTGGCCTATGGAATTCAATGGCCACCATTAATTTCACTCTGGTATTTATCAGCAGAAGCTTTTTTCCTGCATGAACCAATTTATTTAATTGAATAGTTTAAAGGGCTCCAAAACCACATACAAAAGATGAGGTTATAGCTAACAGCTTTCAAATATACTTAAAAGCTTGAATCATTAGCAGTTGCTTAAACTAGGAATTTTTAAGTGCAAGCCAGAATTTATTGCAAACTAGTCTTAGTATTGTGATTTTTCACATTTCATTTTTTCACAAATACAACAGGCAGTTAAAATATTGTGCTGTATTTAGGACCAAAGCCTGTACTTTGCTGCCCTTCCACTTTCCAGTTTTTGGCATTCCTGGAATATTACATGCATCATTTCCTCAATTTATTATCTGAGTATTAAATTCTTAAACACATTTATCCTCACAATTCTCTTAAATGGTAAATAAATCCAGTTCCTCAAATTTCACAAAAACCCGAGGCACGCAATTCCAGAAGAACTGGAATGCTGTAATGCCATTCCAGATAAGAAATTTTTGGCTCCCTATGCATTAGAAGTAAGAGGCATCAAAGGATGGCACATGGGAAACTCCTTCAGTGCAGTAGCTATTGGGAGATTGCAGCCCTACACACAAAATGCACCTGGAGGTGAGAGGATCTCCTTTCTAGCTCTTAAACATGCAAATATTTTGATATTCTCACAAAAAAAGGGAAAAAAATTCTGTAGATGGCTCATTGCTGAATGCCCTGAAGATAAGCAATGAGTTGCCACTGAGCAAGATGCAGGTTCAGATCTACTCCAGGAGGGAATATCCAATTTCTTTGTGTCCAATCAGTGGGCTAGGGAATGACAACAATGGTATTATCCCCATACTTCCTCTGATCAAAGAAGTTCTGCACGTGACTTGGTATGGATTAGGTATGTATGTCATAAGATCAAACACTACAAATGAATAATGAATGCCAGCATAGTTCCTATTAGCTTTATGCTATGTGGATATAAAAGTGAATAAATTAATTTTCAAGACCTGAAAATCACCACCTGTGACACATAAGAGTGGAAAACAACACCACATTGACAACCTGTTAAATGGTACTACTAACCTGAGATTATCCCTTCTTGCCTTTTCTACACAACAATAAAGTCCAATATACTTTTTCAGAATTATGATGAGTGTAAAAAAAATTCAGGAAAACCTAAGCTTCTCTGAAGAACTGAAGAAAATCCTGCAGAAATTAATAGTAAGATTGCTATCAATATGTTTGGAACAGGTCCAAAATTATTATCTCTGACATTAACATAAAGAAATTGCAGCTGTTTGCATTTATAATTCCCTTTAGCAACAATGGAAGAATGTACTAGGACAGAACAGAGTTAACCCTTTCTCAGGCATGCTTTACACGCAGAGTCTGGGTTTTAAAAATTCCTTATCTTGGTTTCTGGAAGAATATGAGTTTGGTAACTTGGGTTTTTTCTTTTGCTGTGGTTTTTGTTTGGAGTAAGCAATTCTGTCTGTATATAACCACAGAAAAATATGGCATTTTAAATTATTCATCAAGTTAAGTTGTTCTCTGCATTTGATCACCCTTAACCATGAAGTAAGGGTGCAGGAGCTTCAAAGGAATAAGTACCTTTCTGAAAAAAAAAAAAAAAAGGCCACAATTATATCATGTACTACGAACTTCAAAGATTAAAACTGAATGGAAAATTCTGAAAGTTTGCATTAAAAAAAAAACAACAAACTTCTATTCACTTCAGTGGAAATTTGTGGAGTTAAATAAGATTAAATATCTCTAGATCTAACCTATTAATTCCAAGTAAAGAAAAATGCAATGCAATACACTGCAATGATGATGCCAGCCAACAGTCAGATTCTTTTACTTTGGACCAGAGGGCACAAAGTCAGTCTTGAACTATAACTTAAAAACCCAAAACAATATTTAACCTTTACCTTGATATTGCACAAGATGCCAACTACTGTACAGCCCATAAATAGAGTATTTAATAAAATGACATACCTATCAGACAAATTACTAAATCCAGACATATTTACTTGTTTTAACAATTACACTGGTTGTGGACTTATCCCTGCATGGGTTTTTAATAATTTGTGCATATCACGTGTTACAAGACACAATTATATTCTTTCATATATTAGAAATCATAAAATTATTTGTTCAGTTTCCTATGAACTCATGTTTTACAATGCATATGACAAAACCCTACAAGCCAAAACAAGAATACTTCTGCTATTTACATATTGTGATAAATAATGTAACAAACATAGGTGGAAATGAGAACAAAAAAATATAATATTAAATACAGTGAAAAACCTCTTTTGCAATCATTCTGTATGTTTTCTGTCTCTTTCAGGCTACATTAAATTCTAAATATGTAAAGACATCCAGTCTTCTTTACAGTATGTATTTATGTAGTTCAGATCATGGAGTAAGAAAAAGTCATAGCCAGTACAAATGCTTATGCATATTTTTCTCCTAGCAAAGCAATTTTCTAGTTGTTTTTTGAATAACCATCAAATAACTTGGTTAAGAACAAAATGATAGTAAAAATTATCTGTTACTAGACATACAGAAAAAAAATGCCCCTTTCAGAGAGTGGAAGTAACTCCCCTGAATTCATAACTTGTCTGATATTTAATTAGAATTAAACATCAATTGACTACTAGAACCATACCAGCACTTTTTATGTAACAGGAATGTTCTTTTCATCTAGTACAGAAAGTTTTGAAATAAACCCAAAGAGCTAAATATGTTTGGAACACCTGCATCTGCAACCTTCAGTTAGCTCCATTTTAGCTGTAAATCTGTCAAAATACTTCATTGAAATACACCCTGAAAGTTCAGGAACTTGGAAATTAAGTCCACATATGAACTTAACAGCTGGAGCTTCTTTAGTTACAATGCAGCTTGAGCTAAACCACATAAACAAAATTATTTCAAACAATATTCATTGTAAGCAAAGTACAAACTCATATATGACAACCACTGAAAGTGTTTTTCATTTCAAAATTATAGAGACACCTCTTTGTATTGTGGCCTGAAGCAAGTATCACTGATCATTTTCAGTATGCTGGAACAAGGATATTGGTAACAAATTTTCATGACAGACACACACACTCAATGAGATAATAAATTAGTTTCCCAAGTGAAGGCTCACTAATAAGATTGGATCTAAAATTTAGGCCACTTAATTTTAAGACTCAGCTAATGGGCTAAAAAAAAAAAAAAGAGTATAACTTCATAACATAAATTCAGGTTCAATCTTTTTTACCATAAACATTAGCACCATTGTAAAGTTGCAAAGAGTAAGCTTCTTGTAAAATGAAATTATCTAATTGTAAAATGCATTTGATATCTCCTTGCAGGGAGGTTATTTCTAAAAGAAAAATAAAATATTCTGTATTACATTATGAAGTTATAAAATTTAAGCAATTAATTTTTAGTGCTGTGTAAGGTCTGATGTCACTGGAAAGATAAATTTGTAAAACTTCTTTCCAATATGATTTATTGATTCTATTTCAAATAAAGTGCTTCTTTTATTTGCAAATACCAGGCCTATTATACAATCAAAAAACTTTACCTTTTCTTCTTTAGTATTCAGAGGTGACAAGAGAGTGTGAAAATCCTTGAACTCCTTGACAATCATATGAGAAAACTCCTAGCCTGATAAAGTTAGAAACAGGACATTTGGCTTGTCTCACACAGAAATAAAGTATTGTGAACTCTACTCCCAGCTTGCTCTGATTTCTAGAGGAAGTTCTTTTAAAATAATATACCAACAAATTTTCCACTTACAAAGAAAAGAAAATTTTCTGAGGGAGATGCTTTACAAGGCTGTGTAGTGATAGAACAAGGGGCAATGTATTTAAAGTGAAAGTGGATAGATTTAGCTTAAACATAAGGAAGAAATTCTTTATTGTGAAGGTGGTGAGGCACTGGAGCAGGTTGCCTGAAGTTCTGGATGGCCCATCCTTGGGAGAGTTCAAGAGTGAATGAAGCCTTAAGTATCCTGGTCAAGTGGAAGGTGTCCCTGCCCATGGCAGGCAGTTGGAACTGGATGATTTCTAAGGTCCTTTCCAACCCAAGCCACTCTATTATTTTTAATGTATTGCAAATCCCCCTTCTCAGTCTTTCGGAGTGTCCAAAACTTACCATTTCCATTCTCTACTCTGGCCAATGGCTCTCTGCAAATTGCTGTCTTTCTCAAGGGATTAATAGTCCTTTGAACTTCTGCCAGCAGCACTGCTTGCATTGCCTCAACAATCTGTCATAAATGCAAATTATTATTGGATGATATCAGTACCTCAATTATTTATCGAAGTATTTGACAATTTTCACCAACTTGAACAAAATCTGGAGACTGTCCTGGTCAATGTCATTAGAAAAATAAGTGATATTCACACAGTGATAATCCTGTGTCTCTACATGCACACCAAGGAAAAAAAAAAAAGGTTAACTAGATAGCAATAAAATAGTGTAAGTTATCTGTCAGGACTTCTTCCCAATAAACATTCATTTTCTTTAATGTCAAATCTAGAATCAGTCACCTACTGCCTCCTTGATTTCAAGGATAAACAATTACTAACAAAATATAGCAAAACACAAGGTGATAACAGCTAATAAGTATCTTCATTCTTTTTTTCTGATGTGCGCAAAAGTGCTTGACAGACTGAGTAATGACCTTGTTGTCTTGGGGTGACTTGGTTTTGACTGTTTTAGAATTTCTGGTATCTAATCTCTCTGATAAAATTAAATAATGTTTTGTTGTTAGTAGTGATGCTCTATTCCTCTAGCTCAAACATTTGTCTGCAATAAAGGCTACTACTACCCCCAAATTTTTTGTCTAACACAGAGAGAAATATCATTCCTCCAATCCCTCTTATGGAAAAGAAGCATCCACTGGAGTTGTGAGCAGCCTGTAAATGGCACTTGCAGTAGCTGATGTACCTCATGTGGGCATTAGGACAATACAATGTGGAGACTGTCTGACAGAATTAATATTTTCCTTCTCTTTAGCAAAAGAGTGCCATAAGAACTAAGGACATTTTAAGATGTAAAGACACTCATAAAGCACGTGAAGACTTTAGACAAAAGACCTCAAACCTTTGTAATTCTTAGTCTAAATTTCAGTATGATGTACCTTCTCTGCATTTGGTATTTCCTTCAGAAAAGGAATACAATTTTTCCCATTTGGGAAGTTATTCATTCTCAAGTACAAGAAATTTCCTAAAAAATGGGGTGAATCTAAGGTTTCAACCTCAGCTTAAATATGAATTTAAACAGAATAAAAAACTTTAAGTTCAATGTATGTTTTTATAAACATTTTAAGCTTATACGCTACTTATATTATAAAAAAAGCTATTAAAATTATTTAAGTTTCATATGGCTAAAAGTTGATATGCAGGATCCTTAAAAATGCCTGGAAGAGAGATAGTCTCAACTCACTAATCAATTATTTGTCCTCAAAAACATCTATAACTGCCCTTGTAAATTCAAATCATTAAGTGAAACAAAGGCTGAGGGTGTCCTTTGTGACAAAATCCTTTATTGCAGACAAATATACCATAGTCAGGTCCACAACATAAAAGTTCACTGGAAGTGAACCCAGCCCTATGTGATTCAACATAGCACAAACCTTCATCTTGTTGTAATAGAACTCTACCTTACAGGGGACACCAAAGTCATTTTCCAGTTCCTCACATCTATACTGCCCTGAGCTTTGGGGATTACAGATCCTGACTTTGCAGCAGACTCTTACAATATATCTATAATAATTAAGAAAGAGAAAGAAACACGGACACATTTTCATTGTCCTGGGAAAATTTTTGACAAAACGATTCTTACAGAGGTACACAAAAGAGATCTGCCAAGAGCCTGTCACTAATCTGGATCAGATGCTCTTTACTTGTACCGCTGCTGTGCATACCAGGCAGCATCTTAAAGCAAAAACTGTAACAAATGGCACAACATGATGTGACTGTAGAGGCATCTGTAGATGTCTCTGCATGTTACTTGTCTGTGCCTGTATCTGCATTTCCACAGTGCTTGGTGTGGTCTCATGTTTAGTTTTTTCTTCTCATGGAATCTTACTCCAAAATTTATATACCTCATTTACCCTTATCACCAAGTTTAACCATCTCCAGTACTTTTTCCTGTTTCTAACATGTAACAAACCTACATGAGTACCTTTCATTTTCTCTGATCACTTCCACTTAATCTTTAGTGTCCTTCTAGATATAAATTAGCTACCTTATTGACTACATATGCTTTCGTTTTTCTCCCCATAATTGCAATTGCTGTTGAAAATACAATGTGTTTTTTAGTTTGGATTGTTAAATGTGACAAATGATGCCGCTTCTTTGACTGAGGAAGTATAAATAGCATATGTCAACCTATAAATACTGATATTAAAAGTGAAAGGTAATTGTTTGACTCTGAAGCAGCAATAATACAGAATAATTCAAAAAGACAAGTGAACAAAAGTTGAGATAAGTTGTACTGTTACATCCATACTAAATTATCTTGGCTTTCCTTTCTACACTTTATCAATTACTTGCAAGGATTACTATTCTCTTTCTGATGAGTGTGTTTAAGGAGAGAAGTCAATAGATATCACTCCTGGTTATTGCTCAGGCCATAACCTCTACAGGTGTGAGCCTTGCAGAAACTGCCTCCCAGGTGCCTCCATAACAGAGTCACATCATGGGGCAAAAATACACATTAAAACATCAACTTGAATGACCCAGTCTGCTTCGCTCTAATTCTGCACAGTAATTGTCAGAACAGTTGTCCAGATACTTCTACTGAACTATATATTTTTCTTCATATACCTATCTGGAAACATGAACACACATGCCATTCCTGGGTGGGATGTGGCAAGGAATGGCTATATTTTATCTGAAAGAACAACAAAACAGATTATGACCTTTCCTTTCAAATCATCTGGGGGAAAGAAAATACTAAAAAATATTTTAAAAGCATTAAATATATACATTTAAAAAATTTTATTCAAAAAATGACCTCCTTACAGCCTTCAACTTCAATGAGTCAGTAGACCCTAAATAAAAAATTAGCAGCAGGTTTTTTTCAGTTTCTTTGTTTGCACAGAATCTGTTACAGTGCTGTAAGGAGAAGAGGAACCAATAATTGGTAACTCCGTTGGGTCATGTCTGGGAGTCAGTATCTTTCATGGAAGATCACAATAGAAAAAAGTTTTTAAAAACAGCCTAAATAGTGATGTTTTTGGCAAATGTACATGAGTGCTTAATCAGGCTGCTCAGAATTAATAAATTGGGCATTAAGCTGTGATTGCACAAATAAAGTTTTAACAAAACCATCTTATTGTCAACAAAAAACTATAATTTCATATAAACCACTGGTCACTAAATATCATACCTACTGACAACATTTTTTTTTTAATCTTAAAAGTTTTATGGCATTTTGGTGGCAAGCAATCTAAAATCTGTGCTGCTAAGTGGGTTATCAAAGCTTAGTGCAGCTACAATGCTGTAGGTGAGTAATGTTAAAATTTGAGAAGCATTGAGAGCATGATATTTGCAGTGCTTGACAATTTCAGAGTCTTACATTTAAAGTCTTTTCAGGTGAAAAAGTGTGAGGCAGCTTATTCCATACCTTATCTTTCAGCACACTAACCTCCTGTGCTAGATGAGACCAGTATCATTGTGCAACTGATCATTTGTTAAATGCATTCAAAAATATAAATACCTAGATCTCACATAATCAGTTATGCTACAAACACAACTTCATAAATATATTAACTACTTGCTGAAGAGTTCCAGTGGCTGACCAGGTCAGTAAGAGATTTTATGCATTCCACATGACAACTGCAGTTATTGAGGTTTGAAAAGGAAAGGAAAAAACACTTATTGTAAGAGAAAGGGGAATGAAAAAGAATTCAGAAGTAATACGGAAGATGTGCAGACAGTAGGAATAAATAAACAAATATAAGCTCAAGATGCAATGCTGAGATCAATTGAATGTGAATATTTGCAGAAACTATTTTTGTCTAACAGAATAGGGAACTATTACTGAAGCACCCCTGCAAAACTCAGCTCTGGAAAATATGCTTCGCATTTGAAGTAGCAGAGAGTTGCATTCAATTTCAAAAGTAATATCATACACTAGATTTGTAACAGGTATTTCCCCTTTCTGGAATGAAATCCATTGTTGTTAGAGTTTAACATCTTGAGTTTTGTATCCCTGAATATTAACTCACTCAAACAACAACACAGCTTTATTTAGATGCATATTTCCAAAATGAAAAATGGTCTCCAGATTTGACTGCTTAGATTGTTTCACTGCTGCCTGTCAACCCTCAAAAATTATTTATCTCTCAAGATTTCAGATTCTTCACTAATAATGGGGATGAGCATCATCTGACCTGAAGAACCCATAATTACATGACTTGCAAGTTGTTCTTAAAGACTCTTGTAATAATTAAAGACTCAGGATTTTTGCTCTTCCCTAAGGCATTTTCAGTTTCTTTTATAATAATACATTAATAAAGGACACTGTCCTTCAGCCTTTTGTTTTCCTGGAGCCAAAAATGGCATTTTTGATGTAAGTTACATGTGGTTGCTAGAGAAAAAAAATAACTCATTCCTTAAATAAATGCTATGAATAAGAGCACTTAGATGAAAGATTAGTAGGAGTTTGTCACATCTAAACATTTACTTTAAGGCATACTTCATACTATAATACTAATCTGCTTTCCACAGACCTGAATGGCATGACTTATGTGATAATTTCCCCATAAATTATAACTATTAGGTCAAATTGCAGATTCCATATACTAAATTACAGCAAATAGCACTTAAGGATAACATTGCTACAACTGACACAGGATATTTCCTACCTTTACAGATTGGTCATTCCAACAACAAATGAGTTTCAGCAATGAAATGCTCCCAAAGTCTGGGGAATGATATCTACTCTTACCTGAAAAACACACAGATAGTTTATGAACTGACAATATATAGAGAAGCACACAAACAGAAAAATATTTTAACATTTTTGAATTTTCAGCAACATACCTGAAAAGATCTGAAAAAATGTAATTTCTTAGAACATGCTTTCATCCAATACAATAAGCACAAGGTGTTCAGACAATCTATTACTTTAACATTTATTCTCATCCCAAATTCAATTAGTGTTGGGTTTTTGGGGGGGTTTTTCTGTTTTTTTTTTTTCTTTGTTTGGTTGGTTTTGGGGGGTTTTTTTGGTTTTTTTTTTTTTTTTTTGGTTGATTGGTTTTTTTAAAACAGGGAATTGATATCCCATGAAGCATTCTTCATCACAACTTTCTAAATATGTTAAGACTACTTTCTGTGTTTTGGATTACTTAACTATGCATTCCCTGTCCTGCTGTCCAGTCTGTCCTTGATGCTAAAGAACAGGTTGTTCCTAGAATCTCTGCTATCTTCAAGTTTCAGATCAGATTTTAATTTGTAAATCTGAACAACTGTATGAACTAGGAGATATGGCATATGAGTTAGATTACCTTAGAATTTTTAGGTCACTCAGTAAATCTATTTTTATGCTCATGAACATTTTAGTCACCATTTCCATGTGTTTCCTCTACTTGTTTTCTATGGTCACTTGATTTTATGTTCCATCTCTTTTTTCCAATGGACATTTCTGCTGTCATTGCAAGTTCTACAGCTGTGGCACATATTAGACTCAGAGAAGAAAAGGTAGCTAATTTTTGATGGGGATATTAAGGTTTACTTACACAGCACAGCATCAAGATTTGATGTAAAAGAATTTGTGTTTTCTGTCTAGACATGGCTTATTCTGTAAGAAGAACACTATATTTTTCAGGTAATAGGTACTGAAAATGTCCATATTCTGTTTAGGTTTTTATTTAAATGTTATTTGGTTAGTTACAATCTGCAAACAAACCGAGGCTGGCTTGCAAAGCCAAGACTGACGAGCGATGGCCTGTGGGACATTAACAGGAACAGATTACTTTATTCTGCCCTGAGCCAGAAGTCTAAAGGCATTATTGAACACTCAGGATGGCTCTTGTATTACTAAGGCAACAGTTTGCTTGGAGGGCTGTATATATTATTGGGTGGGCACGTAATGGTGATGAGGGAGATGGGGGAAGGGGATGAGGGCAGTGTTTGTCTTATTACATTGCTGTTTTTCTGATTGCTGGAAAGTGTCTTTAGAAACTCAACTAAACATCTTGTCATAACAGGAAAAATATCATTGATTCCAGTTAACACTTTGTTTACACATTTTTCATGATATTCACAAAAGAAACAGAGTAATTCAGTTTCTCTGATCACAGACTGGACAGCATAAAGAGCAACACTTTTTATCATTATTGAAATTCAATTCCATATTTTAGCAACAAAAAGCATGCAAAACCAGAACACTTAGAAGTTAATACTGCCAATTCACATACTTACTGCTTGGTAATTCTGCATAAAAATTGGGGCATGAAAGTGTTATGTCTTCTACATTTCGCCATTTGTCATGTGCAGATTCTGGTTTCTGTGGGCTTAAAGAACATGAAACTATTAAACAAAACCTGAACACACATACGAGAAATCTTATGTATTAGGGTAGAGTTGGGGTTTTTTTACAGTAGGTACTCTGATATCAATCATTATCAACCCCAATTAAGTCTCTCCTCAGAAATCACTTGCATTCTTTTGTCTACAACTTCGGATTGAAACATTCATAAATATACAACACTGAAAAGTCCTATCCAAACGCAGGAACTTAAGCCTAATAAACTTTGAGCCAAATGTGAAGCTTTATTTTGCAATAAAGAAACAAATTTATATGTAAAGAACTGAATCAAAACACCATTTTCACAAAAGAATTTATTTGGGTTTTTTCCTAATACACAGGACAAAAGTTCAAGGGAAACTAAAAGCCTTTTTTTCTAGGTTTCCCATTTATTTCCTCAGCGGTAAATAATTTAGAGTATCATTACAATATTTGGGACTTCAATGGATGGCTATAATTTAAGAGACTAATGTGTACATATGCTTGCTCTTTCTGAGTCACTAACTCAGCAACCTAACCCTTGAAAACAATAGATATGGATGGCAGAGAAAGTAAAAAAAAACCACTCAAAACCCTTGCACAATTTAGAACTATTTCTTTTACAAAAATCTCTATAGTGCCCTGAAAAAACTACATTTATGTGTCATTTTTAAAATAATATATTTGTCTTTCAAATTCACTACAAATGAACAGTGAGTCATGCCATTTCAAAAGACTTTGCATACCAAACAACTCTGAAAGCTTGCAGCTTGAGAGCTGTAAGTTCGAGGAACAAATGTTAAAAAGCAGGAGGAAACAAATTTGTTGAAGATATTTTCTTCCCAGCTTATTCCTCTCTCTGTCCCACTTTTATGATCTGACACATTTTGCTGCAGGTTCCTTTATTTTCACAGGCTGTGTCAAGTTGCAAAAAACCGACAGATAGACAAACACCAGAACACATGCAAGCTGTGAGAGCTGTCCTACTAACTGCTTCTGCAAATATTGTGGTGAATTTGAATTTAGTATGTAGGTTTCTTTTCCCTTGAGCATACTGCAGTTTTAGATAAAGCAACCATCCAAAGAGGTTTGGCTGCATACTGTACTTTTTGAAGGAAAAGTCACCAAAATAGCATTTGTTAAAGATGGTAGGGTTTATATCTTTACGTATCCTAGAGAAAACTTAAAAGTATATAGTATAATTCAGAGGGGAGGTGGTGGAGGGGGGGAGGTTTTTTTTTTCCTTGCAGCAACTTTAATATCTATAATTTTACAGGATATATGTCTCAAAGCCAGGATGCACATGTCTGGGAAAAAATGTTTGATTTTGGTATGCTCATTAATTTCAATTACACAACGTCTTTCCAAAAGAGTGCTTTCCAAAAGGCAAGCATAAAGTACTTTTTTGTATGGAAAGGAATTCCTGTTCAAGCTGGAATCCTGAAACAAGTATTCGTGTAAGAGTTTGTATTGAATATGGACCAATAGGCAACACAATTAGCAGCAAAAGTAAATAAGAAATGTGCATTTGTCCTGCAGGATGGTGTACATGTCTTGAGAGAGGCTGAGTGCCTAGAGCTTTGTGGGAGATGCAGATATTTGCTGCAAGATCAATATTTTCTGTCCCCTCTTCTTGCCTTGGGGCCATAGCATCACCAACACTGAAGTTAATTGTCCCTAAAAAACTAAATACAGACAAACACTATGTTTGCCAAACAACAAAAAATTCATGGGCAATATCCATTGCCTGATTAGCATGCTCTATTTGGCTTGGTCAAATAATGTTGAGCATGTTATTTTTCCTTTAATGCTGAAAAAGCATTTAGTCAATAAATTTGCTTTGAGTAACATAAATGCTACTTGAGATGGTTCTCACAACATAAGGGCTGATGAGGCATTCATTCCCAGGAGCTGCCATCATTACTGGAGGCATTGTACTTCAGATAGTATAACTAGGGCAGATTATTCTTCTCTCTTATGTTTTATTTATCCGTGAAGTCAAGGGTTCCACGCAAAGAAAGTATATTGCTTATAGGGAGTGGAAGTTTAAACAGCACAAATGTGCTTAATGCGCATCTCACTGTGCCTAAAGAGACCTCATTATTCTACTGAGTTTGAATTGCAAGGAAAAGAGTGATCTCTTGAAAAACTGGGTGTGAAGCTGGATAAGTCAAGTTCTTGGTCTTATGAAAAAAAAAACTTGCATCTGTTCTCATCTGCTAAACAGAAAAATGTAAAGACAATTATATCCCAATCTCCTTTTCTTCAAAGAACATGTGAAAAACTCCACAGAAAGAACATAAGCTCCATTTAAGAAGTATATATGTAACAAAAGTTTGTTTCATTTTACATGACTACAAAGGAAGAGAAGACTCAGACTATTCTTAGCTGTAAGGGACCCAGAACGACTATCAAGTCCACCTCTTGAGCGAATGGCCTATACAGGGACTGGACCTACAACCTCAGTGATATTAGCACTATGCTCTAAACAACTGAGCTAATCTCAGAGTCCTATAGAAGGAGTGCAGAAGCTCAAAGTATGGAGACATACTTGTTGAAGATCCTTTTCCCAAAAGGTATGTGACTCTGTGTGTTACCTAACAAGCTTTTCAGAGGTAAGGTTTAGGGTAGAAATAACATCAATTCAATGATTTATGTTTAGAGATTATTCTGCTGTGACTTGTTCTTTGAAATCAAGATATTGGCTTGGTGTTTTATTTTAAGGCATGCTTCATTTTTGTGTGTGTTTTGGGACAGAAAATTATAACCAAGTGCATTAGTGTGATTTGGAGGAATTGGGTTTGGATGTAGAGACATAAGAAAATATAATCCGCTCATAATGAAGTTCTTACCTTTCAATTTCATCTGTAACTGCTGAAGGTGTGTTAATTATCCTGTTGATTAATGTTATTCTGCTAAATAAGAAAAATAATGTTTCCAAGTCCCTTGTTCCATAATCATTATTCTCAGGTCCATCCTTCTTTCCAAATTGTCCTTCAGTTGCAACAAGGTATTTGTTTGATAAATCAAGGACTCTTTTTGAAAACAAATTGAAAACTCCATGTTCTCCTAGCTCACCACAATCAGTGCATTTCCATCCTGGCAACATCAGTGAGAGGTGGCTTTCATCTGACACAAGTCCAAAAGAAACAGGACACTGAAGCCTCAAGATGTTCAGGTGTCTTGCACAGAGATCGTCTATTTCTTTATCTACACCCCATGGTAGAAGACATGACAAAAGCAGTTTAGCTGTATCGGTTGCAATGTTCATATCGATGTTTCCTGATGGCTGCATTCTGATCTTTCTTGAACTCTTCATTTTTTTCCATCTTTTTATGCCACCACCTTCTTCCATAGGCCTAGCTGGATTATTATCCCTGTGAACTTGGTCTGAACAAACAGTCTCTTCCTGCCCATCTACTTGAGGTACAAAGGCAGCAGTTTTATTTCTTTTTAATGTCAGTGCCCTTTTCTCAGAAGTACTTTTAGCTCTTTCTAGAGTGTATTGGTTGTGGAATGATTTTGATGACTTTAATCCATTGAGTTGAGATGAGAGGAGTTCCTCAAGTTTTTCCAGGTCAAATAAGAGAATGTGAAAGTTTGCATTGTTCCATTTTGTCTTAGCTGGTAAAATAGTAAAGGGCTGTTGGATGCAGCTGGTATCAGTCAACTGAAAGAAAAATATTGAATGTCTAAACAAAAATCCAACAGTTCTTTGTAATTTTCAAGATATAAGCATAGAATTGCCTATGGAATATAGAAAATCTATTAACTCTGTTACATTTAATTAAATTATATTTATTCAGTTTTGGTTAAGTAAAAAACATTTGCTTCCAAGTAGTTTGAGATACACAGAGACATCAGTGTGTAAATACTATAAAACAGGCTCCTTCAATTACACAGCCATACTGCAGATAGTAGCATGTATCTTTGCAAAAAAATCTAGGCTGGTGTTTTCTTCTGCTAAGTCTCATTTCAAGTTAAAAGGATTTTTGGAAAATTTTAAAGCATAAAACCTTTGTTTTTTCAAAATAAAGCTAGAGAAGCAAATGCTACAATGCTACAAGGCTCTTGCAAACCCTGAATGTGTATATGTGTCTGTATGCCTTTTTACAATTTGCTATATAGGAGGCATATATAAATATAGGGGATTTGCAGGGGATAAAGACTACACCTTTTGCTATTTCAAAGCATGCAAAACTACCTCCTTTTGAGAGAAGTTACAAAGCAAGAACAATAAGGAACCTAGGTAAATAAATCTCCACACACAAATTAATTACCTTAGCTGAAAATAATTAAGAGAAAAAGGCTACTACAATGTTTGTGAACATCTGACTATCTTGTGCCACCCTATTTTCCTACCTGCATCTTTACTAGAATTCTCCATACTTTTCCCCCCAGCTCTGAAGCCCATTTACAGTAATGGCCATTTATGAAGCATAATTTCAATTCTACATACTAACATAATAAATACACATAGCTAATTACTGTTGCTAATAAATGAACAAAGAATATATTTTTTGAAACCAGAAGATTTGAGAGGAGCTGCAGTTGCTCTCAGCTTCAGAATCACATGTTAAACTGTAGAAGTAACTGAATGATGATGAACAGTCAGCTGAACATAAGGAAATGCTCAAAATCATCTTCACCAAAAAAAAAGAAAAAATTACTCCATTTTAGCCTTGCAGTTTCATTATTTACATGAGAAATTGTCATTAAGAAGAAAATTTTACATCTTTTCTTTTACCCCTTGGCACAGGGTGGACACTATGCTGTGACAAACTCCAGTGGACGGGATGTCTTTGAAAATGACCTGATGAGTTCACACAGTGACACATCATCTTATATCATAATCCTGCAGCACCTACCAAAGAAGTGTGTTTTACCTTCAGGGAAACACCAGAAGAGAGGGAATAAGAACTCCTTGTTGACACTTCTGCCCTTTCCTTTAAGCATTTACGACTGGTCTGTTTTTATTGTCCTGAACAAGCTTATGCACTCAGCACCATGCTCAGCCTATTTCACCTTCACAAGCAGAAAGACACATCAAGAAGCAACTTTTCATCTCAGTAATACTTTTGCAAACCATCATGCCAGCTTCTATATCACAAATGATACAGAATTTTCCAGCCCTCTCTTTGTTTTAATTTTCTTTTGACAATTTGAAGCATTCCACTAATGCAAAGGACTTTCTGTTGAACATAGTTAAATCTCAAAATAAACCATCAAATGTTAGTAAACAGAGCAGCAACCAGCTGTTTCTGGAATGCAATGTTGTTTACCTCATCTTTCTCATGACCACCTTACCTAACTCCTTTTACATTACAAACTATTATTTTATAGGATTAGCTATTTTAAAACTGTTAATATTTTAGTACAAATAACATGAACAAAAAATTGACTGCAAAAACTCTATGACGTGACTATTTAGTTTTGGGCAGTAATACAATTTGGTTTTTTGTTATTTAGGGAATGATGCTCCCAACCAGATGAGAATGTACTCTAAATACATAATCTCATTTAAAGATCTCCATAGGGAGTCATAAGTAAGAGATTATAATTGCTTGTTCAGGTTTTTTTATCCCTTTCCTTAAAAAAAAAAAAAAAAAAAAAAAAAAAAAAAAAAACCACCCAAAAAAACATTGCATTTAAGTACTAAGATTATTTTAATCTTTAATTATGATGTTTCCTAATAGATAGGGAGAACCCCATGGAATGCAAACACTGGAATTCACAGGCTAGCTTTGACATTAAATGAAATCATTATTATTTAGCCTATAATTTTCTCTTTCTATACTTATATTTGCTTGACATTTAGAAACCTTTAGTGAAATCAGCATCCAAGCAAAGGAAAACATAGTGACAATGTCAATCCATTGAGACATCTGGTGATGCTACTACACGTCAAGTCACAATAAACATTCATGTTCTATAGGCAATATGAAAGCTTATTGACATTGATCCTAAAACTGTCTGCCAAGTTATCTTAGCTCTCTGCAACAGGCATCTCATTCCAATGAAAGAAGGTGGACATCCAAAGCTTTAGACATAAAATGCCATTTAGGATCTATGGGCAAGTTATTCTCTGTAGTAGAAGACTACAGAGAATGGAAAGGCACTCATAAAACTAACTACAAACTAGAGAGCTGGAAACTGCTTTTGTTGAGTATTGAAAAACAGATTAATAGATATTTACATTATATATTGTACCTTTTCTAGTTTAACCATTTCTAGTTTTAAAGTTTATCTTTGACATGGACAGCCTACTGTTAGTTTTAAAGAAGCAAAAAGTCTGACTACAGACTAATATTATATCCTAAGACTTCTGAAACTCTTGTACATCACTGACCCACAGCAGAAAATGCTTTCTATATTCAGGAAAGAGCAAGATTCAGGGAGGCTTTGAAAAGCCAAGCTATTTTCCATGCATGGCCAGTATCCCCTAACATCTCTTCAGCTTGCCACTGAAGATGTTTGAGCCAGGATCAGACAAGAGCTAGAATAAACTATTTCAGTTGAAAGGGAACTACAAGGATCATTTAGTCCAACTAGGCTCTCCAAATGCCCCTTAAACACTCACTGGCTTGGGGCATTGTACACATCTCTCAGAAGCCTGTTCCAGTTTTTTGGCATGCAATTCATCACTGCTCTACAAGTTACAACCCTATTCCTCTACATCTTTTCCCCTTTACTTATTCTTGGCACCCAAGGAAAATTTTCCTGTGACTATGGGAAGGGGGCAGCAGGGGGCTGTACTTACTGTGGCCCCCAACTGCATCAATACATGCCATTATCTTCAACAGATTTAGGACAGACACATCACATAAAAATTTCATGGCAAGTACAATTCAAGTGTTATTTTACCTAGCTGCCTTCTCATCTCTAAAGGCATTTTTCCACTGGGATCCACCTTGTTCTGGGAATGGGATTCCACTTAAAATATACACTTCCATTAGCTGACAGGGATTCCCATACTTTTTCAGCTCCTTATAGGTATGCACTTTCTCCACGTATCTGCTTTCTTTACCAGAAGCATTCTATTGTGGGTTTTGTACTAAAACCAGATTTGACAGGAATGATCTTGACATTCATTTTACATAAAGGAAATAAAGGGGCAAAAAATCACAAGACAGAAATTTTAGAAAGCAAAACACCAGCACCAGCATTCAAAATATACTTAGACACTGCTGTGATACCACTGAATAGAAGTTGCACAGTTCTCAAAGCACAAGTAGTACCCAGTCCTATGCCAAGCAAGTCCTGAAGTATTAAATGTGACTTTTCTTCTAGACTTGGGGCCTTCTTTATTCATTGCACTCTCGCTTTATCCCAAATCATAACAGGATAAAAGTGGCAGAAAATTGGTCCCAAAGTTCCCAGTGCCTGCAGAATGAATCATGATGTACAAACTCTAAGTGGGAGCTATCCTGTTGATAGCTCATGAATAAGTTTTTTAAATTATGTAATATTTAAGGGGTCTAATGTCGCCCTGATTTTGTAAGACTTTGTTAAGCCTTCTGATGTTTACATTCTTTCAACAAACTTTCTCACACACAGTTCTGTAAATAACCTATGTTTTGCATTCTTTCATGGAGGAGGAGAGAATTGATGGACCCTTGGTCTGTCCAGTGGCATTGGAGAGGTGGCACTGTCCCCCTCCAATCCACTGTCACCTTTGGAAAACTATAAATGTTGGAGTCAGAAAATAAAGTTCTTTTTTGTTCCCCTCGACAGCAGCAGTGTCTGTGTCATCATTTCGTGCCTTATCACAACAGTCTAATTTTGTTCCTTTGAGCTTTCCCCTTTGAAATAACATATTTTGATTCATTAACACTGAACAGGTTCAATCCCTTCTTTTATCCATTGCTTGCAGCTTGCAAAGGCTTAGGAAAATATTAGACAAAGTTGAACAACTTCAGTGGGAATTTTTAGGTAGATTAGGCAGGGGGAGACTGGAGAGATGTGTGGAGCTTACATAAAATTATGCCAGAGACTGAAAGGTTTTTTCATTCATAGAAGGTGCACTGCTGTTTTATTTTTCTTGAGGTTAGGAATTTTCTATTTCTGATCTGCTTAAGAGTTTGGGGTTTTTTTATTTTAAGATATGTACCTTTATATTTTGACAGCAAATAGGCCATTGCCTTTTAATACAGATACAACAGCTCACTGAATGACATGATAAAAGAATAAGTCTTACCTGATGGACTTTCAGAGAGTAATTGTTTCCTTATTAAACATACTTACTGTTAATAAATTAATGCAAACAATCATTAAAATATCAGCACCCTACTGTTTGCTCAGTGAAGATACTCTGTGAATATCCAATTGTATGATATATTTTCAAACAAGATTTTTTAAACAAAACCCAATACTGAATCATCAAAACCACCATACCTTATAGGCTCTAGGAAGTTTGACATGACAATTTTTGAAATATGACAATGATGTCTGATAATATCAATATGCTTATTTCAATGAAGTTAATAATAGTTTTTGTAATTAACAGTACACATTGTGCTTTTTAAAAACTAAATTGTGGAGAACCTGCTACAGAAATGAAAGAGGAGTGTAGTAGAATTTGTCAAACAAATTTGTTGATAGGTGAGAATTTTCTGTCTTGATCAGGCCAGTCATTGGATTGTCAACAGAAGTTCAGAGCTCATAACTTCTCAGAATCACATCTCATCACTGATCTGGCTCTAGGCTCAGAAAAAATAAGTACATCACACATCTGCTTGTAAAAGCTATTTAGGTACTCCTACCCTCCTGTTACATTTGGACTTTGTGGAGATTGAAGAACTGTTAACTGAAGCATGATTACCACACCTAAGGGTCTTATACATTAAATTATACTGCCAATGAGAGCTCTATTTTACTCTACATTGTTTTATTCTTGCTGGTGGGAAAGAATACCTGTGTTAGCTTTTGTTGGATTTGGGTTTGCATTTTTCATCTACCTTTAACTACTGAATAGGTTCAAAATCATCTTTTCTTGCAAAATATTTTTCTCTTCAACCTTTTTAATGAAAATAGTAGCATAAGAGAGAGTACCAGCAAATGTGTCCCGAAAACATAAATCTATCTCATACATAGTTTTGCAAAATAAGAAACTTGTAACCATCTCTTGAATTGTCACAGCAAACAAATACATAAACAACTCACAAAATGGCTGGCACAGTATAAATTAAAGCATTACATTTATTTCTAAATCCTCTGAGCCCTCAGTTGCTAGAGATGGTAGTCGATAGGAGTAAAAAAAATTGCCTCCTTGAAATGTGCTTGGTGAACAGCAGCTTGATGATTGGCAGCACAAATAGAAGACAAACGAGAAAGCCTTCAATCTGCAGCTGATGCACAGGAAGAACATGGGGAGCTGAGTTTACAATAGAGAAAACATTACCAAGCTAATGGCACAGGCAATCGTTTGACCACCATGCATCTCTGATAGCAGCAGGGCATCCATTTTCAGTTAAGTGTTAGAGTACCTTTTTGCTTTCTCTGACCACTGCAGGGGTAAAACAACCCAGTGTGTGAAACCCACTGACTGGTAATAAATTACTATATTGGATACTTTTTGTTTTCTTTCAGCAATGACTTTACTGTGTATTCTTGCCATCATTACCAATTAAAGTGGAGCTCACGTTAGCAAGCTGTATCTAACTGTATATCAGTCCCACGCTCCAATTGCTTTGGCAAGAATCACAGGGTCAAGAGGCTCCTTTGACCTTTAGCAGCTACGTCTCTCTGACCACTCACTGTTTGAAGCAATCTCAGCTGAACAGATGGACACTTTTGCAGACTCTATAAAGCTTAGAATATAAAGATAAATGAAATTGTGTTTGGGGCTTCAAACTGGTTTATGAGCATAAAATATAGTTAGCAAGTTCCACAAAAACCTCAGATTTCAAATAGCACATCTTAAACCTATGCCACGAATGGAACACCTCTTTATCTACTGGGAAATTGTATCTTTTGGATGTCTCTTCTACATATAAAAGCAAAAGTTTGATGTAACTTATGTATCTACGTAGCATTAAGTCACTTCCAAATTCAAGAAGCCTAATTTACTTTGATCACTAAAAAACAAGCAAGAAGAAAAGCTAGTATAACCTTTTCCCATGACAGCTCAGCATACAGCACATGATCAAACATCATTCAGTGGAACAGAGTGAACACCACTCATCTATTTTATGACTAGAATTTTGATGCAATAATTTAAAAAGCAAGGGCTTTAAGAAATGTAAGAAAGAGAAATGTGAAATGGGTGTCCAAGTTTTCCCTAAAAGAAACTTCAAATTCACAAGGTCATGATTGAAGGACTGTTAACTAATTAGATAGAAATATGGTCTTTCAATCCCATTTAGGTATTTGCAACTTAAAAATAATCTAAGCATTGAATGATGTCTTATTTCAGGTAAATCCTATCAGCAAAACTGCTTTCTTGAGTTCATAACCTTTTTGCAAATACACAGTGATCTTATTTTCTTGCTCTGCTGAAAGGACAAGCAATCTAGGATATGTGAAAAGATGCATTTATTCAAAAATAGTTAAAAGCAGCAGGTATATAATTGAAATAGCACTTAAACATATACCATACAACATCTCTTAAAATAACCTGCTGAGGAAGAAAGGATGTAAATTATTGGCTACACTTTCATCTCCACATAAAAACCATATGCACTTCCTAATCTAATATTAGCTCCTATCAGCAGTCCACATATCACACCCTTGTCTAACCCTGCTCTCCTCCCGAGCTTCAATTTTAGGGAGCATGTGAAGAGTTTGTCACTAAGAGTATCAATGGTCTCCCAAAGTGTACGAAGAGGCCAGCCTACCTGCCAGAAAGTAATGCCAGCCTCTTGCACAGGGTAAGCATCACAGTTACGGTGTCACTATCCCAAGGTCATTCATATTCCTTACCTTCAGACACCTCACCTAGTCATAGGACAGAGGATCCTTTGATGGGGACATTCAGAACTTTTTTCTTATTCATTTACCCTTTTATAGCTCAGTACTCACATATAAAGGACTATCTGTAAAAAGCCTGGAGTCAGTAGTAGTGCCCCAGTTTGCTTTCACGTGCAATTTATGCTTGACCTGAGACTTCATCATTTGGACAATGCAGACTTGAACAAATGTGTCAATCCATGATGAATTTTCTTATATGAACTAGTATAAACAAGCTGTTTTGAACTTGCCTTGCATTACTTTTATTATGGTATTCCTTACAACTCTGGTTGTATTATTGAGGATGCCCAGATCCTCCTAAGAATCCACCTCCCATGAAGAAAAGGCTACAGTATTTTTGGAGTTCGCACCAGTGTTTATCTATCAACTTAATTGCAACATAAGTAGAGTCACCCTCTTTCGTCCCAACACTGTAATCTTTCCTTTTTCTTTTGTTAAGTCCCAGTGGAAGGCTTTTCTATCCTCACAGCACTCTGAACAGCAACTGTAGCATCACTGCTGATGCATCTGTGGCACAATGTAAGTAATTAAGCCAAGGAGTCTTCAGACTCAAGCTGTGTGATGAATAGTCTAAGCAACTGAATAAACCCTCTTTTTATCATGTATGGAAGGCCACTGTCAGGCAGATTGTAGTCCAGATGGATCTACTGGGCACAAAAATTTCAATTGTTCAGGAAGAATTGCTAACACGTCTATTGAATTGCTCAGTGTGGAGGTCTGGTATGACAATTTAATGTTCCGCATATTTTGTTTTCAAGTTAACACTCTCCTGTCTCCGTAACACTCATCTTAGACTTTCCTATTGGATTTAATTAAAGAGTACACATAAAAGTGATTCTGGAGACAAATCTTTAAAAGATATCAAAGAATAACAGGCAAGTAAAATTAATATCCTGAATATCCTTCACAACTTTTCAACACTAGGAAACAAGTTTATCCTTTCTTTTTCAGAAAAATATTTGAAGAAACGTATGAATTTTATACAGACAACTTTTGCTTTGCTCTGGAATTCATATCTCTGGCTGTCTGGGCACATGATCAGGCAATTCTAAACACAACACTTTTGACAAAACTTGGTCTAATAATTTTATCATAGAAAGAATATAAAAGTGAACTGTAAATCCACTCATCTCTAACATCCATTTCTGACACGGACAGTCTCAGGTGTGAAAAGTTTAGGTAGAAAGAAGGAATAAGATGGTGTTTAAAATTAAGTATTATTTATACACTCAATATTCAAGTACTCTGCCTACACCTTAATATATTAATTATTTTGAATGTATAAGTAAATTTCCTAACCATATCTTTAGAAATATTTACAGCTCAGTGCTGTGTGGTAGTGAAAAATTTCCATCCTTACTCAGCACTTTAGAAAAAAAGATGGAACATCTCCAAAGTTTTCTTCATCAGCTGGACAAGAAATGCTACAGCAATCCAAAGCCACAGACTGCTGGCTCAAGATTTAGGAATTATCCTATTGAACCATTTACTGGATGAATGAACATCCTAATATCTGTGAGACATAATGCTGAACACTGAGATACTGCCAACAGGACCTTTGCAGGAGTTTGAGAATATTGCTTTGTCCTAAGAAGGAGTGATGTATATAAAAATTAAGTTAGCAATATATGTCTGAGTGCTGACTCCAACTGAAACAACATTTTCCCTGGGCTGTTCTGAGTGCATTTCCCATCTTGAATTATAAGAGTCAAACCCAGAAAATTTACCTACTTAAAAGTTCTAGATCAATTCATAAGCAAGTGACTTTCAACTAAAGAAAAAGAACTAAAACCCAAAAAATCCTGTGTATTCTAGAAAGTGCCATTCTTGAGATTTAAAAATAGGCAAGCTGGACTTTCTTCACATCCTTTAGCATTCTGAGATGCTTCAGGATGGCAGCTAAATTTCTGTACCCATAGATTTCATACTGTTCTTTCCTTGCAAGCTGTTCAGTCTTACTGCAGAGGCTTCCAAAACAACAAGTTTTGGAAACAAACATTCTCAGGTGTCTGCTCACATAATTCATCCTTTCCCATAAGTATTGCAAGAACCAAACCTGACTACTGGAATAAATTGGAGTATTAATATACAAAAAAATATATCAAGACAACAGACGTATAACCACTGCTGTTGCTTTGTTTGAAATCAAACCACAGGTTAGCCAAGGATTTTATTTCTGCTCTATAATTGAGATAAGAGTTTCAATTAGCTATCAGAAGGAAGCTAGCAGATAACAAGACTTTCTTTTGCAGCATAAGGTTTGTTTGCTGCAATTCCCATTTCTAAGTTGCATGTAAGATGTTGATGCGCTTCTGAAAAAGTCACTGCCTTTATTTTAAAATAGATATGCAAGGAGGAAACCTAGCAAACAGTCTCACACTGAATTCACTCTGAATTCTTGCTAGTATTTTTCTTCACTAAAATAATACTAATTGAACTATAAGAGGCCAGGGAATTAATGTTTAGAATAGAAAAGGTGATTATCAGAACTGTAAAGATTCCACCATGTCACTATCATTGATAGTGAAAAATTTAAAGAACACCGTTGAACAACATGAAAATATAAATGTTAAAACAAAGATCATATGATTTGTTTTAGAATTAGGCAGCGCACTTGGAAGGAAAATCAATTAGGCTGATCTACAGAGCTAGCCACACCTATTAGACTACAAAAGTAGTAAAGGTAAAATCCAAGATAGGAAAACTCCACAGACCTAAAAGAAACAGTCCTAAGTGGCAAATGTGGTATCATGAACACCAATTCCATAAGACAGAAACTGTATTTTTTTAATTATAAGTATAAATCCATAACCAAAATGCAATCTTTGCTAAAGATTCCAAGAGATAGAAGGGAATTGCAGCATGGCAGCGGTATGGGAAAAGAAAAAGACAACAATAGTTAGGTTAGCGCCAATAAATCGTCCTTCAACATGAAATACTTCACATGGACTGCTGATATTGACCTTAGACTTATTTCTAGTAGGATACTGTAGCAGCCTCTTTAGCTTTATCACACAGTCCAATTAGCTGTCTAAGAAGGGAAAGAAGTTTTAAGTCAGTTACTTTCCATATAGTCACAGAGTAGAAAAGAATCAGTGTCAGAAGCACTGAAATAAGTAGCTGAGACTTATTATTAGATTTCTGACACCCTGTGTTAATTGCTATCCACACGTGTAAAATTAAAATGTGCTACAATATCACAATGGCAACTTTTTGGTTTCATTTTGCTTTGAAGCAATCAATGGAGAAAACACAAATGAAATTCTTGACTTGGTGCGCCAGTTTAAAAACTAGAGTAACTTCCATAAAAGAGACCTATCAATATCCCTCAGGATCATGGTTCTTTTTAACTGCTCCCAATTTAATCTCATAACTCCGAAGTTATTACTTCACTGTAGTTATGTTGCTACCTTGGTCCCTTGATAAAATACTTAATTGTAAAATTTCACAGGACATGTAGTACTAAAATGTTTTGCAACTGAATTACAGAGGGAAAAAACACCTGTATATATTGAGTTCTTTTTTCTTCACTCATTTTCCTATTATGCTTACTTAATAAACTACTAAATACAGCTAGTGAACACTAGTTCCAGAAAAAAAAACCCAACAAAACCCTTGCAGCATCAATGTGCTGTTACTAACTTTAGGGAGAAATACTCTACTACTTTGTATTTTGCTTTGTCCTTAATAATCCACTTCACATAAATCACCAAGATCTGTAATTCCCCATAATAATGCTCTAAATATTATAAAAGGAAAGAAATTAAAGGAATCCATGTCTGTGACACCATTGTTTATGGTACCACTCCTGATCTCCTATTTGCTAAGTATTATTTTATATTTGTGCTTGTATCTTATTTCTATTTTTCTATCAATTTTTCCATCAGTAAGATTTAACTAGCAGTGATTTTCCAGACTTCCAATAACAATTTTATTTTCAAATTGCTTCCCTTGCTATACTAAAACAAATAGCTGCTATTATCCTACAGTCTTCATTTGCCTCTTACTTATTATGTGCAGCAACAAAGTAGATATTTCTTTTATTATTTTTAACTTCTGTACATTCTTGCCTTTACATATTTTTGTTCAGAGCAGAATATGTATACTACTATGTAAGTGAATATCAAGTTCCAAAGGACCTATTACAACATATTTTAAGAAATTGGTGAGTTAATATACCAAAAAATACATATACAAGTCCACATAAATGAATGTTTCTCTCTCCCATCTTTGCCTTATCTTATATGCACAGTAAAAAAAATTCTTTTCTAATCTAGATTTTCAGTAGTATAATTTTAAGAGTTCAAGCTTAAGCAACCATTGCACAGATTCTATAATCTTCTTTTCCCTCCACTGTTTTTACCCAGACCATTCTGATTACTGAAATCACTAGAAACATTAGTGCATGATTAACACAGGCTTATGTCCAAAATATTGAAGCTGAAAAGGTAGGAAACTTTCCAACATGAAGGGTTTCTGGAACATCAGGAAAACAATTCCCAGACACATCCACCTTTTTATGTGCATCAATGAAATCTTCATATGATGCACTGGAGCATTTCAATTTTTTTTTTAATCAGTTTTTCACAGAGCTCCAATTTTCAAGCAGAACTATGACTTAAAGCTATAATGAGAGCTAGTTCCATATGAACACCATGAGCACAGTCTAGTGTGTATTCTATTGTAATTAAGAGCAGTGATTCAATACCTATTGCTACTGGCCGGGTATCATAGCAACCTTGTGTCACTGAATACTGCTAGAAAACTGTTCAGCACTAGCAAGACCATGCTTCAGGAAAATCTACAATGGCACTACAGATTGTCAACATCTGTGGGGGTTGTTACAGGGAGAGCAACAAAGAAACCTGCTTTAAAAAAACCTATACTTAGAAAATTGACAGGGATTCTACAGTAACAGTACAAAAAGAAAAAAAAAAACAGAGAGGAAGGAAAGAACATTTTTTTGTTGTTAGTTACACAACTTATGCACCCACATCCTAACATCTACCCCTGTAAATAGAGTTGCAATAATGCTGCATCATCACATTGTTTATGTATATCCACAAAGCACTGCCTTTTACTTTTTAACTAAACACAAGCAACATTCACCACCAACATTAGTCTGGAAAGAAAACAGCCTCACTTTCAAAATAATATTTAAACTTTCACAAATGAACTCTAGATAGTCTTGTATAAATCTGAAAAAAAAAAAAAAAAAAAAAAAAGGAAGAGAAAACAGGTTACTATGAACAAGAACCCAATATTGATTTTTCTGCGGTGCAGTAAAGCATCTCCATTCTATTTGGCTGCTGTCAAAGCCACTCTTTAACAGCTGGAGTCAAATTGCACTATTTACAGCAAGAGCCCTTGTCAAGTGGACCATAAGTATTCTAACAATACACTATTCAAATGGCACTTTGCCACACAAATTGCTGACTTGATGAATACCCTATGTCAATGACTAAGGCCAATATAAAAGTTTCATTTTTATGAGAGGTTTTACATTCACATATTAAGTAAAGCTTTCTTGAAGAACTATTAAGCTATATATTTTGGGTCTTTTGACATTAAAAATAATTAAAATCTGTTTAAATATATCAAGGGGATTTGACAACATTAATATGGATCTTGTGTTAACTGCATTTGTCACAGTCATCTGTTATTGGTACTCCCACTGGCACGTGCAGCACAATAAAAGAATTAAAATGGTCAAAACACCATGAAATCAAAACATTCTGCTTTTGTATCTGTGATTTACATGATGGCAAAAGTTTTGAAAGAAAGCCTTTGGAGCTGGACTACTAAGTGAGAATATTTATCTTTTTTAGGATGGAGGAAAGAGAGACCATTATTTTGAAAACATTGTTTCATCTTAAATATAATATGAAAGGTAAAACAACTTAATAATGGCAAGAACAAATGCTGAATTTTACTTGCAACCTTCATGTGGATCTCTCCTTGTACAAAAGGATCGCTCTCAATTACAATACCAACAGGACAGAATAGCTACCCACTCATTTTTCCTGTCACATAAATCATCTGAAATTGAGTTCCTTAATATATGCTAAAATTGATGATGGGGTTTTTTGATAGAAAAGTTATTAACAATTTAGTATGTTGTTAAATTTCTAATACATAATTTGCCAAAGAAGGAAATTGATAATGAAACACTCATTCTATATTAAAAGCCTCTAATAATCTGAAAGTTTTGTGATATTTTTACATGTGTAATAATTACATGCTTTAATTAATATGGGATGGAATGTTGAAGTCTGATAACCACAATCCTCTCACTAATTAAATGGGATCTGAATTTCTAGAATATTTCAAGATGCTGAAATACAATGATACAAAAGAGTCAATAGAGCACTTTTTGAAAAACCTAACAAAAAAATTTTCTGTACAAAACTTAAGAAAAACAGCAGACTTCATAAGAAGCCATCAATTTAGCAATAACAGAAGTGTTAAAAAAGCTGCAGAGTTCCACACTCCTTTTGTGTAGCCAGCACTGGGCTTCTGCAGTAGCATTAAGGGAACTTCCATTGTTATGGTTTTCCCAGGCTCAGCTACACTAAATGCATTTAGGCTCAAACTTCTCCCACACCAATCTACAGAACCCTCTCCAATGCAGATGCAAGTGGGAAGAAGCTCTAAATGTACTGGATGACACATGTTTGATGAATGAAAAGTGCTTTCCCAAATACAGAACTTAATTTATTATGAATTTAGACAAACCTAACAGGTCTGTAATGACAAAAAAGAACATGAAATGAAAAAAAGAGATTTTGACATAAGTCTAAGAGACATCCATAATATTCTTAATAAGTTTACATTTGGACAAGAATATTAATGAGAAATATTTAAACACAACAATAGAATATTATTTTGACAAATCAGAGTAGACAAGATGCATATCAAATCAAAGAGAGCACTACAAATCTCATGCTACATTTCCATGGTTTCTTGTTGTGATATTTCTCCCAATTTAAGATCATAATTCCCAAAACATGTTAAACTCCACATTTTAAAGTTTACAAAAAACTCTTCCCCATATTCCATAATCAGCACATTTTCTTTCCTCCCACCTTGTTACATCCATGCAATTTTCAATTTAATAGACATACCTAAAACTACTTACCAAAGAACTACCAAAACTTTTTTCTTTTGTTCCTATTTAAGAAGGCAAGAAGAAACTATCTATTCCTTTTAACAAACTAACAGGGAGATCAGATTCTGTGTCAATGGCCAACTAGTGCACCATCTGCCCCACAACATGCTCAGCAGGATTACACGCTAATAAGACTTTTCAGAAAATGGGATCAAAAAGAACTTTAGAAATCAGACTAAGGTTAGTAAAAGGTCAAAGAAAAATATTAAGAGTTAAACTACAATCATTAGAAAGTCAATGTTATATGTAAATTTGAATATACAATGAAGAAAAGAACATAAAATTCCGAGCAAGGACTTGGATCAAGCTGTACTTTATCAGTTTTATAATACCTGCTACTTCATCTCCTATAATTAATAAAGCCACAAAAAAGGCCAGAGACCATTCTGAAGGTTGCTTCTATGTGTGATTGAGGGAAAGCAATTTTTACTCTCAATACTTGTGGTAAAATACCTTCCATGCACATTGAGGGTTGAGGAATAGCAGACATGACTTCTGTTTATTGCAGAGAACAGGATTCCCAAAACCTATTAATTAAAAAGTGGTAAGCAAGAACAAACTACATAAAAGCCCTTAAAATACACCCTAATCAAGAGTTCAGTGAATATATTACCTCCTGGTGCATAAATAGGGTTTAAGAAAATAGGTTTGTACCATTTTTTCCCTACATGAAAAAGGCAATATGCATCCCATTGAATCTGAGATTGTATTAAATTAGAGAGTTTTAGCAATCAGTTTTAAAATTAGCAAATACTATATTAATTTTTAAATACCCACAAATAACTGATAAAAGTATAGGTTTATCTAGGCCACAAGAAAATAGAATGACTATTACATTTTTAGTCTTCTCATGATTTCATATCTCAGTACTCATTTTCTCAATTTTAACATCACACTAACACTAAGCATATTATTTCCTTCTATTACTTATTCAAAACAAAAAGAGGGAGCACAGCTTCTCAATCAGTCTCAATTAGTTGGTTTAATGATTTTGATAGGAAAGTATTTCTAGATACAGAATCTCTCCCTGGCCAAATCTTTCCTGAAGATGATCATACCTTCTTGCAGTGCAGTACCTCACATGAGTACTAATTTAATCACACCAATAAAAACATAAGGCACTTGCAGTGTATTCCATGATGATGCCAAGAGAAAACACACACCCAATAAAAACTATCTCTGAATGACAAGAGGGATCTTTGGTCTCCTTAGAAGAGCAATAAGAGAAAGACCAACAGCATGGGATCTCTATGTGCTTGTTCTCAAGACACACACATTTGAATGGGTGTAAGGTGTATTCAGCTGTTCTCGGGGTACTACTGACAGGTGCAGTCACAAGCTAGAGGCATGAGGAAATAGGATCTAACTACAGGTAATAAGCGCTGAGAAAATCCTTTTGAGATTAGCCACTAATGACCTTGCATAAGGCACTCTGCCAATTTTCCTCATTTATCTATGAAACGGGGTTGAAGGCATAAAAACTGGGCCAGCCAGAAGAAGCCTTTATAAACTTAAAACCAAGCCACTATCCCATTTACTCATCAGTGGGTGACAGAGTAAAGAATCAGAATCACCACTAATTGCTCTGGAAAAACGCTCTACTCTTCACTCTTACCTTATCTGAAGATTTCTCTGCATGAGCAGGATAAGGGCCCATGCCATGCTTGTATGAGCTGGAGTGTTTGTATCCAGAATTCTTGTTTTGTTTTGACTCCTGAGACACAGGAAGTAGAGCACCTGCCACTATATATTCTGAATCTTCAATAGCAGTAAGAATTGCTCTTGCTGTGTCACCAGTTTCATGTCGTTCCAGTGTGCCTAGAGAAACACAACAGAAGTTGTAACTTTTTCAATGAGCTGTACTATCACATCTCTATCACAGTAGTAATACAGTACACGACATGTGAGCAAACAAAAAAAAAAAATCACAAAATATTTACAGATGAAGCAAATGGCTCCTATTTTAAAACTAAAAATGTATTATACACTACTACTATAAAAAATAAAGCTTAATTTCTAAAGAAATCACTGCAGCAAATAACTTAGTATCAGACCACAAGCAGCTCCAGATATTTTATATGTTTGGAGTGACATGCGGTTTTCAAAGGGAGCCAAAGATATTCCTAAAAATATCACCTGCCTTAACTGTTCAAAACAGAAATTTGTTTTCTCCTCACAAACCCCTCCCAGAGCATCTATATCATTAACAGTGTAAACAACAACATATTTATGTAATATTTTAGTGCTGTCCTCTAGTGTTCTGGATTACAAATAGCAAGAGACAGCTCAATTTTTTTCATTCCATTCCTAAAAATTGTTAGACGTAAAGAAGGTTTATGCATAAATATACATGTAGTTTAGTCATCAGGGATATGAATGTGATGTTTCAGAGACTATTTAATCACTCGTGTGTCTCTGAAATCTAAATCCTCTAGATGTTATAGCCAGTTATATTTAGTAAAAATCTTATCTAGTAATTTTAGTAATACTATTTCAATTATAAGTAACATTAAAAATATCAAAACTGAGCTTAAATGTACTTGAAATGAGCTACTATTATATACTACACATTTCCTATAGGAATTAAAAGAAATTGCTGAAATAACATGTTTTCTATAAATATCAGAGGTAAAATACATCTGAAGGATTTTTCAAGTATTAAATATCAGCTATAAAATGAAATGTTTTTCCCTTAAGTTTGAATTCTTTCTACCCTCAAGTAATACAACATGAATTTTCCCTTTCACTGCTACAAGAAAAAAATGTCTAACATTGAAGTTCTATCAGTAACACCTGCTAAAAATATTGGACTGGGATTGAGGGATCTCATACAATAAGTGTTTGTGTGTATATGTGTGTATAAAATCTCTTTATCTGAAATTATTTCTCTGAAACTCATCCATTTCTTTTCACTGCAGAATCACCTCTACTACTCATACAACAAAGTCTTTGAATTCAGAGCAGAAGAAAATAGGGCACCTGATTCTTTGTCCCCTATAAAAATCAGTTGAACATCACAGATGACTGTAATACTACACTGAAAGAAATAAGCCCCAATTTTTTTTAACATGCCATTTTCTTAATTCTTCCCCAGGATTTGCAACCAGCGCCAGGGACCACAACAGAGCAGGATGGTTACTGAAAGAAAATAAGTTGCCCAAAAGGTCTTCCTAGTTAGACTGTCTGCAGAGCTCCCAGCACTGACACATTTCAGGAACAAAAGACCACGTTTACAGACGTCTACAAGGGATGATTGTACAGCTCGTGCTGGACACGAGCAAACATTCTTGAAAGAACTACAGCACTGGCAAAGTGAAGTTTGGAAATAATACAGTCACTCAGCTAATATTATTTTGGCTTCTTAATATATGTAGAGTAGCCTTTCAAACTACAAACATGCCATGGAATTATGTAAATTATTCAGAGCACAACATGAGCAAAATTCAAATAAATAATTGTTCTTCCTACTTTTAGAGTGAAGGGGCTGAAGCTTTCTCTACCCCTTTCTGTGGCAAGTCCACTACACAGTGAATACACACACATATATCAAACCTTGTTTTCTCTAATACTTTTTTCAGTGCAATTCACTGCTGGAGTCCTCAATACTATTATAATATCTCTGTGAAATTACCAGGTATCATGTTCCTTTTAAGAGAAATGACAATAAGTTTTTAATAAATCCAAGACTTTTGGGGGCATGGCATGAAATTTCAACAACCTGACCATGTTATTACACAGAACTTCCAAACATGTCTCAGTAGCACCAGATGCAAATGAGTGCTTCAGCAGCAGTCATCCCCTAGAGTCAGACCATTCTGTGGGATAATCTAGTGGATATAAAATAGAATATAATTTAGTGAAGGCTATCATACTACAGACAGACTTGGGTTATTTTCCATATATCAGAGCTTTTTTTCTGCCAACAGCTTCAGAGCCAATTTTTCAACTTCTGGTTGAAGAAAAAAATTTCAGGTGACAGAAAAAGAAACATACCAGAAGTAGTAAAAAGTACAGAAAAATCTGACAGCAGAATATAACCTTGGGAGGCAATGGCCTGAATAGAATATACAGGTATTCTCAATGTGCATTAAAGCAAAGTCATGTTTTATGTATTTAACACACATTTTACTTTAAACAGATGACAGATATGCTTATATATATTATAGACTTACCAGACGCAAAGTGAGAAGCCACCAACAGGTTGTTGGGTTACTGAACATTTCTGCTGCTAACAAACTTCTCTAAGTGCATCAGAACAATGCCATTGCAAGCATACCATTTTTGAGTAGTTAGGAGAAGAGAAAATTAACATATTACCAACTGAAACAAGTCCTTTTGGGTTTACAATAATCAAGAAACAGGGCTTGGCTTCTCACATAGAGAACTTACAATTGGTTTGGTTTTTAATTTTCATTTTTAATGCCCATTTATAGAGAGGAGCATTGAATAGCAAATGCCCTGGACAACGAGCTTGTTTTTCTTATTAACAGAACATTATGACACCCTAAAATCAATTTGAAAAACTCCTGTTACTTCTTTAAATTATTTATATATGTCTCATAACAGCTATCTCAAATTCTGTTTAAGTAGCACCTTCCAGAAGATGTCTAGTTTCTTAAAAAACCCCATCCTTTCTTGCATATACTACCCAATCCTGTTCACTGTTATTTGTTGGTACACTCCAATAGTTAACAACTGTACAGGTTTGTGTGTACAGCTGGAGCTGCAACAAAATGGCACAAAGCGCATAGGAAAATGTGATCATGAAAGTATTATTTATATTATATGCTTAACTTTACTCTTCTGAATAGCCCAAAATACTAATTTACAGAGCAAATAGTTGGCAGGGCCAAAATGAAGAAAAAGACCTATATTCTGTGATGCCTGAATACACCTGAGAACAAACAGAGAGGATGAGGGGAAAGGATTTAGAAACCTATATATATGACAAAGACTTTCCGACCACAGCAAACAGGCAAAATAATACTGGGGCGGGGTGCTTATTGTCCAGAAACTGTCATTTTTTAGGAATATGCTTAAAGGAAAATAAAAAAGAGTAAGAAAAGACAAAGCTTGTGGATGAGAGTACAGGAAAGAGCGCAGAAATAAAATTCACTCTCAAACCTTAAGTATTTAAATACAAATATGCCTAAAGGATTTCGATTGAAGAGCATAAAATAACAATGGATGAACAGGAAGAGATAGGGGTGTCTATACAGCAGCAACACCACTGCTATGACCCCCTACTATACATACAAAATACAGGAAAAGAAAGTCTTTATCTCTCTAAAGCTGTGACCATGGCAACCAAGTCTTAGGAACAGACAAGAGTGGAGTATTTCACTCTCCTGGGCAGCTCTGGACCACCAGATGTGACTGGCTAGAGACGGCTACAACATCTTATTCTTCCTGTGGACCGAGTACTACAAATTGTGTCTCTTGGTGTTAGTGCTGTCCACAGAGTTCTCTGGGTTCTGCACACTGAAGGGGGCATTTTTACTGGAGAGGTCACGCAAATCTTCCTGCCTCAAGACGAGGTGTTCTCTGCCATCACATGACCCGTCATATCACCAGGCTCCAGTGCTCTCTGTGTTTGCTGTCACAGCTAAAGTATCGAAAATCCTCAATATTGCACTGCTGCTGTGACCTAGTAACTCAGATGACTAACAGCATAACAGTGCTCTGTGCATGACAAATTATTTCAGAATTGATTTTATTTAAAAAGAGCATGTGGTCAAGAAAAAATCCTTTTCTTTACTAGTAGTCAAAACAGAAAACCCAGCATTCAGAACAAGTACTATCTGTAACATTAGTTGGTTTATTTTCTTTTAAGATCATCTGTTCTATAAATACCTATTTCACCTGAAAAAACCCCTCCCAACACATTTTCTTCTATGATGGTAGAGTAAGGCATACAGAAATTTTCATGTTCCTTGCTACAAAAATGCTTGAATTTTACAATATTACAATCTTGCTAAAAGACAGTAGGCAAGCACTTTGCTTGAAAAATTTCTCCTTATTGCTAGTACTATCATTCCAATATCAATTGGCCCAAAAGAGACGGAATAAATGTTGCATTAAGAATACATATTCCAAACAATACCAAGACAAAAGTAAATGCCATCTAGCAAATAGAAATGGGATAGATTACACAAAATCCAGCCTAATAATGTAATATTTTAAAAGCTATTTTACTTTGAGGATGAAATTAAAAATGGAGATGTGTCTTTGCAGACCCTCCTTCCTCATTTTTGCATTTGGAAGACTTCTGTCATGTCCATCTCTGCGTTATTGACATTTTTCTGAATACACACTTTCAGAAGAGCATTAGCAAACTACTGCCAATAGCCTTCAGCTGAAAAAAAAGCAATGAACATTAACACAAAGAAAACCACTGATATATAATGTTAGTTTATATATGTGGGTAAAAAGAGCAATTCCACAACACAGCCAGTCCTTATGTCAGGATTTCTGATGCAGGCACAAGACCCCAAAAGAAAGGACACTCCCCTATTCTCTCCCTGACTCCATCTAAACTACTCCAAACAGTAAAGGACAATGATGCTTTGAATGAATTATAAGACACAATATATGTGCTAAACTGGGCTGAATGGAAAAAGATACCAGCTCTGAACTTGGAAGATATGCAAGTAGTTTCCATCTACTCCTTTATCATAAAGAAAGATAGAATGAGAATCTGCCCCTTAGTGTCTGGAATGAAACCCCTCCCTGGCAGGCTCTCTTCTAACTGCACTGGATCATAGCAGTTTTCAGTTCCACTTCTTTAATTATAAGAACGAAGATAAATTGTCAACTGAAAGGAACAGCTACATACAGCTAAATTCCATACAAGTTCCACCAAGTATATAATAACTACAAAAACATACATGTGTGTATGCATACATATAAATATACAGATACACTCATGCATACTGGCAAGAGTGAGGCATCCTCAGCTTCTGCAAACTGAAGAGATGATGGCACTCTCTGTTGGTTTTTTTTACCCTGAGACAGAGTTTCCCAAGCTCCACTACCCTTTATTATGCTACATCAATAAGTATTTACTGAACAATGACTCAAATTTAGAGAGCTATGAAATATTCAAGTACAAGCTACAGACTGACCCGAGGCTTACACATATAAAATATAAGATGCAATAAAAATAAGACAAAATATTAGTTACGTTTTACCTTAAGACTGACAAATTAAATGAAAAAAAAGCCCCAAACCCAAATGCTAAATTCCACAAGGCATATATATTCATTTTAAAATCTTATTTTGAGATTTGCATATCTTTAGGCTGTGCAAAATTCATTTAAAAAGAAACAAGAAGGTAGTGACTGCTATGACTTTGACCCTACATCATGGCCTCCAGCAGATGAAACACAACCACAGGATTTATCAGTGAGGCCACAATCACCCACTCAGATCTAATTCTGACCAATGACCTGAAGAGAAAAAGAACAATGGGGAGACAGGGAAAATGAAAAAGATATCAAAAGAGACTCTAAATCACCAAATTTTACAAGGACAAAAAGCCACAAAAAAGTAATTATTCTTGGTTCTCCAATTATCTAGGCATAAATCTTAGTAATGACCAAATTTACTCTGATTGAGTTAAGATTCATTAAAACTCTACAACTTATTTTCTCACAGCCACCTGATGAAATCTAAGCCTTAACTTTCTAAACAGTTTAATCCCTAATTTCTGTGCAGGATGAGAAAAGTTATCAGATATATTAAATAAAGGTCTACTAAGAAAAAAAAAAGCCAACCAAACAACCCAAACCCCACCCCTCATTCTTCAACTCATGTGATACTTGCTGTTTACTACAGGTTTGTAAGTCTCATGTTGGCACCAATTATAAAAATATTGAGGCATATATAACTACATAAAATTATCTTTAAACAGTGTTTGAAAACCTTCCAGCATGGTTGACCATCAATATGATCAAAGGCTTGATCCATAACATCACATCTGCAGAATAATTTCATTTTCTCTATGGCAAGTGCACTTCTGAAACAGCAGAGGTTTTATGCAGCATTTAAGTTTATCGATGTGGCATTAACACAACAAGAATTATTTTCAGAGTATTTCTGAACTCTTCTATTTTTCATAAGGTTTCTTATGATCATAGATGGATTTGACTAATGTTAGACACTGCATATTTTATTAGGGCTGAGAAACTCATTAAAAGGCTGGTTTATTTTATTGATACCTGTGTAGCTTTTAAATGCTTGAGGTAAAATTTTCTATGATTGACAGCTATCTTAAGGTGGCATTATTTTTTTTTTTTCTTTCTCAGCAGAAATGTCTCAAGCCATTAATCATTCTTGTTAAAGTCATCAAACACAAGAGTTTCAGAAAAACTTCATGCCTTAAAGTATGGACTCAAAGCTGAACATTCACCTTCTGTGAACTGAACCTCCAAGCTGACACCTTGCTCCCACCACAGTGACAGCATTGCTTGAAGCACTGGTGCTTTTCCTGCCTACTCAAGGAGAAGTCCAATACAGAGCATTCCACATGGTGACAAACAGTCTCCTAACAGCGAATGGACTTACCTCTACCAAAAACCCTGAGATAAATACATCAGTATCACCCTGATACTACATCTGCAAAACCAGGTAGAAATAGCAAAGAAAACCTCTGAATTAAGGTAGCAGGTACTTCTATGTATATCTTTGGTACACTCAATACATCAAAAAATGAGGGGTTTAAAATTACATACCAGCTAGAGTGTTCTCAGAATAATTCTATATAAAAGTCATTCTTAGGATTTCTGGTTTGTTTAGATGCAGAGGTTAGAAGCCAAGACAACTGTAACACTTCTGCACTTAGTCAGAAAATGGCAGAACTATTGTTACCAAGCACTCAGATACTGTGAAAATCAACATGTCAAAACGCAAGGAAAAATATTCTATTCAGAAAATTATTCAGGTAGAGCACAAATAGGGAAAGTGATACACAAATAGTGTGGATAAAACAAAATACTGCATATTTAGTTATTGTCTATAATTTACTGATGATTTTTGACCTTTTCTAATAAGGATTGTAAGCAGAGTTAGTTTTGACTAATCAGGAGATCTGACCTCATAAAAATATTTTTAGGCATATGTTTCAATTTTTTTTGGAGCTAGTAGCATGTAAGAAAGCTCTGAAAATCTGCACTCCCCTGGGGGAGTATGAAAAAACCACAACATAGCCAGTGTAAAGCTAAATATGTAGTATGAGAACTGAACAATAAATTGAACTTGTATTAAGTGATGTTATTCTATCTTTAAACACAAACTAAACATATCCTTAATAAAACAGAGAGAGGCTTGCAAGGCAAAATAAAGTAACAGGAAATTAGTAAATGATTAATTCTTAAAGTATTATGAACTTCGAGGAATAAATTCACTTTAAACTCATACTAATTGAAAAATAATGTATCACTGATAAATGAAGATTATTAACTCTGAGCAAGGAATATTGCTATTTAAATCCCACCCATTCATTCCTCACTCTTAATACACATTGGATCTAAAGGCAGCTTGGTATACATGTTGCCATATGCTGTACACAGCAAGCAAAAATCCTTTGATCCTTTTATTACTGTGTTTTATTGTAACGATATTTACTTTTCTAAAAAAGTGAAGATACCAACTGGTTAGGAAAATGTAAAAGCAATACAGATAACAGCTAATTTCCTTACTGAAGGGGTTTTCAAGTGGCAGCTATTGGAAGAAATATTCTGCACTTTAATTAGAATAAAATTTGTTATTGATTTTCATATTTGTCTTCTAGCACAAAAGTTTGGACAATATCCTGTACACATACTATATTAATATTCCAAATGTATGATTAGATCAATATGCATTGTCATGGAAAGATATTCCACTGTAATGGAAAATTGCCGTATCCATATATTAAAATTTAGGTAAAATACATTAAACTACACAGATATTATTTCATGGCCTCTGTATTGTTTTCTATATCACTACCCACATGCAGGTGCAATATCAACATTTAAACTTAAAATAATTTCACTTTGCTCTGTAAATCAAGGGAATTAAGGATATAAATAAATTTATCTAATGCTAGACCTTTAAGAGCAACAGGCAGTTATCTTTTTCCTTTTTATCTCCCACCTTTTTTAGACTTGTCTTGTAGTCAGTGGGGAAGAGATACATACTTAAATTACACTTGAAGTCAACTATACTCCTGGTATTTAACATTTCATCATAAGCTATGCTGAAAGACTATTTATTTAGAATATATGTAGACAACTGTACTCAGAAAACTTCCCAGTGATCATGTAAAATAAGGTCATCTTTGTAAATCTCATGAAAAGAGAGTACAACAAGTTGTATACGAAGTAGCAACGGTTTAGAGATTAACCTAGGACATCAAGTTTCTTCTGCTTCATAAAATGATAATTATGGATACCTGTTGAGACAAACATTTTCAGGTCCTTTGGAATGCTTTTTGTACAAGTGTGTCAACCTCTGTCACAGGAAACTGGACAATGAACCATTATGCACAAATAAATTTTCCATCTGCTCTAGGGATCACCCTCTTAATTACCTGATGGAAGAACCATTCTAGAGTCAAAGTGGTTCTAAGTCTCTGAACTTTTCTAAAGTCACCTGTCAAATTCAACAGAATTATTGCTGACTCTACAACAGTGTAAATACTGAAATATTCATAGAAATTTTTAATCCACAGCTTGAAATTCTAAACAGACTGGCTGTTTTCCCAGCTATCCATTACCTTTTGCACAGGAACACTGTTCAGATGCATTTTTTTTAACGGCAAACAGTGATATATGAGTCTGACACAATACTCCACTGACTTCAACTTAGAGGCAAAGCCCAAGTCATGAAGCTAACTGCATAGCCAGAAGAAATATAAACACTTTTTGACTGTAGAAGCAATAAAAGCTATCTTATGTCTCTTCCCATACCAGAACTCAAGCGCAAGGCTACCACTCAGATTTTATCCTATTTAACTGAGTTAGGGAATATGTTCAGAGGTAACTGTGCAGACAAGTGGGACTATGTGTGGTTGCCCATTTATTTGCCAGCAGATGAAATCCTAATGAAAAGTGTTGTGTTCCTGCAGAGGTGCCTCAGTGATGCTGTGGCATCTCTGTCACACATCTGAACAATGCTTTGTCTGCCTGAGTGCCACTGAAGTATCTACATAGCTCTTGATCTAGGTCAGGCCAATTTCAAGGATCAACGCCATGACCTCTTGTGTTCTGCTGCAATACAGATGTAATTCAACATTAAAGCAACTACAGTATATCCTACCGGGCTTTCTCAGGTATTGACCCTAGATGGCACCTTTTAGTCAGCAATGCATAACAGGAGCAACAACAAAAAAGATTTGTTAATTGCTACTGTAAAGCAAATAAAAGCATCTTTTCCTGTGGTGAGGTGGTGACTGTAGCACTCATTCTTCCATGATACTCATAACAAAAGCCACACTTTTAGCCATCTGAACCCTTGTCTGAATATGTAATATGCATGAGCAGTGGTATCAATTTTATTTCCTCTTTAATCTTGAAACAGGCAATGGTTTTATGAGTGAAGGAGGGACAGTTCAAATATACTCTGGTTTTTCCTGTTTTGTCTAAAGCAAACAGTGTAGATAGTGTGTTGTAATAACCTGCAAAATAAATTGTGATCTCGGAGCTCAGTTAGTAAAATTAGTTTTTGACACACTTTTAACATGCTGTGCATTTCAGTGGCTCTGGACTCAATTCCTCCTCTCAGGACACACAGCTCTGAATTGCCTGAATGCTCCTAGTGTCTAATACCATTATAACCCCTAACAGTCCTGTCTGTCCAAGCTCAAATAAGTACATTTATTAGCCATATGAATGAGCATTGCATTCTCAAATCACCTGGGAATCTACAGTTTAACCTGGAAACACACCTTTAGTTTTGCTGTCTACACAGTCATGAGCTTTGCAATTATCTTCCACTATTAGCTGATTATCAGTTAAATCAAAATATCTCAGATCATGACTTTTTGGAAGAAATAATAACTTTGTGCTCCAACTTGGGACAGTTTAGACTGAAAACATCAGTCTTTCTAATAAGTTTGATTTTTACTTATAGCTCCCAGGAGAATTCTACTCAATTCACTGCCATGTCAGCTAAACTCCTGATTATCAGGGTGGGACTCAAGCCATTCTATTTTACTAGTGGCATACCTTGAACTGTAAGATAATTTTCTTTTTTTCTTGCTTATATTAACCTTAAAACTTTCCCATTCAGCATTTTCTACTAATGTTTTTCCTTCTATAAATAACACCATTTGACAGAAAAACCTTCAAGAAAGTGACCAAAACATCAAAACAAATAGGATGACCGCTTTGTGTTATTACCTGTTTCAATTTCCCAAATGTAAACTGAATTGTCTTCACATCCAACAATTAGCACATTCTCAAGAGGGTCAAATTTTATCTTCTTCACAGGAAACAGATGCTTTCTAGCATGCAAGAGACATTGTCTCTTCTGGAGGTGTAG
Source organism: Onychostruthus taczanowskii (assembly GCF_017590055.1). Lineage (NCBI taxonomy): Eukaryota > Metazoa > Chordata > Aves > Passeriformes > Passeridae > Onychostruthus > Onychostruthus taczanowskii. The sequence continues at coordinate 6,128,154 of NW_024503679.1, read as the reverse complement.
AATTGCTACTGAGTGGTCGCTGCACACGCAGCATACTATACTCTGGTCTTTTAACTGCAAAACAGAAAATTCCAGTTTCAACACTGTAACCACTGTAATTCATAACCACATCATTTTAACAGCCCTAGGAAGAGTATTCCAGAGATTTCCTTCCCAGAACATACTCATTTTAAAAATTATGTCTTATGTCAGCCAACATCTTCAACTGGTTTTCAGCAGACTGGCTACACAACTCATTTCCTGACAGGAAAACATACCTTCATCTTTGTTTTTCCAGTATTTCAACTACAATAATTTTAATTCCATTTATTCACAATATTTAGCATACCAAAGCAGTGATTATATAACCAACTATACAGTAGCAGTTGTCCTAGAAGAGAGAGTAGTAAAAAAATTACCTTAAACCAAAGTGGTGCTCATGAAATATAAAATTATGTCAGGTCTAAAAAGCCAAGAGTAATATATTTCTAACAAAAAAAAACAAACTAATTTACAAATTCATTTCATACTGTATGGATCTGATACTGCAAAACCTTCCCTTCCTGCAAGTAATTTTTGGTGACACACAGAGGAAATCCCTCACAGAACAATTCAGCTCTTTAAACAAGACTGAAACACGAGCCAGGCAGGCATTAAATCCTACTCAGCTTTCAGAATAAAGATGAAAAGGAGTCTTACAAATATTAAAAACTTTATTATTGCAAACCATTTTTCTTTACTATTTTATTTTGGCATGTAAGTGGACTGGAAGTCATTCATAAGTATCAAATCTGTCTTTGCAGGCTTTGCAAGAGGAATAATGGAAATCACAGCTTCACAGAATACATAGTTCAAAAGTTACATAGAACATTCAGTACAGTAATTCTCCACCTAAATTTAACTCCAGAATTTAATTAATTAGAACACAACTTTAAACTATTCTAAATATCATAAAATGCAAAAACATACACACAAAGGACCAAAAAGATGTGTCAGGAACCAAAACAAAGTATATCTATTTTGGACCAACAGAGAAGATTAAAATACTATAGTTCAAGCTCCTAGCCTCACTGAGTAAGTTTTTTAAATTTCAGGAGGAGTTAATCAGATTGACACATAAGTTAATAATCATGATAATAAAAATGGTGAATAGAATGTTAAGAGCTTCAGTATAATATATTACACACTCAAAAACTCAACTCCCTGCAATTAAAAGCAACTTTCAAAGACAACAATTAAGTGAAGGTAAATTAAGCATAAAGTGGGCTAAAGTATTTCCAGATAGTGGTATATAAATATATACATATATTTTATGATTTTACTTACTCTGTAGTGTTCTGGGGATCGCAAGAGCTCTGTCACTGCACCAGACTGCAGATTAAACTGCTGTAGGATGCCTCCAGTAAATATATCCCAGCAGATCACAACAGAATCCTGGCCCCCTGATAACAGCCAGCTGGGATCAAATCTTACTGATTTGTCATGTGGATAAAGTAAGCAAGTGACTCTGCTACTGTGACCATTCAGAACCTTATAAGGTAGATTATCTGTAACAAGATTACACATTATTTTTTCTGTTTAAGACTAGGAGTTCCATGATTTACAGCACATTTCCTGAAAGTCAGGATAGATATAACCATCCTTTAGACAGTGTCAAAGAATTTTGGACCTGTTCCTAAAAGATAGAACAAAGGTCTGCACTCTGAGCTTCACTACTGAGATGTACCCTATATGTTCCCTTCAGTGCAATCATCTTTTAGAGAGCAAATGAAATAGGAAACTGCCAAGACAGTGACATGCCACATATCTCACTTCTAGGGGCTATCCAATCCCATAGCCATTCCCAGATTCACACTACTGGAAAGCACCTTAGTAGTACTAAGCTGTGATCCAATAGATCAGCTATGGAAGGAGAAAGATCATCATAAACTTCCATTTTCCTCATCCCATTCCTGACTGCCAGCCCTAATTTTCAGAGAATTTTTACAAGGATCACCGGAAGTGATGCCAGAATTATGAAGTCTTCTGTGTTGGACTGAGATGAATCTGAACAAATTGTTATGACTTACCTTTAAGAAAAGATATGTTTTCTAAAAGTCTTGCTCTTGCAGTTTCTAAACCTAATGTTACAAAAATTTTCCCATTTTCACATCCACATACAAGCTTATCAAGACCAGGTATGTACACAGAGGAACTGACAACTGTGCTTCCAAATCCATCTTCAGATCCACAAAGTTGAGCAATAATGCCCTCTGACATGGAATGATGTCTATCAAAACTATCCTGAAGAGTCCACATGGTTGTAATTGGGATCTCTAGAGGGTGGGGCAAGAAAGAACTTTTTTGTTTATGCAAAACAAAATATAAAAAGTCAAAGTAAACAAAACACACCTTTTCATCTCTTGATCACTTCCCTTAACTTATCCTTTCTGCAGTCTAGGGCTGGAAAGTCAGCAGTTGCTATTGCTCCTAACTACAAGCAATCACCACACAATGAATAAATGAGCACCACTTTCCAGTGTAACAAGTTTTTTTATGAGAATTTTGATTTTTCTGAAAATTGACTCCAAGACTTAATGAAAAGATGGTAGTAAGGTGCCAGAAGTGCCAAACCTTTTGGAGAACCATCAAACGTTGACACAGGAACATCAGGAACATGCCACAAAGTGATCCGTCCTGAAGCTTCACCAGAAAAAAGAACTTTGTAGAAAGGCTCCTTTCTTTCATTCATGAAGCCCATGACAAAAGGAAGACTCTGTGAAAAAGAACAGCAAGTCAATATTCAGAACGGAAACAGATAAAATAATGCAATAATTAATTGTAAATGTGAAGGGGTTTTTTTTTCATCAAAAACCGTAAAAATACAAAACAAACCACAGTTGTTTCCTTATCTGCCACTAAATCCTGCTCAGACCAAGTCTACTCTGCCTGGTGTGAACCTCTAAAGGATCACCCCTGCTTTGCAAGTATCCTTGGCTAAACCCACATCTTAAATGGAAAAGTAGACTGGAGGTCTCCCTGGGTTTATAGATTCACCAACATAAGGACCATAATGAAAGGTAAGAATCATGCTTTTACACAGGTAATAGAGCATAACACCATCATTCAGTCTTGAGGTGGTGGAGCATTTCCAAAGAGCAAGGAAGCTGCTGAAGGGTGTGGAGCACAATTCTCATGGGGAGCAGCAGAGGGAGCTGGGATTGTTTGCTCTAGAAAAAAGGAGGTTCAGGAGACAGCTTATCACCCTCTACAATTACCTCTTATGTTAGATACACTTATTTACAACATTAAAGTTTGAGAACCAATTTTAAAATAATTAACTGTCCTGTAAAATGTTTCATTTATAGTCTCAAAATGGAGTTCAAAACAGATTATCATACAGGTGATTTGGTTGTCTCACAAATCTGCTATAAAAACTATTCAATCAGTAAGGCAAGTACTAAAGCAAAAATATCTTAAAAGAGAGAGTCATTATTTTTTAAAAAGCATATATTTGGGGGGAAGCATATGTGAGCTTTCTACCACCACAACCCTATTATTTGCTAAGCCATGTGTTTTGGCTATTTCTTTTCCCTCACCTTTCCTGACCTTTTGGCATCCTTCAGCAGTTATCCTATCTGATTTTTAGATCACAGCATTTGGGGAAAAGCTGAATGGCTTATGCTATTTCCCTTCAATGGAAAATTAAATCTGTCAGGCTTCACAGGATTATGCAACAAGCATGCTTTCTAAAAGCCTACATTTGTCAACAGAAAACACTAGAAAACAAAACAGGTATATACTTAGCAATATTTCTAGTCAGACGCAAATAAAAATATGTTTCTGTCACATATTTTCAGAAACTGCTTAACAACCTGCTTGAGCTGTCACACAAAAACTCCAACTAAAGCAATTCCAGGCAAGAAATAAATCTACGTCTTCCAACAGTTACAACTTCATTAACAGCATTAGCAAAACAAAAAAAAAAAACAAAAAAAAAAAACAAAACAAAACAAAAAAAACAACCAAAACACACACAAAAACAAAACAAAAAAACAAAAACAAAAACAACACAAAACCAAAAGCTACACAGAATTATCCTTTCTATTTGCTCTGGTTGATTTTTTGCCCAAATAAAAGGGCATTCCACATATCTTTCCTGGCCCCCATTCTCCCGCTTCCTAATTATAATGAATTTTCTTCTTTTCAAATCATGTGTGTTTCCTTATTTGTGATCACACAAAACACAACATCAAGAGGGAAGATGTAGGTTTCCAACACAGCTGTGTCCATTTGAGACACCTGTCTACCACAGTAACTTCAAATTTGAAATTGGTGTGACATGCTGTACTAAATATAAATTCTCAAACAAAAGTGTAGAGATCAGCTAGTTTTCCAGATTCCTCTTAACATTAGAGGCTTCTTCAGTCCAAGGCCATGGATCTGAAGAGAGTCATATGTGTCTCATTTTACACATTCTGGGTGCATCAGTCTGCTCACAGTGCAAGAAAGTTCTGTATGTGATTATGCCTCTGAAGGCTCAAGCCAGCAGTATTCTGGATAAAATGCCACATATTCAGACCCCTTCCATTTCAGGTGGATACACAGCCTATTTATATAGTTACATTGAAACATGCATATATTCCTTAATAAAACACGAAGTAACTTGCTCACATTTTGCACATGGGTTGCCTTTTTTGATTCTGGTTTTATGGCATGGTTGTATTTGTTGGCAGATTTTATTTTTATTAATTTTTATATATTTCAAAGTAGAAGCTTCTAAAAATACTTTAGACCACATATTTTTTTAAAAATATTTTTCTTTTTGCCAAAATTAGAGAAAATAAACAAGAACCAGTTTATCTAGAGTTGAAGATAAAGGCATTTTTCCACTGTGAAAAAAGCCTAAATATAGCCAAAAATCAGACAAAATACATTACGAGCCTCTCAAGTTTGTAAGTAACAATTTTAAAATTAAGGAATAAATATTACTCCTTGTTTTTGTAGAACAATTAAATTTGTTGATGAATTCATATGTTCTTTTGGGATTACGCAGGTTATTGCAAACAGACAAACTTTCAAACCCTTATGAATTTACCTTATTTTCCTTCATGCCAGTAAAGCTGAGTAAATGAGGATAAACTGTTTCCTTCAGCACCTTCCCATCAGCAGGGTACATGCTTTTAGAAAGGCCACTGTAAAATTAAACAAGCAATTTTAAACGTACAAGCTTTAGAAAGTCATTTTTTTAGAAAGCGGAACAGTAACATCCAAGATTCACAAGTTCAATTAAAGGTAACCAAATAAGTAATTACAGGAGACTTTTTGAAATCACAGCACCAGCTGCCCAAGTTCTACATGGCTAATCTTATTCCTATGTCCCCTGCTGTGTCAAACAAAGACTGAGGGCTGTCAAACTCAGGGTAAATCTCTGAGTGCCAAAGTGGTTTTGTTCTGGTTTTTGATCATTTGCAACATGCAGAGATTTTCCATAGTAACCCTCTCAAAGTTCATCTTGTACCTGAACTTTTTGTGTGAATTTCCCATCTGAGCCCACCTGTTTAGCAGCTGGTAGATGTAACTGTGGCCATCTTCTGTCCAGATGATAAGTCTGTAAGCTGCCAGCACTTCCCCACCAGCAAAGCACTGACCACTCTTACAGAACTCAGTACAAAGCAAGGAGAAATCACAATAATCATAGACCTAAGTTCAGAAAAACAACAAAACACAAATAGTATTGGCAAATTCATTTTAACCTAAACTGAGTTTGGACAGAGAATCAGGAAGTAGAACATGAGTTCAACTCTTTGTTGTTGAACAAATATTGTTAAAGCCTAACATGTTTTGATAAAATACTACAAAGTCGGACTCAAACCATACAGTTCAAAGTTAAAGAAACTGACAGTTAAAAAAGCTCAATCAAAAAGTAGCATTAGGGCCTTATAGTCTCATTATAGAAATTAATAGAAATCCATGCATATTACAGATATTTTTCCGTGAAAAGTGGAAAAATGCATTCTACACATGAACTTTGTCTATAAATGCTTTTTTATAGAATTTAAGTAGCCCAAGAGACATCTCAAGGATACAACTACATTACTTGAAGTTGACCCAGGTACATGTAAAATTTTTTGATGCATTCCTGTCCCCACAGAGATTTTGGAATCAGATATAAATGTTAAAATAATTGTGACTGGTTAATGTAAGAGAAATCTTTTTGCACTGGAAAAGAAAAATACAAATTTTTTACAATAAGTTTCAGTTTAAATACATTGTGTTTTCTCTAAAACTTTTTTTTTTAATTTTTAGTTACAATATTATAGCTACAAAAAAAGCAATATAGCCTGGGGTCTTCAGTTTTGCTGCTGCTATCAACAAACACCAAGGTCCCTGACTACTGAGGACTTGCCAACTGTGAGTACTTCTGTCATACTTAAACAGGGATTTTTATTCTTTGTCTCCCTTTCAAATGCACTGCAGAGAGGACTATAATGCACTCACAGTGCTCTAAAACTAATACTTAAATCCCCCTCCTATCCAGCCAATTTGGAGTTAAAGTTTTAAAGAGGAAATACATTCATAAAAAACAAAATCATCTCTTTCACACAGTTAAGCCAAGTAGTGTTGCAGGCATAATCACATCTGACAATTTGTGAATGCTTTCTTTAACCCAAGGAGAAAAACACGTATCTGCATGTAAAAATCATATTTGCTTTCCAAAATTACCAACATTAAAAAGAAAGTGTAATTCTCAATAATGTACCTGCCAGCACATGGAGGACACAACAAGAAGAAGCCTTTCCGTGTAAGTACAAAATCTTACTGCTTGACAGTTTACACAGTCCAGAGATTTTGATTCCTTCTCACACACACTTTGTTTCTCCTTTACAGCACAGAGAGGAAAAAAGGCTATAAAATTTGTTTCAGATATCTGAGCTTTTAGGATAGAAACAACCCACTGAAAATAACTTTCTGTTAAGAAACTTTCAAAATTCAAAGCAATGTATAATTCTTAATTAACAATAGAAAGGCAACAGGTACACAACTAACGTGTAAACAGAAGAATGTAAACATTCAGAGTGGCTCAGACTGTGATCTCACTTAAAGAAGTGATAATGAATGTGGAGAAGGACTAAAGGCAGGCCATAAATAGAAACTGCTGTAATGAGTATCTGCCAGGCATTCTTTAGTGAAAAAATAGCTATAACACCTATAAAATAGAGGATCAGATTCAGAAAAGCTGATTAATATTTTACTTTCCCACTCATTCTTGTTGCAAGCAGGAGTCTGAGATGCTGGTGTTGCCATATGTCTAGTTTGCCCTTAACACCTTTAAAGGTAGTGTAAAAGCAATTAATTTTCTTAGCTTTGTATTGCTAAATGTACTGTTAAAAACAATGTATGCATTTTCACACTTTTTGTGGGAATATCAGATATATTAAAGTCATCACACTCAAAATTATTCTATTGGAATTATATTAATTAAATCTCTTTAGATGGATGTTTCCTGTTTTTTAAAGATACCAACAGTCTCAAAACCTCTCAGAGAAGGGCTATGTATGCTTGGAATCATGACTATAAAACTGAAAACCATTTTCTTACATCTTGCAGCTTCAATTAATTCCAAGTAAATCCAACAATATTTATTAAAATACTGCTCTTCAGAATTTAGCCAGATTGTTACGAACTCTGCAGCAGTCCCTCCACAAAAGGTGCCCCCAGGCAGTAAAAAGACTGCACCACACCATATGTTCCTCTGACATCTGTAATCAGTTGTTAGGACCCTCAGAATTTTTAAAACACAGCAGTAGGATTTGCTCTAGGACTGTTGAAAAGATGCACCCACCCCAAAACACCACAGATAAATCAAAAACACCAGGATGGTACCAAACTTGACAGACTCTCCTAAGGAGCCTGATTCTACCCATGAACAAGTATTGCTGCCCACACCCTGGTTTGTCCAGCCACGCAGTGGTGAGTTACCAACGTGCAGAGAAGTCTGTTGATATTTTGCCTGTTCTGTCTCACTGCTGAAGTCCCATTGTGAATGTAGCTTTTAGAGTATAAATAAAACACAAAAATTGCATCCCAATTCTAACACTTGTTCATGGAAGGTGACAGCTGCTGAGAATATTAACCCAAAAAAAGAGTGAGTTTGAAGGTAGAAAAATGGGACACTTGACACAGCAAGGGTCTTTCCAAGTGATGACAGCATTGTGAAAAGCAGACTGAGGAAAACAAAATCCAAAGGACCTTTTTGAAGAGAGTAACAAGGGTGAAGAGGGAGTACAAAGGCCAATACTGAAGAGAGTTGAGTTTAAAGGACAGAGTGAAGGGGTTCAAAGACATTATCAGGATGGCAGGAAAGCATTGCAACTTAAGCATCCTGGAATATGAAAAGACAAGAAGCCTGGCCAAAAGGTAATACAGTTGTCAAAGCAAGAGCTGTTCAATGGCCCAATTTTAAATAATGCTATGAAGATGTGTTTTCAGAATTTTGTAACAAAAGTAATAAAATCTATTTAATATACAACCAGAAAATGTACATTTATTCATATTCTACTTCAATGAGTCCTTTACTTGAGAACATTCATGTTAACACTGACCTGAATGCTATTCAGAGATGAAGACAGGTCCCATACTTTGAGAACACCAGCTACAGACACTGCAACTAAAGAGTCTTCTGTGAAAAGTTAACAGTGAAATAGTCAACTTGAAGCCAAGTGCAAACAGTCCCTATCTATTCAGCACTAAAACAAGGATTCTGCAGGACACTGCTTAGATAAAATATCAGTTTTACACCAAAAAAAAAAAAGTAAATTAGGTACAGAAATACAAAACATGAAAGCAAGCAGTGAATAATGTATTAGCAGAAGGCACAGAACTGTGCCTTTAATTTATCTGATATTACAAAACTTATTTATATCTAAATTCAAGAACTGAGCTCTTTACAGCCAGTATAGGTATTTTTTTCTCTATAAACAAATAAAATAGGAGCCTTAAAAACACCTCTTGTGCTATCAATAAAACCTTAACACCATCTACATAGCAGCTCTGTGAAATGATTTGATATTAAATCAAGTAGGAACATACCATCTATGCATAAATATTTTATCACAATTTAATTTACCTACATAAACACATGTAAAACATATACCTTGAATTCTTGCAGAGTGTACAATACACATACAATTTATCCAATCAGAAGACTGAGATGATGATAAAGTGTGAAGAACATCCAAAGTTTTAGCATCAATAATAAGAACATCTTGATATTCTCCACAACAAAGAAGCCAGCCTTCACCTGTCATTCGGAATGAGCAATGGTAATACTGTCCAAGTGGAAAGCAGAGAATCAGCACAGATACACAAATGACATGAAGATTTTCACACTGAACATGTCATAATCAACACTTGTAGCATCAATAAAAAAAAAATCTAAGGCATATGTGAAACCATACCCAATATCACTAATGACACTAGCAGGACACACAGCTTAGTAAAAGGTGCTTCAGACTGGAAGCAGCATCTGTCCTTCCTAAATATTAGGATTTTTGTAATTTTTGGAAGAAAGTCAAGTGTTAATTTTCCCTATAAATTGCTAAGGAGTTTGAGACTTGTTTCTGTGAGAGACCCCTCTCCAAACATTTCATAAAGCTCCTGTCATCAAGAGTTGTATGAAAAGGAAAAATCAGGTGAAGATGCAGAATATTCGTAATTAAATTTTTCATAATTAATTACTGATTACTTTCCAGGAAGGATTTCTACTCCATAGGATATTCTTCATTCTGACATTGAACACCCTAGTGTTCAGAAAATTCTTTCTCAGCAATCACAACAGGGAAAAAACCAACAGACACAAGGCAAAGAAAGAGAGACAGAGTGCAGAGTGACTATGAGGATTTTTTTTTTTTTTGCTAGGTGTTTTATATGTGCAAGGACATCTGCATTATATGTCTAGCTGTAATTGTAAACAATTTATATAAATGCATAAGCGGCCACCTCAAAGCAGATTTACATTTATTACTAACCTTAAAGGGAACAATCATCTAGTCAGACAAAAAAAATCAGACAACCCAAAAAACAGCACCTCATTCTGTACAGTTTTGGTCATATAATAATTGTTTTTTCCGTAAACTAAGTGGCGTGTGTAGTAAAAATAACTGGAAATAGGATAAATAGTACTACAGACATTATGAATAAACATAGGCAAAAATGCTTAGAATTTACAATTACTGTTACCATTAAATTAGGCTTGAAATAGAGGATTTTTATAGTCAGTAATTCCTCTGAGAAAATTCCACACTGGTTAAGAGCCACAAATGTTTAAGTGTTGACCCTGGAGTTGAATTTCATTTCAAATGGCAAATATTCAGTTTGCACTACTTGACATCTGCCATTCATACCTAAATCATCTACACTGAACAAAAGGAACCTACTAGAACAGATAGCTTAGTAGTTCAATTAAAACCAAACATTAACTACAGCACAAGCAACCATTCCCCATGGAACAACAAGGAAAAAATCTACAACAAAACACACAGAAAAACAATCTATTATAGTTATCTGAAGGCTGCATTTTAAGAATAGTTTCCCCTCCCAGAAACATCTACTTTTCATAAGAAAGCTTTCCTGTTAGATGTTCCTATTTTCCTTCAACTATCTTGCCCAAGTTATTAAACAAACATAATTATTATGCACAATTAGGTTTAGCTCATTTCTAATAGAGAGGAACTACCTATTTTCTACAAGTATTTGCTACACCTACTTGGAGGGTAAGAGTGAATATTCTCTCTGATCTCCACAAAAAATGTACAGATTGTCAGCTAATCAGCTAGGCCAGATTTGCCTACTTCCCTGCAGAAATTGTCTGTAACTTCATCTATTAAAATCTAATTAAGCACTAGAATATAGCAGGTCAAATTATAATTTTAGGAGCAATATAAGTATTGTTTTGTTTGTGTACATACATCCATTTAAGGAATATAAACACTTTAAGCACACGCACAAATAGACGTGTAGAATACTTCTTAATTTATACAGTTTTTATACACTATATATATGTAAAAAAAAAACTTAACAAATTAATCTTCCATAATTTTTGTTGGCAATATATCCAAGCTTTTTCCTCTTTCCTTTACAATTAACAACTGTATTTTAACTCCTCATATCAACCAAAGAAATGTCAGGAAAAACATTTTCTTCTGGAAATGTTAAAAATTTTGGATTCCAAATTGGCTGTGCTTTGGAGTTACATGAAGGCTTGGATATCCATCATTTGGAGCCTTAATTCCAGCTTAGACTTCCTCATTGAAGAAAACCAGCATTTTAACTAACACAGGAACCCTGAGCTTCTCCTCTACTAACATATCCAGAAATAAACCATGTCCCAGAATCAAACCCATAGACATTGGGCCCCTCAATCTCACTCACATGTATTTCAAACTCTCTCACACTCCAAAATCTAGATTCTTATTTTACCTGGATACAGTTTCAACCAGACACACAAAATTATCTGAAGCAATATTGAAAGTCTCTGAATATAAGGGATTTGTCCTCAAGTTATGCAATGAAGGAACATGTATTTTTTAAAATGGGGTGAACTCTTTTGGAGGTAGGAGTTCAGCACCAAAACCAAAAGCTTAAAAATAAGTCTTTCAGCAGATTGTCTCGCAATGTTTGGCCAGATTACTTGTACTTTTAAAATGTCATGAAAAAGCCAACATCAAACTTGAAGCTTCCATGCAATTTTAACAAGACAAGAGCAAAGATTAAGACCATTTCACTTGGCTACCTGATGCACAAACAGTAAGTTAATCAATACTGCATTTCAAATATTTGCAGCTTAAAAGTAATCAGTCTGATTTGATTAAGGAATGCAGAGGAACATAAAAGTCTCAATTCTTTTCTGAGAAGAAAAACAACTGAAAAAGACAAAAACTCCTTATTTTGTGACAGGGTCTTTTTTCCGACGTTACAAGCTGTACATTTAAAACTGTTTCTGAAAAATATAAAGTCAATAAAGGAAAACTCTTGCAATGAACAGAGAGCCCATGAAAAGCTGCTATACTTACATGGATTGCTGTATGCCTATAAGGAAGCTTTGCGTTCTCAATGCACTGTCCACTAGTGACATTCCAAACACACATCTCCCTGCCAAAGATAACTTCATATTATTCTCTGTCATTTCCACTCAATTGGCTGGAATAATTTTGTGCCACCAAGTTTTTCTTTAGTGCTGTATTTAAGTGTAGTCTGGTCATTTATAAAGCTTTTTGTTACAGATTGCTGGGTAAGAAAATGTAGTCATTAGCAGGGGATGACATACAGTGTCTGTTTCTTTTTGTTTTGGTAATTACACCCTGCTGCCTTGCAACCAACCTGACTTTAAGACCAACTCTGGTCTTCAACAAATTGTAGGTATACTGCCATTACAGCTCGTCAACATGTCACTGTAACTATCTGTCACTGGAACTACATCCTCCTGAAAATGATTCATTTCACTGAACTTAAACCACACGTTTCGAAAAGCATCATGCATCTTCTCCCACATCAGACTTCAGTTCTTGAGAGGAACAACGTTTGTTAAGAAGAAACAGTGCCATCATGAGGCTGTTCTCAAAATCTGCTTTCAATACACAACCACCTGAGTACCTGCGCAACACTACAGTTACACTTGGGCACATTTAAGGTTGTTTGAGAGAGACTTTGGCACACGTTCCTTATCTACACATTATTCAGCATGCGGTGGGACTGGATTACAAGAGACAATCAAAATAAATGTTGTAAATGAGGCTGAATGAGATATTATAGCTCAGCAAATGAACGTTAAACTTTTATGCTTTTAGATTTTATTTAAAAAACAGACATTACTTCCAGAACTGAAACACTCATTTCGTCATTTCTCACAATACATTGTAAGAAATTTTCTGTATCAAGACTTAAAGAATACACTGGGGACAGCATTTTATTATATAAGAAATGCTACTTAGTGATTTACATTTTAACCTACCTACTTTCCCATTTGATGCTAAACTCAAAGCATTATTTCTTAATATTTTTTAGCTGAGCAATAGCAGCATCAAAGTTGGTAGATCCAAAGTCAGAAATTAAGTGAAAGCTCTATACTGTTTGCTAAACCTTTCAGAGCAATGATTTTCTCATCGTTTGTATCAGAACTTTACTCCTTTAGCTACATTACTGAGATACATACATACCTAGAAGCATGCACAAATGTGACCAGAATGTCAGAATGTAACTTCAGCTTCTGGATGATGTATTCAATTCACTGTGTGTACTAATAAGGAGTGAGCAATATCACACATTCCATACAGCATGTGCTGTAGGACAGGTTTGTCACTCAGGACATCAGCGAGAATTCATGAATCATTAGAGATTCCTTTATAAACTTTCATATTAGACGTACAAAAAATTATGTTCAATGTGCGTTCTTCTGGGATTAGTCAGTTATAGAAACTCTGAAACTAATCCGGAGTGGAACAGGGAAGCTTATCATAGAATCACCTTACATAAGATTTCCATCCTCACTACAAGAAGATGGAAGCTTGAAAATGGCAAAAGTGAATTATCCACAAGCCAGAAAATGCATTTTGGCAAACCCTCCACCTCCTGAAGACAAGGATTCCTACTTGTAATTACCTGAACTTCATGTTGCATCATTACAGGGATCAGTGATGGATGCTTTGCACTTATGTCATACAGATGGGAAGTCAGCAGTAATTTGGTAAAAGTAAACATTTAAAGGGGCCAGAAGACAATTCAATCCTACCTATACACATTCCAAACAAGTGTAATGATCCCTTCAGAGCTATAAACTTTAGGATGTGAGCATCCCTGTATGGTATATCTACAGCAATATCCTCATTTGTGTCTTAACACTTTCCATCCCAGTTTTTTTTTTGAAGTACAGTGTCTTTGCTCCCAGTATGATCTGGAAGCATTATTGCACTAACAGAACTTCAGAACTGGGAAGAAAAGCACCTTCTTCTCAGAACCCTTGAATAGAACTATAGAAGGGCAATACAAAACTGGTTGTAGATTTCTCACCCTCTCTGCACATAAACAGTAACATTTACCACTGCCTGTCCAGTGAGGTTGTCTAATCTTTCAAGATTAAGAAGCCTGAAATAGTTTTTTTTGCAGGTTATCCCTTTGTAGTATATTCATAATTGAATGAGAGAAACAGCCAGGGATCCTAGCAGCCAGAAAGGCTCAATAAGCTACTCAGTGAGAAACCAGTAGCCTTAAGGTGCGGGAAGGTACAGCTTGAAGGACAATTGACAGCTAGTCTTCATGGAAAGCCATTTTAACAGCGCTGTCCTGTTAATTAGAAAGTACAAACCCAAAAAAAAAAAGGGGAATATAATTAAGCACTGAGACAAAATTGCTTAAGAAAGCCCTTAAGGAGGTAAGCAGCTGGCCCTAACTGTTTCAACAGGTGAAATCCTAACAGGTCTTCAAACCCCAGCTGAAAATGTTATCAAAGGTTCTTAAGCATAACCTAGCAGAAATGCAGGAAGTAGTTTGACTCAAGTGACAGGCTATGTCATAACACACACATGGCAGAAAAACTGCAAGATCAGGGTCCTCTGAAAGGATATTCTCCAAAACAGCACATCAAATTTAAATACAGAAAAGAAGCACGTTTGCCTTTATTTCATGGCCATTCTGTTTCTATACAAACTGACTGAGGAACCATAAACCATATAAGAGTACACTGGCCTCTTTTGCTGGTTCAGTTCTCAAGTCTGAGCTCAGGAAGAAACAGAGAAAAACACCATGATATTCAAATGCTGTTGAATTGCTGATACTCCCCAATAACCCATTAATTTCTCTTTGAATGGGGTCTAGTCAACGCCTTTAATAATTCCTTTTTTCTGTCTACTAAGTGGATATGTGAATCTGCCAAACCTTTGTGTTGTCCATGGGACAAGCTCTTAGTTGGATCATTGAATTTTAACAATATAGTCACTATCCTAAGTGGCTGCTATCATTTTAATATCATGGAAGAGGATTGAAACATTTCTGCAAATGCATAATCTGACCTACACTTGACACACATTTCATGATTTAAGAAATTAATTATTGAATATTCAGTTACCTACCCATTTTCAGTAGCACTTACTACGTATGGCTGTTTCTCAAACTCTCTTGCTTTTGCCAAACAAGTTACAGAAGCAGTATGGCCAAAGAGAATTTCTTTAGATGAAATCTAGGAGAATAATACAATGATTTATCTCAATTTCTGTATAAACTAAGGATATCTAAAACCAAGAGAATATTACTTGTAGATCTATATAATTGACAACCTGCTTCATATTCTTATCCTCTCCCATCATGTTTCTGGAATGCAGAAAGATGTGGAAGAATTTTTATGGAGTCTGCATAAAGCTAAGTTTTTGTATTCACTGCATTCATCTTCTGAAGAATGTATGGAACATCAAATGTAATAAAACAGGCAATGTGCAGGACATCTCTAGCCTTCATCCTATAGAATGCACCAAAAGCAGCACAGTGAAATAGAAACTGATAAACAACAGCTCTTAAGCATGTGTTTCATACCACATGTTTGAATAACCTGATTATCACTGCATGCAAAGGTCTTAATTGGAAAAGTAGACTCATAAAAGTGCAAACTTTCAGACTGTGTTTGAGAACAAATGTAAAATAAATATGGGCAACTAAATATAAAAAAAAAGAATAGAAACATAGTTCTAGAAACACAGAATTAAAAAATAGGAACTGTTTTGACTCTGTTCCATTCTGAGGAAAATAAATATGAAATAAAGCAATAATTTGCATCTTGGTTACATCAAAAATAAAACTTTCATCTTTCTGCTTCCATCTTGGCAGACAGATTTGGTTTTATACTTTTCCTTTAAATGACAGGTCCTGCTCAGCAATTGATTTACAACAGAAAAAAACCCTTCAAAAGATACAAATCATGCCAACTGTATATATTTACTTGCTGCCATTGCTCAGAGCACAGTCTCAAATTATAATCCACTGGGCATGCTAATCTATGAAAAATTCTCAAAATTCTGCAAATAACAGGTTGCTTATATAGGCATTTCACTTCCTGCTTCATGAGTTTCCTATAACAAACATCACACTATCTTTAAAAATTCATCTAAATAACCACAAGTCTGGATAATCCTATTGTCAATAGTAAAAGATAAAACTCCAGTCTACCTGGCAAACTGTAGCACAGTGGACACAAACCTGTAAGTCTGATGAAAGATCCCAGAGACATATTTGTCCTTCATGGCTCCCTGTAACTATGGTCTGCTGGTCATCCGTGATCATCACAGCAGTGATGCTGTGAGAGGGAGCTGTTCTCCCCCACACAGCCACAGCTGGTACTGATGGCTTCATGGTAACACCTGAAAATAAACAAGTCATGATGATCCTAAGTAGGATTAAACATAAGAAAAAAATCAGCTAAAAAAAATGGGAAATGTAATCAACATCTGGAAAGGGAAACCATAAAATATTGCTGTAAGACACTGATAAGGCATTGAAACATTTTCTTGGTGTTGCCAACATCACACTAACCATTTCAGGGACCAGTACTATCAGAATACTGAATCATCAGCAACAAGAGTTTTGTGCTGCCCCACACAACCTTGTTTAGCTCTGATGGGCTCATGTTGCTCTCCCCAAATGTGGCTGGTGGAATACACCACAGCCAGCAGCGCTGCTCACTGGTAACAGCAGAAGCCAGCTGCTGGAGCAGAGGTGGCACAAGAGCAGGGTGTCAATAAGGACTCTGTGATTTCTAGAAGGGTAAGACAAGAGAAAGATAACATGGCCAAAAGGAGAGAAGTGGTGGTGGATCAAGGAGGAAGAGAAAAATGAGGCCCAAGATGGCAAAGCTGTATACCTAACTATACCCAACCAATCTGTGGCACTCCTAGAGCCAAGAACAAGAAGTAAGGTGGCAGAGGAGTTGCAAGCTGAGAAACAGAGAATGAATAGACTTTGTTGCTCAAGACATGAGTCCCTTGCCCAAAAAAATTTATCTGATAGATTTGTCCCTACTGAAAAAAAATTATTTAGTGGGGTTATCCATCCTGGCTGAGAGCAGTTTTGACTCCCACCAGCTGGGCAACAGATAGACAGATTGACCAATGTCAAAATTGTTTGTATATGTCAACATGTTATTCTCAAGTGTCAGTGAACAAGAAGGAACATATTTTAAGTTGTTTCAGATTCACGATTATCTATGTCTCTTACATAAACATTTTAATTTTTCTTTTTAAAAGTACTGCATGTCACCTATGTCACCTTTCTTTTAATCCAGACAGCAATAATATTACTGAAGACATATTTCAGAGCAACCACTTTGCAGCCACTAAGCAAAATTCACCTTTCAGAGAAGGTGTGGTCCAATTTGTCCTGGACAAAGAGACACCAGAGCCCTTTGTACATCCTTAGGACAGAGGTTCAAAATGAAACATGATACAGTAATGCAATTGGAAGAACTCAGCAAAAAACATGACAGTAAAGCTGAACTTTTCTGAGGAGAGACAGGAAGTGGGCAGAAAAAAATGCATGACAGCCAGTAACAGTGAGTCAAAGGAAGTACCACAGGAATGATGAGAAGTGACATGAAGAGCAGTTCCTGTGATAATTCAGAAAAGACCACAGGACAGAAATGGAGCACAGAAGCAGCCTTTTAAGTTATGCTTAAGGAAACTGTAACCCAGCACAACAGCAGTTGAAAGCAGGGACACAGACCAGAGGTATCTTCATGACTATTACTAAAAGCCTAAAGCGATACAGAACTAAAGGAATGGTCTTGCTTCCTGACAAGAAAATGAGATAAAGGGCTCAGCTACTGAGAAAAAGGCTGAAAAGACTGGTATGGCACACTATTGAGGTCCTGCCATATAACCTTGACAGAATGCTGAGGGCAGAGGAAGAAGAATCTAAGAAAAAATTGAGGTCATGAGTTCATTAGGCTAAATCCCACTTAGTTTCATATAAAAGCTCCTTGTGAATATATAAAAATACTGAGACATTTTATTGTCCCCAGCATTAGAATCTGACTTTTCTAAAACTTTTTTTAAACTCTCCAGTCATATGAAGTTACTGGTGAACACTGAAATCCTTTCATCTTGCAGTTTATGCTCTGAAATAAAAGCTGTTCTGGACAATCCTTAATGACACATTTTTATTTATCAGGTAAGCTAAAAAAGGTTGCCATTTTCATAGAACTTATAAAGGGATGGCTGCCAAAAGAGTTTGATGAGCCAAATCCTGCATCTTTAAAACGCATTTGCTTGCACATCACGTAGTCTTTTATACTTGTACCATGGGAGTGTTCAATTAGTGTAAAGCAACACAAGGAAGCACAGTTCAGGTTTGTACTGCATTGAATATTGAATATTAAGTCATAAATTATATTTTCTTATAAGGGGAACATAGAATCAAGCTCAATATTCTTAGCCAAAGACCTACTGCTGAGCAAGTGATGAGCAAGTGATTTGAGAGAACTCAAATCAACAGATGTTAAAAAGAAAACAAGCTGGTAGAACTTGCTAATGTGGAGATGATTTATCTGCAGACTGTTTAGTTACTTGTGAGTAACATGAATAAAAAATTACTGCTACTGACAAAACACTGGTTGTAAGAGAATTAATTTAGACTGAAATGTTACAGGAATATTTTGTATGCTTTCCTTTCCATACAACTGAAGCCCAAGAAAAGGAAAGCAGAAGGTATATGAATTTTTGCATTAATACAGTCCTTAACTTTTTTATCCACTTGCTTCTTGGTTTTTTTGATTAAGATATTTTGATGCACAAGCAGTTTGAATGAAACCTTTGCTTCTTAGTGTAACATGACTTCATTAGAAATGCAGCATATCCACATGGACACATTTTGACAATACTTAACTTGACCAAATTTTTTAGTGATACTGATGGCACCTAATGCAAACTTTTTGAAATAAAATCAACAGATATTTATCAGACTGTTCATTTTAAAAAGGTAAAAGCTGTTTTCACAAAGTCAAATATTGCCCAAGGCGTATCAGAGCTGCATGTAGCTTATCAGCACATGTCAAATTCCTCCAGCTCTGCCCACTCAAGCATGTCTGATTTGCAGTATTAACCCATAATTCAACTAGAAATCACGTTGCTCAGTTCTACTGCCCATTTCTCCCTGCTTACAGCCTAATAAGCTTATTTGTGCTGTCCTTATAAGCATACTGCCAAAGAATGTTCTCTCATTACTGAAAATCTCTGATTTTAGTTAAAACCATACCAGCCCATCTCACCACTAACTTGTTCAGTCTCTACTATTCTGTCTCTATTTCCTTTCACACTGAAACCCCACCACAAACCATTGTTAACTTGTAAAATCATCCAAAAATCTCAGAGCTTCAAGGGCTTTGGTTGTACTACTTTAGTAACTTTGGACAATTTGTGTAGTATTAAAGCTTAATTTGGAAAGCTGAGTACACCATCTTTTATTCTACAGGAGCCATGAGATATTTAAAAGTCTAATCAAAAGCTTTAAGAGGCCAGAAAACTGAAGGGCTGACCTTGAATGCCTTACTAAGCATATATTTATGCAAGGTCTTTTCCTCATCACTCAGCTTTTTTGACTAGGACTGGTCATGAACTGATGAGAATGAAAAAGGTCAGATTATACCACAAAGAATCAGTGCCATCATAGCTTAACATATACTTTCACCATATATACTAAGTGTATCTTGACTTTGACTCCTCTACTGACCTTAAAACAAAATGAAATAATGGTTAGCTTCTCTATTGGGCTCATCTCGGACTTTCCAGTCACTGCTACATAATTACTGCTTAACCTCAGGCACACACCCCTTCCCTGAGCTGCATTTTCTCAAAATAAAAATTATAATTTTATAAAGCCCGTGGCCTAGGAACATAAAGGGTTAGAAGGGCAGAGTGGCTGAGGTCTCAGGAGCATGCACACCCATGCACTCAGTGGTCTGAAGTGAGAAATCTGGGCTCTGTTTTGCCCCACTGAAGATTGCAGCACACATTCCCAACTGGTTCCTTGCATTTTCAGTGCTTGCTCAAGAGCCTAAAGGAAGCTTTACTGAATGACATGCTCAAGATGTTAAACTATTAGCTACAGTTGTAAGAATGACACTTCTTGATAAAGAAAATAAATATCCTGATCTTTCAATGAATTCAGAAATAATGCTTCTGATAAATATATATACACCAAGGTCCTTAAAATGAGGAGCTAAACTCCCCCCAGGGACCTAATCTCAAACAGTTCACGTTAAAAAATGCTGGTTGGGACAAATTTCTTTCTCATCACTATAACCCATTAAAAACCTACCAAATGCAAATTTATAGTTTATTTATAAAAGGAGAAAGACTTCTTGTAACAAAATATCACTTTACAGGTAACAGTTAACCTGCCAAAAAAAAAAACCATTTTTGAATTTATAGCCATACTCATTTCATGTTTCCTACACCTTCCAAGCTGTCAATAGAAGGTCACTTTCTTAAAAGCCCAGTTAAATGTCCAGTAATCAATCCAGGCACAAAACAAAACCGTGCAGAAATTTGCTTACAGTGCTGAAAACATTAAGATAATAGCAGAATTTGGCTGTTTGCATTGGATTCAATAAGTTCCCCCCTGCACACCCCATTATATTCATCTTTGTAGTAAAAGAAACCTTAGGAAGTAAAATTTAGGTAGAGTCTAAATTATTTAACAACCAGTTCCTATGGGTTTTGTGCTTTTAATCTACCTCATTCTCCTGTTCCTGTCTGCTCTTTCATTTCATCTGACATATTCTTTGTTTCTACACAAGAAAATAAAGTTCTATCAATCTTGGTTTTACTCTTAGTAAAAAGCTAATAATTTTTCTTCAAAGTAGCTTTGCAGTCTGTTGGTCCATTCTACGCTGCTTTCGCAACTTCATTTTACGATGCAAATGTTGCACTCTCCGTAAGTATGTTGCACACCATTTGTGGTAATCCTTTTTAGAATATGATGGGACTTCCCTCAAGACCTGTTGGACCCCACCCTAGAGGGCTGGAGTCGCTGCTGAGTGACACCCAGAGCTCCCAGGGGATGGGGATGTCCTGCTCCTGCAGTCCAAGGGAGCAGGGCACTGGGACCAGCAATCGATACAACCCATTTTAACTAGCAAGAAGCACCTGGTAATACCTTGTTTGTATTTCTTGAACGAGTGACACAAGAAACACTTATTTCATTCCACACAATAATTCACCACAATCAGAAGGAGCACAGTAAGGGCAACACCATCTCCCAGCTGCTGATTACATCAAAGGTTTGCAGCACAAATTCAATTTTATGATGTTAATCTCAACCTGCCACTCAGAAATTTTCTCTGAGGGATATGACTTTTTTTCTCTGGATTTCATTTTAAGAATGATTTTCTTCTTCTACAATCAATAAAGATATGTTTTCATCAAAAGACTCTATCTTGGCAGAATTCAATTGGCCGTCTCAAAACCTTTTGGTGACACAATATTAATTAAGATAGTTTATGTTGCACCTAAGCTGGAAAATGGGGCAGTTGAAAACACAGCAACTCAACATTTGTGCTTTTCACACTGTCATAAGATACAGTAAAACCATCTTCACTTCCTTGAAGTTCTTTTTTTACCTCATAAACAGTTACATTATATTAAGCTCCCTAGAAAAATATCACAGCATGCTTTTTTGCTAAGTAGATAAATCAAGTGTGTCCAAAAAAATAAATTTTTCACTTTCTTCAATGGTCATTAAAGGCTTCAACAACATAATAGTTGTTTAAACATGTTAGACTAAACTTAACGCATGTAAGTTAGCAAACTTAATTTTAAATTCCATATACCAAGTATATAAACTAAGTTTAATAAAAAAATATGTTATGAAAATATGCATGTGGAGCTGTAAAAGACATCTTTTCTTTAAGAAAAAAATAACACATTTATTTTACTGTCTGAAATAAGGTGCCTGAATGCCCTATCAACAACAAGAATGGATATGTCCAGGAAATGAACCTTGATTAGGCACTATGCAGAACCACATGCATGTGAGTTATCTGTCACTCCTACAGCATTAAGCATAGAAAAACTATCACCTTAAGTCATCTCCAGTGGAGTTACAGCCAAATGGTGAAATGCTTTGCAGCAGCAGACTTTCCACCAGGGTTTAGGACAATCACGTATCAGTTCTTACAGGAAAGCACATGTGACAGGAGGGCCATCAGTCTCTGCAGAATGTAAGCTTTGATTTCCATGAAATTGCATCTTATTCAAAGATTTTACCCTCAGTTTTATACATGTTCAGTCATGCCTGGGTTTATTGAAAATAACAGTTCTCCCTCCAAGAAAGTGCTCCATCCTTATGCTAGCAAAGGAACAACTCCTTACATTTTCTTAGCTTCAAAGATTTTACCCTCAGTTTTATACATGTTCAGTCATGCCTGGGTTTATTGAAAATAACAGTTCTCCCTCCAAGAACAACTCCTTACATTTTCTTAGTTGTAAATAGTTTTTTGAGCAGAAAAGCATTTATGCCCTTTAAAGAACCAATGATCCCAACAATCCCATGTGAATCAAAGGGCCTACTAAGGTAATGTCATCTCCAAGTTTATGGCCTCCAAAACTTCAAAAATGTAGAGAGTGATAAACTTTGAGTCTGTGTCAAAATACCCCACAGATACAAGCAAAATCACTTGTAAATGACAAAAGCTTTGATTAACTTGCTGATTGATTGATTAACTTGCTTGATGGCTAGTTCATTACAGAACCAGCCATAACGATAAAATTCATCTTTATTTACACTGTTTTAACACAAAAAGCATACAATCTGGTGAAGTCACAACACACGAAACCTAAAACCAAAATTTACAAGGATCTCAAACTGACAGGCAGGGAATATGAATTAAAGTTTTAAGTCAATTTTATCTTCCTTAAGTGACCTTGAATTCATTTAAGACAAAAAAAACCTGTTGATCATAGAAAGGTGATGTTTTTAGTTCAGCTACACTGTACTCCGGGATGTTTAAATAACAAACAAAATTGGAATCAGATGGCTGAAATAAAACAACCAGAACATTTCACCAGCCCTTGTTTTTTCAACTATCATGTAATAATCATTAATCAGTGGTGTAAGCAATTGCATCATAGTGAGAATTTCTAAACTCTGACAAGATACTTTTTTGTCAGTTTTACTCTTTAAATACTCTCAATTAACAAACAGATCTCTCTGCAGTGTTCTTTGCTACAGGTCATGCAGCTGTTTAGTGTAAACAACTCTGAATGACTTGTTATAGACACAGTCGAACCTGCTCAAGTAAAATGACACTGTTTATTAGGAAGCAAGATTGCAGGATTGAAGTCCAAAACTGACTCAACGCATTGCAATGCGCAGATTATACTTTTCTTGACAGTGAACTTTAAACTCTAGCACTGAAAAGTCTTTAAACAACAAAAACTCCTTAATGTCAGGTAATCAGTCCTACTGACACAAACCTTTTGAGCAGACCTACCTCAACAGAACAGCCATTTTTGCAATGAGTAGTCCCAAAAAGATCATAGTTCTGCACTGAGGACATCACTGACATTTTAAAATTTCATGATATATTAAAACTACTACTATTTCTAGCACCAACTGGAAAAGTAATCATCACAGATATGCCCCAAGATTCTAAGTGAGCCATCCTAATTAATTTTTCATTGAGCAAGTCAAAAAAATCCCACCCTTCAACCAGAACCACTTGCAAGAGAAAATGAGACTGCTGGAAAAAAAATTTGTACGCAAATGCTTTGCATAGACCCAGTAAGGAATACTCAATAATGAATCACCAAAATAGCACAAAAGCATTTTCACACTTCAAGGAGCAAGCATTTTGCACCATATGTGTTCTCACAGAAGTAGTTTTCTCCAATAAATCCAGTGAACAGATACGTGCCAAGGCAACTGATGGAATCTACGTAATTCACTAAACTACCCTGAAAACAGAAGCAACAGACATTCAACATGACATATCAGACTGAAAGTTACAAAGCTGATGCTACACGTGCAGCAGACCAACAAAACCTCCCAGAAACGGATGAAATTTGCCCAAGTAAGAAAGAAAAAACACTGCACCGGCTTAATAGACTTCTCACCCATTAAAAAAAAAGCTCTGGGGAACTTACTGTTGCTAAATCTGACCTGAGGAAGCAGAGACTTACGCCGCACAGGGCATCCCCAGCGGGATGAGGGGCTGAGGGGCAGCAGCCCCCCCCTCGCAGGAAAGAGAGGGGCTGAGGGGCAGCAGCCCCCCCGGCAGGAAAGAGAGGGGCTGAGGGGCAGCAGCCCCCCCGGCAGGAAAGAGAGGGGCCGAGGGGCAGCTGCACCCCCGGCAGGAAAGAGAGGGGCTGAGGGGCAGCTGCACCCCCGGCAGGAAAGAGAGGGGCTGAGGGGCAGCAGCCCCCCCGGCAGGAAAGAGAGGGACCGAGGGGCAGCTGCCCCCCCGGCAGGAGAGAGAGGGGCCGAGGGGCAGCTGCCGGGAGCTGCCCTTACCTCCAGTAGCACCCAGGCACTGCGCACGGGGCAGCGAGGGTGCTGAAGGGACGAGGAAACAGCCGGGGTAGGTTTTATCCCGCTCGGGAGCGGTTCTATCCCGCCCGGGAGCGGTAACACCCGGCACGGGCGGCGCGGGCCGGATCCGGCTGGCGTTCCCCAGCGGCACCGCCGCCCTCAGCCCGGCGGTCTCCCGCTGAGCGAAGGAGCTGCCGCGGCTGCTCGGGGAGAAACATGGGCCGGAGAAAAAGAACGTAGGGAAAAGCCGGGCTACAGCCGCTACGCTCCCCTCATGGGGCCGCACCCCGCCTGCCGCGGGACAGGCAGAGGGGCCCAGTCCGCCCCTCAAAGCCGCCCCACGGGAAGATGTGGCACAGAAAGCTCCTCTTCTGCCCGCCCTGCCTTAACTACGGTGAAAAGAACATTTCTGCAGGAGGCGGGGGTGTGATTTCTCGCAGGTGTGGGACCAGCAGCAGCTGAGGGAGTTCGAGGGCCGTCACCCAGCGCTCTGCGTGCGCAGCTGGTGGCGTGAGGGCTGTGCATCAGCCGGGCTGCTTCTTGTAAGTTTCTGTTTGAAAATTATTCATAAACTGCAGTGAATGAATACCGTATAAACGTGAAATGTGATGTGTGTTCAGTCTTTTTCTTTTTTTGTTCAAAGGTCAGTCCCGGAGAAGCTCGGATCTGCAGAAGATCCTTGTGAGGAGAGGAGGGGAACGGGCTGTGCAGTGCACAGGTGAGTTCATCTTAACCACAGAATTATTTATTCACAGTCTCATCTAGGGCTGTAAACAACATCATGAGATTCATTATATTAAAAAAAAATTCTGTAAAATCATGTTTTCCAATTTTTTTTGCCTAAAATCCACAGGGAGTTGGAAGGACGTCAAAAGATTTAACTGTATTTTTATTGACTATGGTTTTCCTATTTTAATATAATGAATGTAGTAGCTAAAGTATGCAATATTTTTATTTTAGTATTATTGAATTCAGATTTACACCAAGACTATTTCCCCAAGATATCTGCCTTTACTTAAATAGTAACGTTCTTAAGTATGCCAATGTGATTACAGTTTGCATCAATAGGTTATGTTTTATAGGTAAGTGAATGCAATAAATAAAGACAATAGCATGTAAAGTTTGTAATTTGTTGAAACGTATTTCTTGCAAACTTTTTTCCTAGCACTTCTGGAGTTTGGACTTCAAAATATTTTTTAATACAATAAAATAAAAAACTTTGAAGATGAGACTTCTTAAATTACTTCACCATATGAATCATTTTATGTAGACAAGTTATAAGTTGTGAAAATAGAGGGTAAATGTAAAGGGTGATATTTGATTAAACTGCATCAGGCCAAGTATTGAACACTGAAATATGGTATACCAGTTGAAAACTTTCAAAGGCACCTCTTTTTCTGGGCTTGCTTATGGAAATTTTAGTAACAATCATATTGAAAGCAAAATGAGATGATACAGGTCAACTTACTTTAGGAATGTTAATACTCTTTTTCTCAGAAAAGGTGAACACTAGCCCTTTAAAGCCAACAGTGGTAACTGGAACCTCAGCTAAAGTTTTTGTAGTCAAAAAATGCTATCAAGAAAATGAAATAATTGTATGAGACCAAGTAACCTAACAGATAAACTAGATATTGCTTGTGCTTTTTGACACTTCATGCGAGTCATGAATTCTGCCTGTGAACCTAAATAAATTATTTTGACAGCTTCTCCTTAATCATTGATATGTGGAGGTTTCCATAACACAAACTGTTACATACATTTTAGCACGATTTGACACAAAGGGAAGGTCACACCAAAGACCTTAATTTCATCTTCTGCTCAGACAGGGTCACAAAACTGTGTGATTTCTGTTTTGCCTTTCAGCATGGTAATTGTTGTCTTGGGAAAACAACTCACTCCATAAGAGCAGTACACATTAATACCATAGAAATAAATTTCATACAATCCTAGAATGGTTGGGGTTGGAAGGAGCCCTAAAGACCATCTAGTTGCAAGCCCCTGTCATGGGCAAGGATGACTTCCACTAGAGCAGGTTGCTCAGAGCCCCTTTCAACTGGGCCTTGAATCCTTTCAGGGATGGGGCATCCACAGCTTCTCTGGGCAGCCTCTTCCAGTGCATCACACCCTCACGGAAAAGAATTCTAGTTATTTTCTTAATTTTTGGTCTGCACAACACTTCATCTCATTTTATCCGAACATAATTCGTTATAACAGAATGCATAAAATGAAGTTTTGCTTTGGAAAAGTATTTTTCAGATTCTTTTATTGAAGTTTTATTTTGACTTGATGAACTACTGCTTGATTCAGAAATGCAATGTTGCAATGCAGACTTGAGTGTTCTTATACTTGGGAAACACTGTGCAGCATTTGCACATTTGCCCATCAGTGGTTTACTTTTTCCGTCTCTATTTTAATAAAATATTATGTTTACTTCCACTGTGAGCTTTGACAACTATTAATGAAAAGCTCTTCAAAACTTTGAAATAATCTGATACAAATATGGAAAACTGGGCCTGTTTCTTATGATCTGGGGTTGTATGGGTACTTGTACATTCATACTTCTCACAAAAACTAGTGTTCACTCACTATTTTATTAATCATTCAGATGATATGTTAATTTCAGTCTCTGTTTTTATTGTCATAATCACCCAATAATTAATTTCTCTAGTTTTCTTCTCTTCATCTTCTTTTAAAGATTTTTCTCTTTATCTGAATGGGTGGCAAAGTAATTTCAATAAACTGAAATATTTATCTAGCCTCAATTAACAATCAAGGCATGTTTCTGAGATGAACAAGAGCAATTAGTGGTTAACAACATTGTTGACAGATATCACATGCTGAAATATGAAAAAGCATTAGCTTAGATTGCATTACAGGATAGTTGTCAAGTAGTGAGAATTTATTGTATTATCTTATGTATAATGTGATGAAATATTGATGAAAAAATGTCACATTTCATGTCAATGGAGGTATTGTTTTGCAAAGATAAGCTATGGGTGTGTTCACCATTGGCTAGACTTCTGGAGAATGCTGTTGATTAAATCAGCAAGCCTTTATGAGAATAAATGTAATTTCACAAATTGCTGTCAGATAAAAGCGTGAGATAAGCCTCTCTTGTTACATTGTGGAAATAAAGCCAGGCAACTTTAGGCAATACAGAATTCAACATCTTAATAATTTTCTTATTGTATTTACAAAGTGTAGTTTTTGTTTGAATTCTTCCCTGAAAACAATAAAACTGTAGACACTAGAACCGTCAAAGGGGTAGGTTCGCAACGTTATTAATTTTAAAATATGGGTAATAAATACGGGTTTGTTTAATTTAATTACCAAGGTCTGTCATACTCAGTTTTAGCCACGAGAGGGAGCAAAGTGCCAACGGGGAGAAAAGTGAAATCCTAATTAATTCTTTCTGCTAGGCCTGCAAAACGTGATTTGGTATTGTTGGATTGCAGTCTAACGGCATTCGAGCTCTTGGAAGTGATCTCCTTGTTTTGTTCTTCTTGTAAATATTTTTGAGCACTTTTTCCTTCCTATGCTTCCTGACTTCACACTTTTGCTTTTCAATATTGGATGTATAAAATGGGATAGGAAATATTTGGATTTCTTTTAAGTATGTATATAAGGTGGCCTTAGGGTATAAAGTAATTTTTTTTTTAATAAAAGGCTGAAAAAGCTGAGCTATTATGGGTACTTTAAAATATTAATTTAAACATTTCCTGTGTATTTATTTAACAGATACAGGAAATAAAGAAGCCTCTGGTTTTTTTGGTTTTTTTTTTTTGGTTTTTTTTTTTTGATTTTGCTATGGTTTCATGGCTTCTTTTTAATCTAAATATTTTAAAGTAAGCTGAAGATAGGATTATGATCTTAAAATATGGGTAATGAGCTGATGTAGATTAAAAGCACTCACTGAGTGTCCCAGGAATTGAGCTTATTTGAAAGCAATGAGAAAAGGTTTGTTAAATTTGCAGTGAATGTAATAGTAGACTCATAAGATTATGTGGGTTAACTGGATTAGAAAAAAATCTGCTAAATATCTGAGTAGTCAAACTCAAACTGTTTGTTTGCTTAGGGACTTTTTTTTCATTTAAGATTGGAGAGGAAGGAATTACTGAGCCTTACCTAACTTTTTGGTAGGGTCTTTGTTCTGCCACCTCTTTACATACAGAGCAATACTCCTGACACCAAAGAGAGCTGGTTAGGTTGAAGCACTCCATTAAATCAAAGGTTCAAAGGAATGCATGCATACAAACATGCATGAAACAATGAAAAATGCCATCTGTCATCTATTTGAGATGTTTAGGACAAGATACAGTGGCCAAAGTAATAAATCTAGTGCACAAGATGAATAGAATTGAAGTTTCTGGAAAAAAATAATTAAGGTATATTTTCTACGGTATTAAAAAGAAATAGACATGTTTACTCTCTGGGTATGAATTTCAAAAAGAATGAATAAACGGATAAATTTTTTTGTTGTTGTCTCAAACTTTTCATGTGTACCATGAAATACACTTCTGTTTTTGTAATTTCTTTTATGAAGTTAACTATTTACTATGCTATGTTTTAATAGATAAATAAGATCTTTAAACCCACAAAGTTGATTTGGAAATACGAAGTTATTGCTGCTTTCCAGAGCAAATCAGACACAAGCCACTAGGTGTCCCTAAATGTAAAATAAAAGCAGTCAAGAAGGTAGGTGAGGCCATGTAAGGGCACATGGCACAGCAATGAAAGAGACTGGAAAACATTTCCTTTCATAGGGAACAAACTGACAATCAGCTACTGAGCACAAATGTTTGATTTGGCCTCTGATAAGCTAAGATTCTTTTGAAACTTATTCCTTCTTTATTAATTTAAGTGCAGTTTAATTTTTGTGTGATAGCAAGCAATTTTCGATAAATCATACCAATGAGTAGCAATGTTAACATCAAAATAAAAACTTCCGAAAATCTTGGTTAACTTAAAACGGATTGCAAAAAAGAAAGCACCTATTTTTACAAAATTTATATTTCCTTGCATTATTTAAGGTCACTTTTTCTGAGCTGTCTTGCTGCACAAAGGGGTCAATGCTTTCTGGGCCATGTGAGGTCAGTAGTCCAGATGCCTCCATCAGTGATGAGACAGAGGTTGCAGTGGGGGCAGAACTGTCCCCAAATTTAAGGACCATAATGACATACTGTGTGAGTATGTGATCCTCTGCTCAGTTAGTGTAGTGGTACAATGACAGGTTTGTACAGATTCAGTTTCTATTCATGCAAAATGTTAAAAATATTTATCTTTATTTTCAATACATTCTTGATTAGAAGATCCACTGTACAGATACTAATTCCAACACTATTTGTAAAAGACAGATAAGTGGTAGTTTTCTCAGTATTTTTTAAATTTAAGTCAAGGAAGGAGAGATGTGAAGTGACATGCAAAATTTGTAGACAAAACCCCTAAGGTTAATAAATGAATAATCTATTTATTTCTAAAGTTTAGGACAAAAATAAAGATAATATGGTCTTCTCAATGTCTCTAAGTATTCAATTATGTAAATTTTTTTATTTGAGGCACTTATTTTTAGTTTGAATACCAATTTTCTGCAATATAGTACCAAACTTGTGAGATAGGTCTATTTTTAGTCTTACAGCATATTGTCTCCTGTGGCTATCACAAATATGACAGGTAGAATATGAATCTATGACAAGTTCTTGTATTTTTGTTTGTGTGAAAACTTTAGGTTTTTTTATTGCTGTGGCTTGTCTTCACTACAGTTTTGGAGGTTCATAATAGATGCTTCAATAGAATTTATATTCTTGATGTTTAATAACAGATACTATTTTGAAGGAGGCCCCTTCATATGTTTCCTCTTGGAAAAGGGTCAGTGGAATGCTTTGAACTCATTTATCAAGGTGATTCCTGTGAAGCCTAGAATACATAGTCATGCCTATCTTTTGGAGGCAAGGACAAAACTGATCTAATTTGTAGTTCCTATCTTCAATATTGCTCATGGTATTTCAGGGTCAGAAATCAACTGATTGATTTTCTGTTTATCCTGTTTCTTTGATGATGTATCTCTTGATAGCATATTTTGTTACAGAGTTCATTATTTCTATCTTTTATCACTTATGAAGTCTACTGAAAATTATAATATACATCTGGGAATGCAGAATCTATATTTCTGAAAGGTAGAAATGAACTGCCTGGAAAAAGGGATTTTTTTTTTTTTTTTTTTTTTTTTTTTTTTTTTTTTTTTTTTTTTTTTTTTTTTTTTTTTTTTTCTGATTGAATTCCTGCTCAGGGGTTTCAGGTTTCTGTGTCATAAGGATCACATAATGATAATATAACTATTTATCTTTGAATTTGATCAGAATTGTGTCATTTTTCCCTCATGCTAGACAAAAATCTTCTCCCACTAGTTCTTATTTTAAGCCAGTAACTGGCTTCAAGGGGAATACAAAAACCACTTCATGACCCACTCTTCTCAGGTGACTGGCATATTTCTTCATGGGCAAGTGTTAAGGAGGTTCTGGTCAATTTTGGTCAGCTGAAAAATTCACTCTCTGAATTAATTTGCAAAGGAACAAATTTTCTTTCTCAAGGGAAGAATTTCAGAAAAAAGATAGTTAATATATTGGTGTTACAAGGCCATAAGTTCTTTAAAACCAAACATGGGTCAGCATAAAATTAGCCAAGAAAAGAGAGCTCGATGGTGGTCTCAGACAAAAATGTAGGGGATGCGAGGAGACTGTTCCTACACTCTGTAGTAACAATTAAAATTTGGAAATTTTTTTTTCTCACCAGGGTTTTTTAAAATATTCTCTTCTATAACTGAAATATCTTTAAACAACAATAAGTTATGTTTTCATTTTCCTGTGAAAGTTGGGAGGTTGTCTTCCACATTTTTTTGCAATCAGTATTAAAATGTGCTCTGTTTTCCTTTTGCGAAATAGCATATTAGA
Source organism: Onychostruthus taczanowskii (assembly GCF_017590055.1). Taxonomy (NCBI): domain Eukaryota; kingdom Metazoa; phylum Chordata; class Aves; order Passeriformes; family Passeridae; genus Onychostruthus; species Onychostruthus taczanowskii. The sequence goes on along the minus strand of NW_024503679.1, from coordinate 6,096,685 downwards.
ATCTATGAGTTCATGACTTAATTATTGCATTACAAGTATCCTGCAGAGGAGAAACTTCCTGAGAAGAACAATATGTAGTTTTAATGCCAAATAGGTGAATCATCAGAGTGAAACATCTTAATAACAGACTCCTTAATAACAGCATTATACATAATTGCTCTCTTCTATGGAATGGTGAACTGAAACTATAAGCAGTTTTGAAATAAAAATAATTTTTTTTCAGTTAAAAAATGCAATGTAAACAATTAATTTTGCTTTTTTTTCAATTTTTTTTCTACATTCTTGATTCTGCATATAGGTCTGTGATGTTGGGTCCTTTTAACTGAAGTCAACATATAGGACTGAAGTGTTATATCAGGCATTAAATAATAACTGTAATATTGAAAGGAGAAAACCCTGGGGAAGGCATGGCAGAGTGATAGGGTAAGTACTTGAGGTACTGAAGCATGGATTTTGTCCTGCAGCTTCTACTCTTATGCCCTTTTGCCAAACACCATTTTGACAGCTTGTTCCAGCACAGTGCTCCTCACTATTCTTTTGTTAAATATAATAAATGCTTTTTCCAAATGAAAGAGCATTTGTGCATGCCCTATTCCCAGTCCACAGTGACCTTCTGCCTATGTTCAGGTATTCTTTTCTTATTTCTTACCATAAAATCATAACATCTTTCTTAATTGCTTATGTAAAAAACAGTCATGGCATCACAGTAAACTAAATGAACAATAATGGCCACAGTTGCAGCTGCAATCCAAGGATTCAAGGAAGAAATTAGCTTTCCATATGATGGGCCCTGATATCTGAGAATGGGCATAGAGAAAGGAAGAACCAGGTTTACACAGTTCCAGATGGATACAGAGATGCAACTGTGTAAGTCTGATTCATGCTAAGGCTTACTGTAAACTCTACTTACCTAACCTTACTAAGCAGAGATTAGGTTTTTGTTCCAAGTAAATATTGTTTCTCATGGATCCAAATGCAGCCTTGGCATCAGTGCCTCATCCTGTGTGTACCAGACTAGCTTTGGTAACTTCACTAGAGCTCCATTGTTTGTGTAAGGTGGAAACCTGTCTCTAAGACTTATCAGTCTGCTGTAGGAGACTTGTTCAGAACAGAACTCAGAAAAGAGATATGTAAATATATTAATCTAAAACACAAGACCAAAATGTAATAGCTTAATAACTTCACGTTGTGGCATAGTAGCATAACCCTGAAACAACGTAAGTACTTCTTATGATACTTCTATGCAGGGAAAAAACCTACACACATTATGTATAGAGACTGTAGGCTTTCATGAGCTCCTGAATTAAATTTACTTCAGTGTCACTCTTAACAATTTGACCTTGTGGACTATCACAGAATCACAAGTAAGGAAACTCTCAATATCATCTAGTCCAACATCCCTGCTTAAAACAGGGTAAGCAAGAGCAGGTTGCTCAGGGCAAAAACCTCCACAGCATTTCTGGACAACCTATTTTAGTGCTAAATTACCCTCACAGTAAAAAAAAAAAAAAAAGTGTTTTCTGTTTCTGTGAGTTTCAGTTTCTGTGAGTTCAGTGCCTCTGGCCTGTTCACCTGTTATTAGATAATAATTAGAAGAGTCAGTCTTGTTTACACCTCTCATCAGGCTTTTATAAACATTCATTAAAGCTAACCCACCTCCCCAAGCTTTCTCACGGCCTGGCTAAACAATCTCAGCTCTCACCTGTATTTTGAGGTGGGCCATCTTCCAGACCCAGGTTCTTCAAACTGCAGACAGCCAATTCTGAATTCCCCTCTCATCCGAGGACACTCCCCTACTTGAATTCAAGGCCTTAGACTTCAATTATAATATGATGTAGACTGGAAAATTTGCAAAGTAAAATATTCTGTGTCTGAGGAAATATATATACTGTTAACCACAACTGGAAACCAAAAAGAAAAAAAGGCAATATAATGTGAACAAGTGTCATAAACACCACCGTTTTTGTAATAATTTCAGTGTTGTTGAGCTTAATAATTTAAATATTATTGTAAAATGTTTTAGCATTTCATGAGACTGGTCATTATCTTGTGAAGTGCTGCAACAGAATGAGAAATTTATTAAGTGTAGTAAAATTCAGTTTTTTGTGCAATATTTATTTATACTATTTTATAAAATTACTTACTCTTAGCTATAGCATAAAAATTGTTCTCTGTGGCTCTGCAGTAAAAGAAAAAAGCCTTAAACTTTATGTATTCCAAATGGGTTGATTTGCAAGTATCAAAATCAAAGCTTAAGAGCTCCAAGAGTACGTTCTTAATAAAATAGTTGTACTGAGTTTGTTACTTCTGGAAAAGATGGCATTCGGAAATGTGTTTAGACTAAAGACAGCTGCATACAGCAGATAGAAGCTGAGGAAATGAGGGTAAGGAAGCAGTTGTAATATTTCTCCTTTCCTCTTCCATGTCTGTGTATAAAGAGGGAGAAGCAATTTGTCATCTCTGCTCCATCAGTTGGTTGGCTTCCCTCCATGTGAGCCATGGGAGGAGCGTGCTGCAAAAGTGAAACACACATGCAGTGGGGGAGCAGCAGCAGAAGAGTAATTTAATTCAAGCCAAATTATTTATTTTCCTTTTGTATAAAAAAACCCTGAATTTCAATGTGTGGTCTTTAAAATATTTTTCTGCTGGAATGGAACTTCTCTCTGTAAAAGGTAGGTTTTTCTTATCAAGCTCCTTCATCCATGTGACAAGTATTTAGTACGTAACTATGGGAAGTAACTTCAGAGAGTAGACTTGTGTATTGCTCATTTATATTGATGAGAATATTTCTTGCAGTACTTCCTCCAAGGGAAGCATGTAAATTGTGCTCTCTCATAGAGCAGTTGAATTGCTGCAGTGTTTGGCCTCTGTTTGTAGCCCAGCAACACTTAGGCCCCTCAGCATATGTGTTGAAAATTTCCTGGCGTGAGACATGGTGGAATTATTGGGGCTGACAGATATTCTGCCAGATATGGTGCAGTTCCATAGAGTTCTTAGGAATATTTAGGGAGAGATGAAAGCAAGAATAAGTAATAGGAAAGTACAGGTGATTAAGCAAATGGAAAAGATATTGGAAAATAACAGCAATCTCTTGGGAATCTTTACATTGTAAAGTTGTGGACTCATAATTTTGTTTTATTAGCAATTACAAGGTCCTAAGTATAGCAATAAAGTATATGATGTATACATAAATATATACAGAGCAGGTTTGATTATTTTAGGACTACAGTGATGTTTCATTCAGATTAAACTGAACTGTGGTACATGTATTGACATGGCAGGGAAATTGAAATAATATTTAATATTGTTTAAAATATTAAATTTACTGAACTTTATTAGTCAGAAACTTGATAAAAAATTATGACCAAGTTAAATTTTCATACCTATAACTGCCTGAATCACAGTCCTGTTAGCTTCAGAGCATTTTCATTAATGGAAAACATACCATAATGTGGAACTTTAGTTGTTGAGCAAAATTAGGATTTGAAATGTTCACTTTTTATTTGGTAAGGTGTTTACTCAAGTATGTCCTTTCTAATGGGCAGATTAAATACGCTGTAATAAAGGATTCGTTGTGAAATGACAGATATTATTTTAGATTATATACAGTCTTCTGGGACTATTACAGGGAAGAATTAAGAACTGGCATTATGAGATGATGAATAATTAGTATAATACCCTTCCTGGACACCTGGCCTCCATTCTGCCCTCTGTGTTAAGTTCCTGTAAAGTACAAAGTTTTCACATACCTTCTTTCCCAATGAATTCCAAGCAGTCATATTATCTTCCCACAGTGATACTTTTTTTAAGATTACTTGTTTTCATTTTTGGATGAGTTTCTTTATACCACATAAATCTCTCAAATTTTATTTTTCATAAAACTTGTTGGAAAACACTGTTAAGGTATTATCTGAAATTAATAATATGATTTGTCTGATTTTTTTTAAATACAGTGAAAAAAGGAAGGTTGGATAAAACAACTGGTAAGTCTAGTTCCCCCTTGGATTTCTGCTTTACATTTTTCTTTCTGAGGTATGGAGTTCTGTATTACACTGAAGAATCATTTAAGCTTGGGACTACTTTGACACACTGGATCAACAGTACAGTTCAAAGTAAATGTGTAAAGAAAATGCATATATTTTAAAGATTAAATTATCAACCTAAGTTGTGAGCTGAGACAATTTGTAATTTTAAGTTATGAAGTGTTATTGTCTTGCAAGCTAGTGATATTTAAAATATATTTCCACTGCAGCAAAGTTTTACATAATTTGATGACCTAAATGTGTCACTGGCCAATAGAAACTTTTCTTAAATAAGGAGAGTTTAACTTAACCGGGATGGGAAGGAGATGGTGTCTGAGTTTTCCTGGTGAGAAAATACAGACAAGAGACACTGATGGACAGTTATAGTGACCAGGTATTACCTTAGGCAATAAATATGAGCAAAACCAAGCTGCCCAGGTGTACACAAGTCTGTCTCAAGGACCAAGACTTAGCCATGATGGAAAAGAAAGTCCAGACACAGCCAGAGGTTTCTCACACACAAGTAGACTGTGAATCTAAGGCCTTCAAGAAGTTTGTACTTACTGTTTCTCGGGAAAAGCCGATATACAACTTAATCAGTGCAGCAAAAATTACCAGTAGATGTCTGACTAATAGATGTAAGCTAATTACAACTGTTTAAAGTTATCTGGATTCAAGAAAGGTTACCTGAATGGACACAGGTAAAACTGCTAGTTCTTCTAACAACAGGCTATGAAATATGTATGAAAAGTATAGACTGAAAAGTCTTTTCTCTTTCATTGAGATCCTAATGCAATCAAAAATGTTATAATATTATATTTTGCTAGTACTCAAGAGGTGATAATTTACAGAACATAATTATCAAAATAATTTGATAGAATATAAGTAACTCTAATTTTCCTTTAAATGCTGTTGAGTCTTGTTAATGCCATAAGTACTGGCAATGAAGTTTGGTATATTCTCTGATAATTGATCATGTTTTCTTGGGCAGAACAATTTTGTAGGTGGTGAATGAGAGCAGTCTTGAAATGCCCACATTTCTCAAAACTCTGTGATTCTCCTTTAGTTTATTTACTCCTTTGTGTAAGCTGCTCTCCCCTGTTTTGGGTTGAAAGCTGAAGATATGAGCAGGTGGATATCCTGCCCTATTTCTTTTCACAAAAATTGCATTATGTGCCTCCAGTTTTTGACAGGTTGGAAGATGCAATAATGGTTTTGTGGAAACAAAACTTCCTATCATGTAGCAAAATTGACAGCTCTTCTCCACTGCTAGGGTATTGTAATGATATTCAACCTTGACAGTGTTATTCTTCAAGGAGGTTACATATGCAGTTATTTAAAAGATAGAGTATCTACATTTTCTTATTTGACATAACTCATGGCATTTAAAGAGGGTGCATTAGTCAAAAAGCACTGAAGGGTAAGGTTTAGATCCAGAGAAGAGCCAAAGAGGCCAAGGAAGTATTGGAGAAACAGCTGTTTTAAAAAGGAGATGGCAGGGTTTCAGGCAACACTCTAATGCAGGCAATCCAAGATATTTTTTATTTTTCATGCTAGAAAAGGAGCTGCAAAAGGATACCAGGTGATTAAGTTTGATCATCTGGTGTGGCACATACTAACGTGAAACTTTCAAACTGGAAATTAGAGTTGGATATGAAATAATGCAATAGTGAAACAGAATGCCACTAAAATTGTGAGTTTAAGTTTTACCTTGTAATTTATAGCTTCATTTAAAGAAGATTCCTTTTAATTTATGAGGGAAGCTGGTATTGTAGTTTTAATTTACATGGGTGCTCTAAATGGCTGAAGTTAAATGTTGTAGGTTGCTGTTTTTCAGCCAAGCAATTTAGAGTTCTTTTGAAAATTTCTCAAACTTTGAGTTACAAGTTCTCCCAACTATAAAAAAGTTTTGCAACTACAAAAGATTTTGCAAATTTTTTGTTTTGTTTGCCTCAGTTACACAGAATGATGGTGTATGAACCATGTCTTGTTGATGCCATTTCTCACATATGAGTCACCAGACTCCTAAATTAATATTGACTTTGTCACGTTTTTTCAGTATAAAAACAAAGTCATATTTGAGAAGACTGGTCCACTAAGTTATAGAAAATAAATAGATAACATTGGGCACTGTTGACTTTTTTTATTAAAAAAAAAATTCCGTTACATGATAGCTTTAGTTCTTTGGTCAAATATTATAATTGGTCCTAACAATAAGATCTACATCCAGGATGTACACAGCCAACGCTTCCCCTTCACACCTTTTGTTAAGTGCAGTGTAATTTGATACAACCTATCCAGTGATCTATTGTAGACACTGACAGCTTCCCTCCAGCTCCGAGTGTTTGATTGACCTCTGGTAATACAGACAGTTCACAAATTCTGTGCTTGGCTATGTCTTGTATATATGTATTTTGGCAGTGCTTGTATCAAGTCTTTTTTTCAGTCATGTGTCAATGTTAATCCTTGCCTAGGATGCTGGAGGGTAGTGAAGAACTGTTACATGCATGCAAACTAAAAAGCCATGTTCATTGAGATGATAGAATGTGCCATTGCAGCCTCAGATTCCTGTGTCAGGCCCTACAGGAAAGAGCTTTCCCTCAGTTCTTTTGCTTTTTTCTGTCAGTGATATTTTCAAGCACTTTGAAATTTAAAAAATTTTATTCTTTTTGCTTATTAGGTCTGATTTTATGAATACTCACACAGTGTCTTTTCAGAGGGATTTATAAAAATCCATGAGTTCATTTGCGACTGCATCTGAAACCCATTTTGCTGCTGCATCTATACACAGAACTCGATTCATGCACAAAGACTGAATTACACGTTACAAGTCTATGGCCTTGCCTTAATTGGACATAAAACCCATTAGCCAGTCCTCAGTATTGTCGTATCAATTAAAAGGCAAAAAAACTTCCTAATTTGCAGAAAAGGAGTGTGTACTGGTTTCTTGTGAGACCTGACAGAGAAATACATAAACAGTAAAAAGCTGTGTCTGGAAGCTGATCTTTAAAATACTCACATTTAGGATTATGTTCTCTCCCACCTGTCATGGGCAGAGATTTTCCTGTCATAGTCCTACTAAAACTAATAAGAATTTGGTTGTTCACATCCACGTATTTGACCCACACCAGTGAAGGTGTGCATGAGGTATGAGTTAAACCCTTGCTGCCATATGGTTGTGTTTTCATCTTCTGGAAGGAACTAAAGTCGTGTTTAATGTGCTTCTTATTTGTTTTTCAGAAACATCCAAAACATATGTTGTTTTAAAAGTCCAAAATTTAAAAAGCACTACAATAGATAGAAGAGGAAGGGAGCCTTGCTGGGAACAAGACTTCATGTTGTAAGTAAAAGGGAATTCTTATCAATTGATTTTGTTGTATCTTTGATATATTTGTGTAGTATAGAACAATGTAGTGCATGTGAGGTCATGTACAGAGCACGAAAGCAAGGGAAAAGTGTCCAGCTCAGAGAAAAGGTGCCAGGCTAATTCTGCAGAACACAACTAAAGTTAATTTTGCAAGCCACATGACAGATCAAGGCCAGCAGTCAACAAGGTGAAGAATTTGTCTCCAAATTTAATTTCATATAATGTTTTAGGAATACACGGAATGAGACAATAAAGAACTCAAACCAATCCTCACCTAAATTGTTTTTTGTTCACTCTGTTTCATTATGATATATTCTAATTTTGCACATTAATTTATCTACTTAACTGCCAGTTTAGATACTTTATTTATCATTGACTCATACTGATTCTCACTTCTGCCTGCAGATCTTTGCCCACTTTACTCCACTCTCCATCTTGTTATTCAGTTGTTATTCTCTTTTCTGTAGAGCTTTATATACACCTTAATTTGCAGTGTACTAATTACCAAAGAATACTAAACCACTTTTGTAGCAATTGCATTACAAGGTTGCTGTAGCTCCATCTGCTGCCTACTCATCTATACAACACAGCAGAGTTTGAAAAGGGATTATAAACAAGCATTTACAAATATATTCATCTAGATTTTGATAAGTATACTATAGTTCATTATCTTAAGGACTCTCACTCTATGTCTGCCAGTGAAAACTGTGTTCCATTACTTGCAGATATTACCAGTTTGCATTTCAAAAGTACTACTTAAAATTAATGGAGATTACATCAAATGAGTCCAGCAGAGACACCAATACCTACTTTATTATATTGTTCATATTTACAGAACTGGTCTGTAACGGGGAGCATTCCCTGAAGAAATGATCTCTCTCTTAATTCAATGACATGAGGGAGTGATATGGCCTGGTAAAATTTGATTTTGAATTCTTGCAAAATATGGTTGTGGTACAGTATTTTTTGGTCAAAACCAGCTAGTAGTAAAATGCATGTATCCTTTAGTTACAACTAAAATAAAGTCTGGATCTGCAGCTTTTGAATTTGAGAGATGTCTTCCCATTGTTGCAGCAGAACTGTCCTCATTATTTGATAAAGGCAATCCTGAACAATAAGACTTGAGAGTCTTGTTCAGTCTAACATTTGTGTTCATCCTGCTAGTTTGTATTTTACAAGTATACTGAAAAACCCCCAGCTCTGTATCTGCTGTAAGAAGATAAAAATAAATTGCTGTGATAGATTGCTGAGCAATTGAGATTACATTTTCATTTTAATGATCTCTGTATTCATTCTTTATAGTGAAATCTGTGCTGATGGAAAGGGCTTCATTGTAGAGCTGTGGAAGAAAGGCTTGCTCTGGGACAGCATTTTAGGAGTTTTATGGATTCCCCTTGCCACTGTGGAATATGCAACCGATGTAAGCTGACTTCCTGTGGAAATATAAAGCACTGAGTAAAATCCAATAAATTTCCCATTCTTGGACTCCCCAAATACTGTAACAACAGTTGTGATCAATGTATACTTCTAACTCCTTTGCTTCAGTTGTAATATTAAGGCTCAATATATGTGTGTCTCTCAAAGTGACAATTGGTGGGCATCAGCCGTATACCCTGGAGAAATGGCTCAGACCTTGGGCCAAGTATAACACAGAAGGTGAGCTAGGTTCAGCAGAACTTAGAAACAATTAGAGAGGCAGGCATGTTTGGTTTATATGATTAGAGTGAAAGAATTTTAGATCAAGTTCCTTGGTCTGGCTCTTCATTTTGTGACCTTGGGTAAATCTCTATTAAAATGGGCACAGTACTGTTGTTCTCTTTCTCATGGAAATCGACCATTGTCTCAAAGAGGAAAACAGAAATTTGCCCTGTGGTGCTATAGAAGAAATTAACAGTACAGTGAGGACAAAGGAAAGGCTGAGTGGGAAGCTGGGTCAATATAGGAGTTATGTATCCACCATAGTCATTTGGCCATCAGAATGACTAGACTTGCTTCCAGTAGGGAGTTCTTATTTTATTAAAAAAAAAAAAAAAAAAAAAAAAAAAGGGTTTCTGGGAGTGTGGAAATACTGAAGTAAACTGCAATTGCTGCAAAATTTTATAAATTTGGAAGAGGTAAGAGGTAACAATCCACAATTCTCCCAATCATAAATATGCTTTCATATGCATAGTCCCTGGAGGCTGTTTTTAAAGAAATAATTGCAAAGTAGAGATTAAATCAATCCTTGCAAATAAAAATTGTTTGCCTTCTTTAATATTTATAAAACATAGAAAGGCACTTGAAGATGGGATAAAGGTAAGAAAATCAGAGAATAATTTCATGCAGTATCTTTAATCAGACTCTATAGCCATTTCTTTACAGGAACTAATAAATATTAATATATACATTGAACTGACATTTCAATGATTCTTCTCAGAAAATGGAAACAGAGGAAGAAAGTAATTCCTGCTTAAATTAGAAGAGGCTCTGTATCACAGCTGCCAAGTGCCACTTCAAGCCCCAGGGCAAGTTGTTCTGCTCTGCTGCCCAAGCTGTTGCTGAGTTACAACTTGCTGACACAGAGGTTGTGGCTTGCTGTAAATACTGAAACTTTAAACAAACAAAGATGCAAGATAAGAGATTGTTTCTTAATTTCTTCAGATCCTCTAGACCTTCATTTATAATTAGTCCACTGTGGAACATTCCTAGTTATTTATCCTCCTGGTCTTAACCCTGCAGTTCTTTTCCTGGGCTTTATAACTCAGAAATAACCTACAAGGGAGTGTTACTTTAGAAGCTCTTTTTTGGCTTGGTTGTTAACTTAAATGGATTGTTTCAGTCTTGCTAGAGTGTACTTGTTTGGCACCAGTTCAAAGGGGAACTGGAAAATCTTTGTTGATAAGAGTAATTTTCAATATTAATATTTGTCGTGTCTTAATCATGTGACAACCTTAATGTCTATTTATCTGTATTGTTGTGCAAACATAATATTTTTAATTTGATGACTGAGAAATCTTGAAGTCCTAACTAGTACATCAACAACAGCTGGGAAATACTAAAATGGTGTTGTAAAGGAGCTCCTACTGACTTGGGGGAAACTTCATTCAGTAAAACGTGGATAATGCTATAAATGTTGCCCAAGTAATTTCCATAACCTGTTTTTCCTAGGAAGGCCCAGGTTCCTGGTGGAGATTGCATTCTGAAGTAATAAAAAATGGAAGTGAGATTCAAGGCACGAAAACACCCACTTCTCATGAGATCTTACTAGATATCTACTTTGCACTACCATTTGGTGAGTTACAGATTAAGGTCCAGCATTCCAGACATTCTATTTCTCTGTAAGTTCCTGTCATTTCACCTACGTTCCTGAAATATAACAACAAATAGAAATTTTTCTATAGAATCCTAAATGTCTGTTCATCAGTGGAGCATTTTCACAATTGATACTGGTAATTTTTACTGGTAATTAAGAACCACATCCCACAAGGAGCTGGATGAGCAGTTTCAGTAGCCAGTGGTGACCCTCATGTGGATTGCAGAGCTAAAGGAAATACCTTCTTCAGGGTGTGTTACAGCTCTGCAGCACATCAGCTTTGACCAGTGCAAAAGGGAAGTTTGAATAAAATCCAGGCCTACACAGCATTTTTTACCTTCCTAGCAAAGGTTGTCCGCCTTTATTTTAGTGTATATGAGGATGGAAACTATTTATATTTCTCTGTATATTAATGTAGTGTATATGAAAGCAGAAATGGAAACGGAACTTCAAATAATACATCACCACACATTGCTTCCAGATATATGATTGATCTTACTAAGATTATCAGTCCATCTATATGAGGTGGTCTATCTCCAAATAAGGTCACAAACATAATTTTGCTTAACATTTTACTCTTTAAATAGTCTAATGAACTGTGCCTGAAAACATTAATCCTAAAATTTATGCAAGAATAAAGTAAAAAGAAGTTAAGTGCAAATAAGAAACTATATGAAAAGGAAGGAGGACTAGAAGTCATACCAATAATTAGCTCTTTGATTGTCTAATTTATTTTTAAAATGCATTGTCTTTGATTAACCTTGGTAAATTGTTTTTGGGTGTAGTCTGCATGACTACAGTCCTGTTAATACATCAGGTGGAATCCATATCTTTTCACAGAGTGTTTCTTACAAGCTGCAACATAGTCTACCTTTTTTTTCACCTTTCTTTTTCCTTTTCTTTTTTTTTAACAAAATTTGTTTCTTCTTTACTACTTGACCAAAAGAATTTCAAAATATCACCTCTGCTAATGCACTAATTGTATTCCAGATTTTGTTTGCTTTGGTTTTTTGATAAGTTGAATTAGCAGAATGTTTTATGTCCTTACATGATTCTCATATCTAGAAACCTTTGTAAATCTGGTATAGGATGTCTAATTGTGTGTTTACAAGACGTAAATTCAGACTTTTGGTTATTTCAGGCTGCTGCTTGGAGAGAGCGTTGGCTTGTATGTTGAAGCTTGTATTCTAATTTCAAACAAATATACTTGAAAAAGTTCCCAAGGCAGGCCCTGGCACCGTAGTCACAGAGTGCTGTGAAAATCCTGTAGAGGTCACTCTTATGCTGTAGTTTTCTTCATAGAGGCAAGAATTCAAAAGCATTATGTCTTGGTTATTGAGAAAGCCAGGATTACCATCTACTTGGGGTTTGGCAAGGGCATTTTCATTGCTTGTCCTATTGAATGACTCAGCTCAGTTGTGAGCACCTGAGAATGTGTCCTTAGCTATTGGAATCAGTACAGCCTCTTTATTATGACAAATTACACTGGAAAGGTAGAAGAGTGCAGTTACTTTTGACAATTTCTGAAAGATGTTCATTTGAGAATGCCAGATAATGGGCAGAAATAAAGGATCCTCCCATGCTCTTTTAATAGCATGACTTCATTTGAAGTTGAAATCCTGCATGAAGTACCATGGAAATGTGTTCTCATCAGTAGTTCAGTGCCTTTTCTAGAAGTATCATCTAATGTCAGTTGTGGTAGCAATAAAGTTGACATTTCACCGTTGTGAGCTAGACTGAGTTCTGTTAAAAGGCTGCTAAGTAAAATGAATACCTACTATATTTAAAATTCTGCAAGCAAAGTCACAATAATAAAATACTGACTTTAGATAAACACTGCAGTTGAATTACAAACATGGATTATCAGGGGTTTATGAAATAAGATAATTTTCCTTCAAATTTTTTAGGTCTTTCTTTGTAGGCACACAGTTTGTGGTAATTAGGAGAGGAGCTGTGGCCCAGCCTCGTCCCCAGTGGGCACAGCTGTGAGCAGCAGGTGAGCAGCACTGACAGCAATGAGCCATGGAGTGCCCAGGGCACTGACCAACCACCAAAGGGAGCAGAGGGCACACAGGGGCAGTGCATGAACACGCGAGGGGGATAAGAGGTTGGGCTGAAGAACAAGGAAGAGCAGATGATTGCAGCCTTCTGAAGTGACATGGTGTTAGTCTGTATGGGCAGGCTCCTGAAACCTTCTGATGTGGTGTTACTGTGTATGGATTAATGCTTAAAGCCTGCTGGAACTGTATGGTGGTATTTTGCATATCGTGGCTGTCTCAACTGTGACGTATGCGGTGAAATTTCTCGTAAGAGACGACACAAGAAAATTTCTTCTTCCTTTTTTTTCTTACTTTCTCCTTCTTCCTTTTTTTCTCTTCCTTCTTCCTTTTTTCCCTTCTTCCTCCCTTTTTTTCCTCCTCCCCTTCTTTTTTTTTCTCACTTTTTTCTTGGAATTTAGCATTAGGGATAAGTAGCTTGCTCCTTAACATTATTATACCTTACATAGACAGTATAAGCTAAAGAAATTAAAGATAACTTTACTGAAGTAATTGGTAATAGCTGTAATTTGGGAGCTAAGATGTCATTTTGCCAAGTAGCCTACTAAAAGTCAATGGAACTTTTACCTCATTAATAATTTTGGAAAGTACCATGCAGAACTCAAGTCTTAGCCTTGGTTTTAATTCCACTCATTATCACAAATTTCATATACATTAATTAGCAAATAAAGTGACAAGAACAAAGTAGCATGATGAGATTTAATCCCTGTTTCTGCATTAGTCACCATACTAATGCACTGATACACCAAGGGATTAGCAAAAGAGAAAATTAATTGTTCTGATACAACTTTGATCAGCAAAAATAAGAGTCCTGAAAAATCATAATAGACTGACTGTGAAAATGCCTGCATCACTGTGTAGAATTCTAAGTACAAACCACTTTAGTTAGCATAATAATTCACGTATACTGACAATTTAAAAGTTTGCACTAACATATGCGGCAGGAAAACTGAAAGATTCTGTTTTCCAAAATTTTGTCTTTATCTTTTGCATGTTTCACAACAGTATTGTATTCACTTTGAGCAAAAGATATGCTATAAATTCCTGGCAACTTACCTAGTGTTGGTAAACGCTGTGATGGAAAATAAATAAAAGCATTATTCCCAATCTGTAAGCAAAACTTTAAAAATGGAAAAAGAGGTGGGTATGCGAAGTCTTATCATCATCATGGAAGAAAACTTCTTCACAATCCGGGTCATGAACCCTTTTCTCTCACTAAAGCTAATAGGATGATTTATAGAGCAAAATGTTCTGCAGGGAATCAATTTGTACCTCCAGTTGCAGACTTGTTGCATTTCCCCCAAGAGCCTAGAGCTGGGAGAAAATAAAGCCCCTCAGTTCTAGGCCAATAGCACATGGAATTAAAGTACAGCCTGATTCCCTACATAAAGCAAACACACAAAAACCCCCACAGAACTAAAATCCAATCAAACAAAAAAACCTAGATCTCAGAATGCTGTGCGTGGAGCCATAAAAAAATACATGGCAAATTGAAATGGAAAACTTAAAAAGATCAATTTTCTTCCTAATCCAGCAATAGATATTCTTTTAAACTGTAAAATTAACTTTGTATTACAAGAAAGTGACTGGTCTAGGCCTCTCAAAGTTTTTAGAGTACCAATCAGAAGATTATCTTGCAACTGCTTCTGCTGTTCTTGTAACAAGTGATTTAATCATTACTGTGTTTGCAGTTGATTTGATAATTCCCTGTTATGATAGATTTAATGAATGAAGATAATTAATTTTATGTATTGCTTCCTCTTTTAGAAGTAAAATGGGCTGAAAGATTTCCAGCAGCCTTTTCTTTCTCTACAGATACCAACAGAGATTTAGATTGCAGACATTTGCACAGAGTGACACCCCTCCAATGTACAAGACATTCACATCAAGATACAAATGACAGTCAGACATCCATGGAAAGTGGGCTCAGCATACAAGAAAGCAAACTCAGGTATTTTACCTTGTCACATCAGACATGTGTGTTGTCATTTGTTGATTTTAATTTTTTTAAAATATCTGAATGTCAGCATAATACATACAAAACTATTTTAAGCAAGCGTATGAAAGTTTCTTAAACTTTAAAGAGAATGCAGGTATTTATTAGCTCTTCTATGTTCTTTTATGACAAATACATGTGCACCTGTCCTGTTCTCATCCCTGGGCATGTGTCTACATAGGGTTCAGCTATTCCATAGTGACTTCCTGAAATATTGAGAAAGGAAGGGAAGCAACTCCTGATATGATTTGGGTATTGTAACTATTCTGTTTCATCTGGAAAGCAGGAAAGACATTTGATTCCATTTTTGAAACTAGTGTATTTACCTAGACAGGCTGTCGGCATTTCTGGAAGTTTTCTAGAAGAGAATATTTTCTATCTATTTCTTCTGAACAAACAAGATTGCAGGGGAAAAAAAGAAAAGGAGAGGGGGGAAGATAATTGCTGCCTTTCTGCTTTTCTGAATGCGAAAAATGATGATGCATTATGGTGGAAGGGGCAAGGAATAAGGTGGCAACAACTGTACTATTTTTGTGCCATCACCTTCTGCTGAGTGGAGTTGAATGCTCAGGAGGGAGCCCAGTCAGCCTCTAAGAACGCTCAGCAGTGGTCTCTGAGCAGGGAGAGCTTTCTCCATGTTGGAATAATGACTTCACTTCTTTTGAAAGGCAAGCTGGTGAGGTAAAAAGTTCCCTCTACTGTTCATTTTGGCTTTCATAGCAGCTGTCACAGATGTATTACCTTTCATTCATGGTGTCTTTTATCCACAGCAGCGCAGGAAAGGCACTGTGAGCAGCTGACACTCCAAAAGGTGTTCTGCCTTGATGAGGGGCAGAAAAGGCTCTTGGGAAAGGTAGCCAGAATATTTGGTGTGTCAGGCACTGTTGAAATAATGTCTAACAGCAGTGGTACTAGAAAATTAGCTCAAACATGAGAGAAAAAACAATAAAAACTAATACATTATTAAGTCATGTATTCTCTGAGGCAATAATGACTTGTTGCCCTTAAACCACCTTTTCATGTACTTTAAAAAAGCAGGGTCCTGGTACATGTAACTTCCATCCAAAATTAGGAAAGAAACGAGTGTACAAGAAGCTCAAGCTCAGGGTTGCAGTTAGAGACTGCACGTGGACAGGGTGCCACAGCATTGCTTGGGTGCCTGTCAGCCTCACCGTTTACATTTCCAGTCAGCCCTTGCAGGGTATTTACAGAGAAGTACAAGTGCTTCCTCGGGGTGAGAGCTGTCAGTAATGGCAGCACTCAAGAGCTGTTTCTCTGTGTTGTTCTAAGCACATGTCCAGTCATTAGCATATCATCTGTGCTGACGTTTCATTTTCGACAGAGATCCGAGCCTCTGAGCAGGTTCAACTAAACCAAAAGAAGTTAACCCAATCTGACTATGGAATTCTTTCCTTTACTCCTTTGTACCAAATAATTTTATTGAAATTCAATGAACTTTTATAGTACTAAATTGAGGGTCAGCACTAAACTTTTATTTTTAGATGAAAAGTTCTTTTATCTGTATTTATAGGTATTTATACCTATATTTATATAGGTATAAATAGAGATATTTACCTATATTTCATCTTATATTTATATTTTCTTTAATATTTATAGATATTTTCAAAGATTCAGAGCAGAAATATGATTGTTTTAAAACTTAGAGATGTGTATTTATTCCAAAAAACTGCATTTGTACTACAAATCTGGGATGTGGATGAGACTATTTCTTTTGCTGTATTAAACACCAAAAGTAACTGTCTTGTAAATATTTAAGTATTAATATGTTCCAAATTTCTTCCTGAAGTGTTTTTTTAGACTGTTATTTATTCATCAGTTATGTACATAAGTCATGTTTATGGCTTCTGACTATAGGTGTAGAGTGATAACTAATTAAGTGTAACTAAGTAACATTTTCCCATAAAGCAAAAGCTCACTCAATCAAAATTTGAAGGACGTGGTAAATTATTAAGTAACCTCTTATTGGAGCAATATTTTTTTTTCCTGGAGGCTTAAAAAAGAAGGCAGACAGAGAAGGGGAAAATACTAGTAAAAAAAACCCCAAAACCCATAAATCATCTGAGTTTTTCTATAATGTAATTAATGAGTGAATCACCGAATTTTTGAAAATCAGCAGTTAAGTGTTTACTGTAGACTTCATTGTACCTCTCCATAGTAGCCACAGGATAAATCAGTTGGTTCACTCGTTAAAGATTATTAGTATCCAGTGCTGAATGCTACTACTTGTAGGAATAATGATTTCATGGTTAAGCTCTGTGGCACCACTGAGGTAGAAATAACGTTGCTGTATATCCAGAATAGCCACAAATGTACAGATATACCTGTTAAGCATAAACTAAAGTGACCAGCATAAAATTGACTAGGGGCATTTCCAAAACAAGCAAAGTGGAGCAAATATTTCTTTCAAAAGCAATCAACTAACCCCAAAATTTAAGGAAGTACAGCAACAGGGACAAGGATCTTTCTTTTTAAAAGAATATTGATTTGTCCTGTGATACTTGTTTTTGCTGTAGAACTGTAAAACAATAATTTAACAAAGAGAAAAAAGATTTGATTACATTAAAAAAAAAAGGCAACTAAAATCCATTATTTGGATGTATAATAAATCATATATGTTTCTTTCTTTCTACCTACGTAGGCCACGTGAATAGATGTCATGTATACCTACACAGGAAGGGTGCTGCTCACAAAATATGCTAGACCTACATAGCTTGTATTGACAAATTTGGGGTTGAGTATCTTGTTCTAAAGTGTTTGGCTTTAATAGTGCTTCCTCTTTTCTAATGGTTTGGGTACTGTAACTGCTGTGTTAAAAGGAGATGTATAACTAAAATTGGACTTCACGACCTGCAGCCACTAGCAAAGTTGATTTTATGTAATCATTAAACTGATATTAACTAAAACAGTGATTTGTGACAGTAAAATGCATATTTATTTTCAGATGGATGAAATAAGAAAAGAAAGCTTCAATGTGATAGTATTAGAAGTTTCTTAATGCTTGAAACATCGTGAGCATTAAATGGCCTCTTAAAAATGTAATTAATCTTTCCTGGTTTCTAGAGAGAAGCAAACAATTGCTGAGGTTTAAATTAATTTGAGGTGATCAGTTTACAGCCATTTTTCCAGTAATGTGTTTCATTATTCATGCCTAGATAATAGAAAGAATGATAGACAAGCATTAAATTATTTCTAAACCATGAAAATTTCCACCTCCACCTCTTGGCTACAGGTTATGAACTCCTTAAACTAAAGGCATATTTCCATGCATAACCATCTGTTTAAACAAATAGTGTTTGAATATATACATTTGTTTTCTGTTGTGATCAATCAGTGAGAGATCTCTCAAATTTAAATTACAGAATAAGTAAGCATAACTGATTTTCTATAACATGTTATTGCTTTGTTTTTATTGCCAAAAAGAAATAAGGGCCAAAAGAAAAAAAAAGAGACATCTTTAACAAAAGATGTCTATAACATGCAAAGCTTTTGGCTATGAACATCCCCTGGTTCCCAGCTTTCAGAACTGGCAGATTATTTTCAAAATATAAAAATAATTCAACATTATAGTGAATGATTGGTGGTTTTGCATTTAATTATTATTCGTAGGCTGTTCTCTAAACTGAAGGTGGTTTAGGTCATGTAACTTGTGTGTTCTGAAGGCAAGTTAAAAGGACTGTTTACATCAAAACCCATGAACCAAGAGGCTTCCCTGAGTCTGAGCTATTTTCACATGTTAAAGAGCATTCCTCTAAGCTCTTTGGCTCCCTGGACAGCTTTGTTCTGCTTGCCTTACAGAAAGCAGTGTGGGTAGGAAGGTATTCAGCTTGAGGTGATGTTTACTCTTGTATAATAAATTAATCATTTAAAACTCTGAATAAATGTTGTTATTAATTTATATAATTACAGTAAGGCAGATCTTTTCAGTAAGAGTCTTATGTAAAATTAAACCCTTTGTGTACCAGCACAGTGCTGAAAGTTCATTCCACTGTACCCCAGGCTTAATTCTCATCTGTCACTCAAACTCACATCCTCATTGATGCTCCTTCCTGCTCTGCTGCCCTTTCCTATTTCAGTTCCACCCTCTTGCCTTTCTCAAATGTGTTTCCTTCAGATCTTCTGTGGCCTAAAACTGTTGCTCTTGAATCTATTAAAAGTACTACTTTAAAAGGCTCCTTTAAAAATGTTTCTAAATAATTTTAAAGACTGTTACAGTAGCTCTGTACAGCAATGGGAATACAAACAAAATTTAAAAGAGATGGAGAACACTAAGTCTCATACATACAGTAAATTTGAAGTTTAACCAATTTTTATGGGCTTTTTATGTCTCTATAATTATGACAAGTTCACAATTATTACCCATTTAAGTAGTATATTTTAAATTGTTTTGAGTAAAAAATTGGAAAAGAAGATAAGCTAGCAGTTAACAATATAGACAGAAAATATTTTACTTGAAAGGGATTGAGAAAAAGGACACTGAGATAACTGAGGAAAATTTAAGGAATTGAAGATTGTGTCAGAAAAAAATCCCAGTTAATTACATATTAAGTTGTTAGGAAGTGTAGTATGGAACCAGACAGATTTATTTTGTAAGGCAATTTGCAGTTTAGAACAAATGATGGTGAGCTGATGTGACATGTTGATGTGCATTTTCTTTCCTAAAGTTATCCGAAATACATTTTGGTAAGTTATTTTTGTTTGACTGGTTTTGAAGTTAAATGCTTTAATTGACATCCTGAAGTTCTCAGTAGAATCTATTTAAAAAATTTTAGTAGCTATGAATCCAATCTTTGTAGCACATCTGAAAGCCAGACTTTTCATACCTAGCTGGGTTTGTACAAATGTGCGGGATTAAGGCCATAGGTAAGCGAAGATGAGCTGCTGCTCCCAAGGGAGGGGCACCGAGGCAGGATAACACAGCAAGCAGGGCAGGGCCAGGGCAGCCAGTGCCCCAGCCCAGTGCCCCAGGCAAGCCTGGGAATGGCAGCAAGGGTCAAACAGTGCAGAAGCCTGTGCTGATGGAACAGGTCCGAGGCCAAACTGGCAACCCCTGGAGCTCGGTGTCAGGGCCAGCGGTGCAGCCAAGGCAGGACACAGCAGGGAGCACCAGGCAGGTCCAGAACAGCACAGCAGGGTCAGACTCAGGCCTGCAGTGGGTCCAGGACTGGGGGTCCTGCTCAGCAAGTACATAGGCAGAGCTGTGCTTGAGCCAGTATTCCAATCTAGGCAATCTTGGAAAAACTTCTAGTAAAGGAAGTCAGACAGATTTTATGTCCTGCTGTATATATGAAATAACCTACAAAACCCAATTATAAAATAGATTACACATTAAAATAAAATGCAAATGTCTTTGCCACATAGCAGAGATTACTCTTGGTTTCTTCCAGTATCAATCCCCACCAGTCCATACTGTTTCGCTTCTCCCAGTAATCAGAGTTTCTTTACCTTCAGTCTTTTCACAAGTGTCTGTTTTGTTTGTGGTTATTGGGAGTGTTCTGATGATTGTTTTGCATCCTGATATGAACTGATACCGAGCTTTAATTCATTCCCTTATTAATATTCATAGTGTTATATTGTTTGCTATTTTGACAACTTCTCATAATAAATCATTATGACTCTCCCTGAGATTCTGTGTAGTGTAACATTATTCATGATAAATTCTTTAGGCTTGAAAGGAACAGGAAAGGCTTTTGAAGTTTTCTTTTACCTAGATTAATTAAGTTCTATGCCTTCTTAGAGGTTTCTGAGATCATGTAACTGTATTAAGTCTATTACTGTCATGCAGTTATCTTATCTTGGGTTCCCAAAAGGTTTACTTGCTATAAAGATTAACGCATTTTGCTTAGACCTTACATAATAGTAAATTTTTAAGGTAACCTTTTTGGCTTCTGGGAACTAGTTTATCTAATTAATGCTTTCGGCTGTGTGTAAAAGATTGAAAAGATTCCATCTCTGTGCAAGTATTCCCTTGATACTACTAGAAAATTTGTTCATTTACAGAAAAGCTAAAGTAGTTGCCAGGTATCAGTTCTTCTGCAAAGAAATTCCCTTTCTCTGTATGACTTGAACTCTAAAAACAACAGCCATTTCTCTGGGAGCATAAGAACTCTACATGAAGAGCTACACAACAGGAGAAAAGAGAGCTGCCATGGGAAAAGCAGAAAACATTTATGAAAATTTTGATTGGGCTCCTACTGCTGTGTAATATTTCACCTACACACTGCTACCCTGAAAGATACTGTTCTATTCACAAGCAGGGTAAATGTCACTGGAATTAGTTTACTATACTTGCATAGAAATTTATTTTGTTTGTTTATTGCATGTATATTCAATCAACTACTTTTATAATACTGATTTTAATGGCTTTTTAATGAAATTGAAATATTAGGCATTGGTTATGAATAGAGACATTCTGCAGGAGAAAATGGAGTTTAGTTGATTGAAGAAATATGCCTTTCCAGTATATTTCTGGGGGAAAAATACAGACATTTTTATTTTTTGAGTTGGGTATATTAGAAAAGAAAAATTATGATACAGCATTGAAATAAGTGAGAAATTGGAGACTAACAAATAGCTGCAAAGTGGCAAATCCAGGCAAAATCTGGAGAAATTCGTAAAGTTTCCCTAAGTGTCAGATAGACATTGTTTGCTTTCTGGGAACAATCCAGGATGACACTTTGACAGATTCAAGATTGATTAAAAGCTGCAACTTCAGTGGACAGCAGAACAATGTCTTGATGATATCTTATTCACATCAACATGTGTTTCCTTGTGTCACCTGTCTCCTGCCATAGCCTTTGGTCTTGTCAATCAGCTTCTGTCCTAATTTCGTGTTCCTTTTGTTCAGATAAACATCTTGCAGTTTGGAAATCACTAATATAGCTACTGCAGCACTCAGGTGATAATGTATCTTGTAGGGGTTTCTCAGGTAGCAGCATTGCCTTCTAATACCTCTATATCCATCAGAAAAAACATGGAAGTTACTTTGTAAAATGTTGATTTACTGTCCTGGCAGGCCTTAAAAAAATATAATCTTTCTTCAAAGCTGCTGTTCTATGGCAATATCGGGGGAAATACAAGCTATTATCTACTGGCACTGTATTAAGTGTATCAATCAGTATCACAAGCTGTGGTTTTGATAGATCTGAATGACAGTTTACAATCCAGTTCATAGCTCTGAGTGGTAACAATTGAAATTTTAAAAGTTCATGTATGGATTACTGTACATCTCTATTTGCACACTTTTTAGCACCAGGCTTGCAGTTGTGGTGGTTCTTTAGAAGATTGTTTTATACAGCTGAATAAATTCCTTCAGTCATAGTGAAAACAGGATTTTACCCCATCCAGCAAACAAACCTTTCATTAAAGGGGTATATTAATGTTTGAGAATAATAGTTAAACAGATAACAAGAAAATACCACAGTGTTAAATCCAAAATGCCTCTACATATTTTGAAGTCGAAACATTTGAAGAGTCTTAAAATAGAGAAGTTTAAGTAGTTATTAGTTCCTTTTCCCAGTACTTATTCTCAGCTACACAGAAGAGTTTGCTATTTCTCTATCTGTGATGGAAAAAAAAAATTTTTGGAGTGATACTGTAAGTCAGAACACTAAAATAATATTACTGCAATGTAACTATTAAAGCAAGCTAGGACTTTCTGAATCAGTTTTAGCAGAGACAGCAACATGCCTTCAATAAGTCACACTACAGTCAGAGTTCAGACCCATCTAAGGAGTCAAAAGACACGAGGGAGAGGAAGATACTTTCCTTTCACCAAATTGTTAATTGTGACCAGGAAGGGGAGTGGTGGTCAAGCTGCAGTAATTGATGGCTTATCTTTAGCAGCTGTGCAGACTTGCTTCAGGGGTATTTCTAAAAGCAGGCAGGGACAGATCTTTTTCTTCAGGAAGACATGAAGATCAACATCAATGTGGATTACACCTATGAAAATATTGTGAAGAACTGGAGGAAAAATTTGAAATGGGGAAAAAATATGAGTCCTGTTATGAGGATTAATGCATACCTTTGGGCTTTATTAGTTTGCTCTATAGGTGAGTCAAAAGTTGCAACTCTTATAAAAGACTTAAGTTCTTAATGATTAGGCAAGTAACCTGTGAAAGAATGCTGGAGGAGAAACTGAACTAAAGGAGATATGTGAGCATATTTTAGTTTCTGTTCATGTATTGCTAAATTTTTGAATCTGAATGGCTAGAAAATGGATGTTATTACTGTACTCTGTGTTTTAAGCACTTAGACAAGGTTATCTCTAAGAAATCAGAAAAAGTTATTTTGTTACTGTAGTAATATTGCTCTCAAAATACAGACTGATAAAACTCAGTACCTTGTCCCAAAGAAACTAGGAACTTGTAATTTTAGTTTTAAAAACCACCATAACCTCAGAACTGTAAACTATTTGAAGTGAAAGCAGTAATACAAGTGTATAGTTGAAGATTATACTATAGCTGTGGAAACTTACTATTTTAGACAATGAGAAAGGAAAAGAAAAAGTGAACTCAAATTTAAAAATGAAATTTTACTGTGGGGATGAGTGACTGTTCACTGATCTACAGTAAGTTTTGTTCTCTGCTCTGTTAGTTTAAAAATAAATTTTTAAGAGCAACTTGAACATCTGTAAAAGGGAACCTGTGTAAGAGCATAGATTTAGTGCTACCAGAAAAAGTATCTTGGAGGAAACTGCTTTCTTTTGCCACAAACACACAAAAATAGCTATATGAGGCAGTTGGATGATACTAAATTGTGCTAATTTATGCAAGACTTACTCTTTTAAGTCTTACTGTGGCATAGTTAACTGTGGATGCCTAGATCACTTAATTTTCCTTTCCAATTTTACCACATCATTAATTTCCTTTAATGTGATAACAGCAAAGATGGACAAGTACTGCCTACAGTTCTTAGTGTTTTACTAAACTGCAACTTATTGCACAGCTTTTTAATGTTATCATTCTTATTTCTATACTGTATAATTGAGGACTATGAAAAATTTAAAATTGAATTACAGTGTTATAGTCTAATAAT
Organism: Onychostruthus taczanowskii; assembly: GCF_017590055.1. Taxonomy (NCBI): domain Eukaryota; kingdom Metazoa; phylum Chordata; class Aves; order Passeriformes; family Passeridae; genus Onychostruthus; species Onychostruthus taczanowskii. The sequence continues at coordinate 6,072,897 of NW_024503679.1, read as the reverse complement.
CCTTGATGGGATACCATTTCTATAGTTCCATATCCCAGATATATTTTCCAATAAGAATAGTGTGTCCTTCTGCCAAGTGCTTGAATTGAGTTGAAAGCTAGTGTTGTAAATCACCTTGTCTTCAGCTGGAAACTATTTCAGTGCAATCAGCTTCAGCTAATGACCAGTGCTGGAACAAGGACAGGCTTTTGTAGCACAGGTGTATAGAATATTGCTAATGTGGCTTTGGCCTCGTGTGCAAGACCGTGATAGCAACTGCACCAACAGATATTCCCAAAGAACTTGTGCTGCTGCGGTCTAAAGAGTAACAAGTGTGTAAATCCTCACAAAAAAAGTTTGGGGTATGTTACAGACTTACTTCCAATGCATGCTAAATTGTGCATGTTACGAAAGTTACAGCACTGGAAGTGATACACTTGAATGTGATACAATTGAAAGTGATACATTTGTATTCCAAAAAACACAAAGAAGCTGATATTTGTCTTTATTTGTGTTTTTCTGTCCCCCTCCTGAGCTATAAAATAAGGCAGAATAAAACTGAAAACTGTCATCAGCCTTATCACATATTTGTACAAGAATGGCTATTACTGGAATATGCTGAAAAGCACATTTAAAGGAGGAAAAAACAAACTAACATTTTTGTGGTAGTGTCCAAGTATTAGTCTGCTTGATATGTTCGTTGGAGATTAATTTAAGCACAAGATTTTAGTTTCAGCCTGTTGCCAATGGGGAGTGGAACTTGCCAAATAAAAAAAATGTCATAATAGAGTGTAATTATTTCAATTTTTCTTCCACAGTTTGTTTCCAGTTATATTCAAAGCCAATGGAATTGACTTTAGTGATGAATACTTAGAAATGAATGCAGATGTTCAGGATTGCCTATTACAAACAATTAAGCATTCAGAAGATGTCATTTTTGTCTGTATGTGGCCACACTGCAACTGCTCTATAATTAACTGCCTTACAATGAAGTCTGTGTGAGATTAATTTTACAAGAGGTGTCGTGAAAATGCAAATCATCACTGCAATGCTAGAGCAATTTTAATGTATTTGGGCAGCAAAATCAAGAGGGAAAACATAGATTAGATAAAGGTGTCAGTGTAACTTTTTTTTCCTATTGAAAATCCTTAGCTCTTGATAAATCAGACTGAAGAGCCCTTGTGTTTATCTAGCCTGTGCATTCCTTTGCACATACCTGTCATTGGCTGGTAAATCACTGCAACAAGATGGGTTATTTTGATCCTTCTGGCTGAGATGTGAAAGCCTCACTGCTGAGTTGGATGCACAGTACATCAAAACTTTGACCTGGGTTGCTTGCTGAGCTGACCAGCTCTGAATATTGCTATATTGCTCCTGAGGTGTCTCTTGTAATTCTCCTTATCTTGTTGTTCTTGTGGCCTGCACAGCATCAGAGAGCACAGCTGGGCATTATGTTGTAGGGGTGGTGAATCAGTATGATTTTCAGGCACTCTTAAGGCTTGTCATTTGTTTTTAAACTTTTTGTTGTTCAATCACTGGAAATTCTATGCTTTTCTAATTATCAGATACATTTCCCTCGTTTTCTGGCTTAATGCTTGTGTAAAGTTCCCTAATCTGTTGTTGTTTATGTAGTTTCAAAAAATTATAGTATTTGCTTGGCACACATGTTCCTTGTGACAGTTCAGTTAGCAGGACTGGTCATTCCCAGCAGTATCAGGTGGGCTTTGTTACCCAGAATTTCTGTAAAGCACGTCTCATCGGAAGCTTTGTTCAGTATTGATAAAGCATGTTCTGCCAGGTAACTTATTACTTTCACTAGGTCTGAATAGAAAATTAACAACCATTTGTCCAAACTGGACCCATCACTGTGTCAGCAGGAAGTGGACAGGTAAAAACTGCTCCTTGCTGTGTCTTTCTGTGCTGAGTTTAAGTGGCATAAGAAGTGTATTCAGCTGCCGGAGCTGACTGCTCTGCTCAGCAGTCTGATCACAGATTGGTGACTTCCTAAAAGTACTGCAAAGCAGTTAAACCAGTTTTTGTCCCCCTCTGTACATTATGTCTCAAAAATTAAGAATGCTCTTTTCCCTACTTATTTTTAGTTAAGGCAGAGAAAGCTGTTTCTCTGTACCCTCTGAGTCAACACTGACAACCCAATCACCATCTGACCTTGAGCGTAATTACCCTGGTAATCCCTAAGGTTCATTATTACCCAATATTTCCAGTCTAGTTAACAACTGCAGGATGGGGTGGACCAATAACTAGTATAACTTTGTTGATTTACCTGAAAACAAAGAGCCAGTTGTGAAGAGGAAAAAGGCTGGACTTGCAAACATGCAACCTCAGAGATGAGAGCAGGGGAAGGCAAGCCTCTTCATACTTAGTTTGCATCATGTGCACTCAGCTGTGCGTATCAGAGGGAACATTTTTCTCCTCAAATAAAAGAGCACTGTTCCAAAAGTCCAAGATAATTAAATAGTAATGTGTGAACCAAGGGATGGCACTGAAGTATATAAATATATATATATATATTTTTTTTTATTTTTTTTTTAGTTTTTGCAGTAATATAAATATACTGGGAAAACTTCACTTAGTAAACAGGCTTCTACTGTCCTTTGTCAATTTTATGTAGAATTTTACTGTATAATTTTTATTTTGTGACTTTACTGGTATTGTACAAGGTAGTGGCTTTTGAATTACTTACAATCATTCAGGAGTAGTGGAGTCTACACTAATTATTTTAACCTGTGCTCAACAGCCATTAATGGAATTAGTATTTTTTCATTCTTCACAGGTGTGGTAAAATAGCTGAATAGTGAGCCCTAATTATAATTGGCCTGTGCAACTTCTGTGTGAGAGCAACCAAATATGTAACAGATTATATTTCAAAGACTGGTTGGAGTGAATGTTAGTTTTTGTTTGGTGGTACTTTTTGGGGTAGAGGGAGTATTGTTTTTATGTTATGTGGTTTCTCAATAACTGCTTTAGTGCAGTAGGCAAAGACTTGGGGACAGTGTCTCTGTCTCACATGGATATGCCTTTAATGAGGAAATTCATAGGTTTCCTTTTTTTCCACTGTCTTGGTGGTTTGGATTTTCTTCATTTTTTTCTGCCTCTCCTTCTGCCGTTTGATGTTAAAGACCTTGTAATCCTGATTTATGAGCCACTATAATTGGGAAATGTATTCCTTTGCTAATGTTCTTTTACACTTTGATAATACCAGGAGCAGAGATCATGTCTTTTCAAGCCAGTAAACTCTTAGCTTTAATGGAAACTCCTGTAATCCAAAGGTGATATTGTGAGTTAATGATGGATCTGACTTTGATCCACTTATCCATAGATTTATCAGATTTATTTTAGTTATTTATTTTCATACTTTTCTGTTCTGAGTACTCCTTTTTTTCTCTCCTTTTCTTCAGGAGAAATACAGACCAAGACAATGGAGGTAATTTTGCAAAAGCAAGATGGGCCAGGGCTATTCAGAAGGTAAGAACTACTCTTAAAACAACTACTGTATCACTGTAATTTAAAAAATTTTCTCACTGTCAAGGAAAATTTGAGTTCATGTAAGCAGGACCTGCGGATGGGACTGCCAAGTTTCTGGTAGTTGAGACAATTTCTTCCATTGGTTCTTAAATCTGTGCTATTCCCTCACCTCAGGATTTTTTTTACTCTCAAACACAAAAAGGATGAGATTTTGAGACTTTCTTTAGTCTCAGAGCAGTGATTGTACTTTGGCCAACTTACAGGTGTTGCATATTAATCCAGATGCTATAACATCAGACATCTTTGTCTAAATAGTTTTTGATACTGAGGAAGGTTAGTATTGCATTGATATTTAATAAAAATTGTTTGAAGAGCATTTTTTCCTAGAAAAAATCTTGTAAATTCTACTGATGATATCACTGCCTCAACATGGATTTTTTATTAGGTGTGATAATTAAGGGAAATTAATATGAGCACTTGGCATCATTATTGACCACGTAAACAGACCAAGTATTTTCTTTTTCACTGTTGCTGTTAAACTGCAAACCACTACCTCACATCAGTTGCTGGGAATCCGCATGTTAGTTTTTGCCTTGTCTTCCTGTGTTGACTGTAGTGCTAAACTATTGTTGATAACTTCTGAGAAACACAGCAATTGTCTTTGGTGTGTATAGCGACCTGTGAGAAACTGAAGAGTCACAGACTTCCTGTTTCATTTGTGTGTAGACCTTTTGGAAACGCTGCTTATTCTCAGGTGGTGTGCTGTAAAATATCTATTCTGTGCTTTTATGGCACAACTAAACTTGTTTAGTGTAAATATGAGTCAAACTCCATCTAGAATACACCTTGGTCAGTTCATTTTGAGCTGTTTTTTCCTGTTCTTTGGGGACTAAGTACTATTTCTTTTTTACTGAATTCTCTTGTCTTTATGATAATCCATAGACTGTGCCTGTGTGAAAAGAGTGGTGGGGGAAATCTGTTTATACTGGGGTGTTGTGGGTGGAGTACTTACCTGATTCACATGATCTCACTTTCTGCATCCAATTCTGTCACCGGTTTGATCTTTTCCTTTTTTCTGCCAATGGTAGCTCACTGACAGAGACAGGCAGGAAGAATCCTGGTCTCTAATCAAACATCATGGTCAGACAAGTCAAATAGTCCAGTTTTTGTGGGTTTTTTTGCAGACAGAGGTTGCAATGGCCTTAAGATAAATTCTTCTGTGAGATTTCCTTCAGTGTGTGCTTAATTGCCTAGTCAATGGAATAAAGTTATTTCTGAGTTTAAAACCAAATAACTAATGCCATACAGTCAGCAACTTTGACTTGATGAATCAGCTGAATTTTGCTCAGATGTTAAAAGTATTTACATAAAGCAATAGTAGAATTGCGTTTCTTCCCACTGCTGTTCTTCAAAGTAATTTTGAGGTCAGGAATTAGAAGATGGTAAAGTAAGACAGTTAACATGCATGAGTTGGAATCTTGGGCTGCCACTGTGCCATTAAGTTGTTTTTTGTAGCAAAGTAATCAAAATTTCTTGGTGCACTGAAATATGAGCAGATTGCTCAGCAGCTAATCTAGCATCAGTATGGGGCTGAAAGTTGTTGGCAAAGTTATTGTGAGACTTTTAAGAATTTGAAGATCAGGTGGATGGGAGATGTCAATACATACCTCATGTGAAGCTCTTTTTGAAGAGGGCAATTTCTATAAATATTTAAAAGGCTAATTTAATTCCTGAGTAATTGCTTCATTTTATTTCAGTACAAATTAATTTGGATAAGGTTTTTCTTCTGATAAACTTATTGTCCCTGAAATACAGTTATGTCTTTAGTTCTTTACTCTTCAACCTTGTGGGTTGCCTTGGACTTTTTGCTTTGTCTTTTCTCTCTGAAGATAAACTGGTTTTCAGAAACAGTGCATTGGTATTATCTCAGCATTGATTTAGCACAGTTGATGTGACATTAAGTGCCATTGTTTGCCCAGAAACTCTGAAAGACATGAAGGATGAATCTCTGCCAATGCCTAATCAAAATAAATTTTACACTTGCAAGTATTATTGGGGCTATAAAAGGCCATGAGTAAAAAGAAATCCCATGCAGCACAATAAGATCAGAAGACTAAACAATCCTGACGTATTTTGAAGAGGATACAATACTCACAGAGCCTCATAATAGAGGCATGCAAACAGATAAATGAAGTAGTTTTCCACACAAAGCAATCACAATATGTAGGTAACTGCTGTAAGATACTACAACTACATGGAGGGAACTATCTCTATCCATAAGAAGCTGGAAAAATAAATAACAAACTTTAGTAACCATGAGGGAGATTTTTAGGCATCAAAACAGGCTTAGATAAGGAACCAGTCCCTGGAAGGTTTTAAGAACAGAGGAGTAACATTTTTTGGGGTTTTTCTAAACTATTCTTGGAGGCTTAGGGAAGTGGGTTTATCTTGGAACGGGGGGAGGGGGAGTATAATTTGCTCAGGGTGATGGGCTTCAGGTATTTCCTCACTGGTGAAACATGAATTCTTACTTAATAGAAAATATATTTGTGGCTTAGTTCCAGTAATAATATTTGGAATGTATGCTTTTGATGATAATCTATGGAAATATGAAATTGAATTAGGCTATTCTGATCAAATATGAGATGACAGCCCAGTGGTTTACCAGAGGCATTGTAGCTGATGAATATTTACTTAAACATTGACTAGATAGGAAAAGTGCCAAACTGTTTTGGAGAATATTTATTTTTAGATAATAAATTGCCTTGGTGCATATTTGAAATAGTAATAGTTAAACCTTCTTGCAATATATAAGATCTAACAGTGCTAAAATAAAAGCTTTTGGGAAATCCTTCCCCTCTTTGAGAGGGAGCAAAATTAAGAATTTGAGGTAAAACTTAATATCAGCAATTAATAGCTTTTTAAAAGACAATTCAAAACTGGATAGGGTCATCTAATTGTGCTTCTGCTAATTGATTTTAAAAAACCTAAACCACAATTCTTTTAAAATAATTCAGTCCCGGTGTCTGGTTTTCAGTTTCATGTTCACTGTATTCCAGAAACAGTGAGGCATTTTTTATTTGCCTTAGTTTTCTAACAGCTTTGAAATCAGTGATATGAAATACCGACAATAATTATGAAAAGATGCACTGGGAGAGTTTTTTCTTGTAACTCAGTGTCAGCCATGAGTACAATCAAATGGGTTTTCCCTTCTCCCCCCTTCTACCCCAGCTGTATGTGTCACTTTGATTATATCTTTAGCTACTAATCCTTAGTGAAGTAGTGACTGTTGTGCTGCCGAAATGTATTGGAATAAATAAATGTCACTTCTCTGAGATGGATATGCTTTTTTATCAACTACAAAGCACAGTAATTCATTCCTAAGACTAACATTAAGCAGGATGCTACTCATGTAAGTTGCCCTTTGTATAATTCCTCAACTGTTTTTATTGACAACAATGAGTGTTGGAGACAAAAAAAAAAAAAAACCAGTGACACAGTGGCACTATATTGACTGGATTTATAATCCGGAGATCAACAGTGAGAGTGGCACAGATCTGCCTTGGTAAATCTTCCCAACATACATTATTCCTGATTTTGCACAGTGAGCATAACACATCTATAGATCTCTAATTATTCAAAAAATTAATATATAGGTGTGTTCCAAAATTTTAAAAATATTAGGTAGAATTAAATGGCTGCTGTGCATTGTTGTAATGCTGTTCTTTGTGATTTGTGGTGAATTACATGATGGATGAAGTGGTGATGTTCCGTATGAGAACACTCAATAATAGAGAAGTTATCAGCAGCTTCATTTTGTCAGCTCTATTGATTTACTGTCTTATTCAGAAACAGAACTTGATAAACTAATACTAAAGCAGATATTACACAATGACAGCAGTGGGAATTTAAGGCAGGGAAAGCAGAAATCATTCTTTGTTTAGAAGCCACAGGGCTATGAGATTAATGCCAAACTTCTCTTTAAAAGATATTAATGACCCAAATTTTTTTTTTTGTTTTAAAAAGCAATCTTTCAGTTGAAAAAAATTTTAACCTTGTATTCCAAGTAAAGCAAGCATGTCTTGAAATGAAACAAACATTTCCCTTTCATAAAGTATTAATAATAGATATTTTTCGTCCTGATTAAACTAAAAAGTACTTATGTTCAAGTAGCAATCAGCATTTTTATTGGGTGAAATGACTGTCAGCAAAGAAGCTGCTTTAAGTTTTTTTAATTTATTTCAAATATTAAATATTTAAACAAAAAGTGATAAACTGACAATTGGAAAACAGAAATGAAGTGCACTTTTCAATTAAATGAGTTCATCATTAGTGCAAATTTGCCAAGCTGCAGATATTTTGACAATGATTTGAATGCTAATTGGTGCATGAGGAAGCTCAAAATATACCTGATAAGCTAAAGGAATTTCTGGGATGTTTTTGCTTTATAAATCACATATTTAATATATATATAGTATCTGAAGAAAATTAGTAATGGGTTATATCGAGCAGTCCTATAATACAAAGAATTTTGTCTATCTTGGGTCTGAACTCTGCGTTTACATGAAGAAGGTACAAAGGTCAGTGTGGGGCAATTGGACCAACAGTCCCAAGATCACTTCATAGTTGCCTTTAAGGTTTTCAAAAAGTGGTGTTTAGAAAGCTTACTTTGACAAAAGGATAAAGGCAGAAGTTCAAGATTGTGTTGCACATCAATTCTGAACAAATTGATTTTTGTTTCTTCTACTTCCTATCATTTTAGGTAATTTTTTTTCCCCTTTTCCCTCTGGAATGACATCCTCTGAAAGTTTCTCAGGGAGAAAATATTTCAAAATTTGATATAATTATGAAGAAAATAAAATGGAGATTTTTTTTTTAATCTGACCAGAGTTACAGTTAATTTACTTGAAGACTTATTTTAACTTAGATCTTCCTATGGTATTGTGAGTTTAGATAGTCTATGATTTACTCCCTGCCCTTCCTGCCTTAAATCAATGTGAAAGTTGAAAATTGCTTTCTTCAATTAATTGAAGGCATTAAGTGTTATGGACCCTGGGAGAAACCTTTGTAAGCTGCTGTATCATTGTTTGAGGGTTCTGTTAGGCAAGCTCAGAAAAAGAATTATCACTGCTTTTCTCTGTGAAAGGTGAGATATAATGATTCACAATAGAGAATAAGAAATTTAAACTTTTGCTTTTGACCATTATAGAAAATCAACAAACAGGAAAGCAATGTGCTCTCTTCCACCATTAAACTTCAGTTCTCTCCTTTGCTTCAGAGTTCAAAAGGGCACCATGGTAACATTTTTTCTCTTCCTGCTGTTTCAAGTAACCATGTTTTAGCATTTTGCAGGTTGTGTTTGGTCTGATGTTAAATCATTTATTACTGGTTTCATTGGTAACCTGTGGCTAATTTAATGTCTTGTAGAATTATACAGCTCCTGGTGCACATTTGTGATTGAATTATAGTGTGTTTTGTAACCATTTGAGGGAATGCCTAAAAAAAATGCTTCCAAAGACTGAAACTCAACAGGGCTTTGATCAGGGAAAATTTACAAGTGACAATGGATGTTTCACATAAAGCAAGAAAAATAAGCCAGTTAGTTTGAATCAACTGGACTGATCTTCATGGGCACCATTCTGTGGAGGTAAAAGCTGCCTTTTGGAATGTAGTGAAGATAAATAGGATTGTGAAGGCAAGAATGCTTTCCATTAGAGAGAATTGGGATTGCTAGTTATGAGGATTGGCAGAGAACCTCTCACAGTGCAAGAAAGGGAAGCAAGCCCTAAGGTGAGGAGAGATAACCAGCAATCATTTCTGTAGGAGATGTAGGATAGGAGAGAGAGCTGAGAGCAACCAAGAATGGAGCACTGATGAACTCTGAATCCTAGCACAAAGAGTGACAGGTCATATACTGAAAAGCTAATGAATTATATTGATGGAATCCAAGCAGCAGCTGGAGGGAGAAGGCCTAGGGGAAAAAAGATCCAGGACAGTAAATTGCCTTGCTTCTCTGTGTATTATAAAAGATGTGACTTCACAATTGTTGCAATCTCTCATTGTGTTGAATCCTTGCAGCATCTGCCTTAGAGTTCCTACTTCATCACTGTGGATCTTTCTTGTGATCTACTTTTTACCTGTTTTCAAATTTGCAGGGTTGAATGTTTTAATTCACTACCAAATAAATTTTTTTTTCAAGTTTTGAGGTGCGCTCTTTTCTAAATCTTCCTATGCTGCTGCCACTCTTGACAGGTCTTGAGATGGCTCTTAATTAGCACCTTTAGTAGTACTGTTAAATATGTACTTGAGTTTAAGTATATGACTGAGCATTGTATTGAATGAAGATGCTATAACTCTTCCACTCTGTCACTTCTGTTTCAATATGCTTTACCCTATTATTGTAGTTTAACCCCAGCCAGCAACTAAACCCCACAGTTGCTCGTTTGTTCTCCCATAGGCGAATGGGGCAGAGAACCAGAGGGTAAGAGTGAGAAAGCTTGAGGCTTGAGATAAAGGCAGCCTAAGACCAGTTCCCCACAGGAAAAGTAGCAACTGAGCCAGATTCTTCATTTAAAAAAGCTTTAGCAAGGCTTCTACTTCCGTAGACAAAAAACCTAAAACAGCTTCTAGAGAGAACACATTCCTAGAGAATAACAATGAACAAAATAGTCATAAGGAAAGACCACAATGGGGAATTAAATTTCAGAATTAGCATATATTGTTCGTAAGTTACCACTTCAAATACATTACATTTATTTAGGTGCTTGATAAATCTGAATGAGGAGAAAGCTCATTTTTCCCTCCTGGGTAAATAAAAAATAAAAAATTATGGTGTTTCTTTATTTGTTCTTCAGTTATTTTTAGGCTTTTGTCCCTTGTATTTGCTTTTCAGCTATGATCCCATCTTGTGATCCTGTCTGAAATCAGGGCCAAATTTTGATTAAATTTGTTAAAATTGTTTCTTTTCAGTTATTTTTAGGCTTTTGTCCCTTGTATTTGCTTTTCAGCTATGATCCTATCTTGTGATCCTGTCTGAAATCAGAGCCAAATTTTGATTAAAGTGCAGCTGACAAGAAACAATTGTGTTTTTACATTGCTTGTCTCTTCCCTGTTAATAGATATTTAAAACAAAAAACCTTAGATGTTATTTTATTTCACTTAATAGAATTCAAACAGCATAATTTTATAAACTTGGCAAAAAAAAAAAAGTCTGCAAAAGTTTTAATGCAGAATAAGATGTAGCTTAAATTCCATCTTAACTTCAGAATCTCTGAAGCATTTTTCACGGTCATCTGAAGTAAAACTTAAACCAGCTCACAAGTACATTATTAAATACAAGATCAGTTATTTTTCCTTTCCCCTTCTTATTGCAAACCCTCCTTTTCAGTAGGAAACATTGAGCTTGGCAGTAAAAAAAATAGCGTAGAGAAAACAAATCCCTTTGTGGAGAAAAGCACCTACAGAACCCTGAGCGTGCCAGGGACAGGAGCGGCAGCGCTCGGGCGGCTTCGGGGCTGCGGCGCGGCCGGCAGGGGGCGCGCGGGGAGCGGCCGGCGCGGCCCGGGGCTCGGCGGGGCCGGCGCTGCCCGGGCGCGGCCCTGCGGCTGCGGCGCTGCCTTTGGGCACGGCGGCGTGACTCCAGAGCTGTCCCGCGAGGTGGCTTTCTAATTGACGGATTGGATTCCGGAATTGACAGTTATTGCCTTTCTTTGATAAATGGGGAGATACAGCCATCCCTTAAGCAAACTGGCAAGGTGATGTGCAGGGGAAAGATAGCTTAGTTGTGTGACAGCTTTTCCCACTTTCAGGCTGAAATACATATTGAAATACAAACTGCTTCAAAGTCTTCTATCAGTTTACAACTGTCACCATTCAATATAAGTATTACACAGTAGAAATAGTCAAGTAACATCTAAAATAATTATATGTTATTTAATGCTGGATTTATTACACAAAAGTAATGATGGAAATTACTGAAGTATTTTCAGGGGACAGACTTTTATTTCTAAGAATTCAAAGAATAATCTCTGAAAGTCATGATAAAGTGATCTTGGAAATAGCCACAAAGAATAGATGTTTTCTCCATGCAGGCTTATAGCTGCCCATTGGAGTTTGGGTTTTTTGTTTGGGGTTGGTGGTGATAGCGTTTTCTTTGCGGGGATTTTCATTGTTTTCACCATTAAGTTACAGAGTTTGGCTGGAATTGTGTAACAAGTTGAAACAACTTTATGTATGTTGTATATGTACATGTAATTGCATTTCTTCTCTTCCTTCTATGTGTGGAAGTTACTTCTTTAAACTCTGTTTGGGAAATAGTGTAAATCAATGTGAATCCTGAGAGTTCTTCAAGGCCAACTTCATCAACATATCAGGTTGCACTACAGTGCATAGGGCCCACACATACAAATTGCTCTTTTGTGTTAGTTTTTCAAAAACTGCTGTGGATGTTTTCTCAAGATGCACAGGAGTTTTATTACAGTCACTGACAACTATCTGGGCTTCCAAACCTCTGCGAACTTCAGCTACTCTACAAAATTAAAGCATCTCCTCATAGACTTACTCTAGAAAGTGACCGACCTCTTATCTATGTGAGAAGTGTGTGAACATCGGGACAATGTAACTTTGTTATGAATTTGGGTAACTTCACTTCTAAGTAATTAGTACATATTTAACTTCTGTTACAAATGTCAGTTCTTACAGACTATCCAAAGTTTGAGGGTTTAATTTTTATACAGAAAAGATACATACTTTAATATTCACTATGGCATTCCAGTCATGCTGTCTCCCAAGATTAAAGAGGATAATCACATATCTGTGGGTTTATGCCTGTTCACATGTTTTGTGAAACATTTACACACTGGCTGTGTGTACACTCTATAGAATGGTTTTATATAGGCTCATTCTGGATGCATTTCTGTAGTCCTTCTTGTGTCAGTTTTAAATATATTTTCAATATGTGTAAGGCTGCATGTGGCCTTACACTACTAAACCTGTTAAGATTTGAAAAAACATCTGATGTATTCTGTGCAGGATAATTGACTAACTGCATGCACAATAGTAATCCATTCTGCTATTTGAATTGCAGTAAATAAATGGCTGAGTCCTACTGCCTAGGTATTCACTGGGGTCATATAAGTCCTTTTCATGGAAAGTGAGAGAGATAATTCTTATTATGTGGAGCACCTTTCAGTCATGGAATGATAGTAGTTATGAAGGGTGTTTAGCAGATTCATTACCAATATTATCAGCTGTTGATGAAAGCAGTGCTGTAAGAAATTGCTACAGAATCGTTTCTGTGGGTCGTGTCAGACTGATGAATAAAAGGTTAGGGTGGAACACAGCCCTGCCAAGCAAGAGACGCTGTCTCCCGCTGCTCCCCTTGCGGGCACGGATGCGCACCTGGCAGCTCCCCCGACGCACTGCATGTGCTGTTCCTGTGAGCGAGGCTGCTCCCTGAGCCTGAGTGGCTCTGCGAGCAGAGGGGCTGCCTGCCACGCAGCAGGGCTGTGCCTATTGCAGCGGGTGCTGCATTCGGGAGCAGTGGCAGGAGAAAACAGCAGCGGGGGAAGTTCCCGGCACATAAAGCCCCAGGATGATTACTGTTCTCTCGTGTTGATGTTGTTTTTGAGCCGGAGTAGGACGCTGACTCCTGCTCTGCTATTACAGAGGAGAAACAACCCTGAGCTGCAGAATGAATTAGTAGCTAACATCACGATTGCTCTTAGCGGTTAGCACAAGTTGTAGGAGGGGGAAAAAAGATGGGAGAGGAAGGAAAAAAATCCCCGTTTAATGCCGCCTAGGGAATACCGTGGAATTTAGAACAGATACCGTTGCAGACTAGCAGCATGCCTGACTGCACTTGACTTGAATCACTGGGAAGCAGCCTCATGTTGTATCATTTAAGGCTGAAGGAAGAACGGCAAAATAGTAATGGATTTTTATACAGTGTTTCTGCATAAATGGAAAATAATATAAAGATGGTGGTATGTAATTTGTATTTTATTTTTAAGAAGAATTTAATCCAGGTATGTATGCTCTTTGTATTTTTGTCTAGTCTGCATACAGTTTTCTGTTTCCTTTGTTTCCTTTGCTTATTTTCATTCTGAATGTATCTCCTGCTGTTCTTGCTAATGCAATGCATTGATTTGTAACTGATTTGCTTTCTAATGCTATAATGTTGATGAAACTGTCTGGGCTTCTGGAATTAACACTTCATTAAAAACTGGGAGAGGGTATTTTGTAAGGTTGATAACTTCACAGTATAAGTTGAGTAAGACAGTATGGTGTTGGATTTTTCAATGAGTTGGTTAAATTGATATCAAAATATAAACAAAATAATTATATGAATACACAGTGAAAATACAGTATGTTTTGCTTATTTATGTCAGTACCTTTCTCCTGATTTGTGATAGGCTAGTAATAAATTGAGCTTTACGGATGCTTATGTATTTCTGGATCTTGATTAATCTCCAAGATGAACACCCTGCAGCTTTCTTTTGAAGAGGCAGCTTGCTTAGACTACATGTTTGTTTCTGTTCCACAGCTAAATCTACGTCTTAGAATACCCTCTGTTATGTATGTTCTCCAAGCCACAACCTAAAAAACCACCATAACAATTTCATATATTTTTGTCCATCATTTTAGGTTCAAGAAGATAACATTAGTATTTTTCCTTCTGTGATTTCAGAGGCCAATAGTAGCTGAAACTAATTTTTTACTATGAGATTGATGGTTCATTTTGCTTTAAGAGGAATAATTATGCAGATATAAAAATATGACTGCATTCTTTAGCCCTCACCTTTCTTCAGTCACCTGCCTCCTTTTGCACTTCCTTATTAATGTATCCTTTCAGCTGACATGTAATAAGTGAAATAGAACACAAAGCTATGTGCCCTTAAACTAAGGACACTGATAGTTGTCTTATGTCTAGTAAAAATGTATTAAAACACTTAATGCTTGTTGGATTTTTCATTAGTCTTGAAATATCTTAAAACATTCTGTTGCATTTGTAATTTCAATGCAGCCTAATTACAAGTAAGATTTTTTTTTTTAATAACGTGTTGATCCAAAAAGGTTTAATATTAGTTCCAGCATCATAATACTATTTTTAACCCCTGGCTGGCAGGAACTCTTATGCCTTAAAAACATTCATTGGTGTAACATCAATTGCTTTCTGATGTGAAACTAAACTGTCTGTAAAGTTGTAGCTATTTTTCACAGAGAGGGTGACACTATACTTGTTTCCTGTTGGTGATTATATAAAATAGATGCCTTTCTTTAGTGTAATACACAACCATGATCTGACAATTGAAAATGTAAGGTTACTTGACACATACAAATATTCTAAAAGTCAGTGCTAAATCTTACCTAAATCAACCAACATAGTGAGAAAAGCAGTGAGAGAACGTTAAGTCTAAAAGCACTAAGATGAATGAAAAGTAGAATATAAAAGTAGAAGGTTTAAAGCATGTTTCATTCATCACAATTTCCTTTTGTAAGGGATATAATGTTAGGAATTATGATTATGAATTAAGATTAGCTGCCTCAAAGAAAAAAGCCATGATGCAAAATAAATAATGATTCTTTAAGGTGAATATGCACAACTTGGAGAGTTGCATAAAGGTTTTCTGTCACTATACCATTTGCTTGATCCTGCAGTGATGTCAGCACATTACCATAATGACTATATGTTGCTGTGAAAATACTTAGGAAATCTCAGGTAAAGTACTGGGTTTCCAGAGTGTTACACAGTAAAAGAATACTCACAGCTCAGAATATCTCCCAATTCACTAAAACATCAATAAGGACTGAAAATTCCAAATTTTCCTTTAACTGTAGTGTTGTGAAAATCCTGGAAGAATGTGGTATAATAGCTTCTACCTTGTGAGACCACTACAGCTGTGAAGCCTAAAAATTCTTTGGCACCTAAGAAGGTTGTTACACTGGTTTTATTTTTCTCACCTGTGTCGTTCTCTTAGGTTGGAAGCAGAGGTTCTTGCTTTCAGGTACAAATCTGAGTACCATACTTGTCAGTATATTGAAGCAAAGACAGCAGAGGGGTTTTTAAATAAAGTTTTTGCAAAAAATTTAGAAACGTGTTTAATGTCTACTATCCTTATCAGTGAATGTAATTTCAGGTGTTAAGCAGGATTTCTATCTGTGTCTGCCCACTCATCCTAGTGTATGTTGTTGTCAACAGTACTTGTAGTCATTTGTGCTTGTGGTATTTTTCAAATTAAATATCACAGACAATTGCTACCATTTTTCAAATGAAAGACCACTTCATCAAAAACTTTCCTTTTCATAACTTTTTGTTCTAAAAGTTTGATGTGCTATTAGTTTACTAGATTTTAGAAAACATGTAAAATCTCTGTGTTCAGAGGAATGGAATCCAGAGGGCTTACTTTGCCCATGTAAAGTTGTTCTCTACTTTTAAGTAGTTAAAAAAAATGCCCTCAAACTTTAAACAAAGAAAAAAAAAATCAAAGCTGTAGACTGATGTAGTGCACATGTGGTCACTGAGTTAATGGTAAACTGTCCAACAGAAATCTAATCAGGGCAGTACATTGCCCATTTCAAGGCTCAGGCCAGTACAGTTGGAGGATTAAAATTCTTACCTGGAAAAAAAATGGGATGGGTGTTTTTGTTGTTTTTTTAATTATCTTTTCTGATGGAATTACTATCCTAAAATGTTGCTGAAATTTTTGAAATGTTAGTGTTAAAAGAAACTTTGAGTACACTAAGTATACTGGAAATACAGTATCTGCCTATATGTTATGCTTCAGTGTAAATTAAATCACTTGGGTTCCCAGGATGTAATGTTTAAAAGACCCTGTATTAAAACACAGGCAAAACTAGGGAGAGAACTGAGATTAAGTCAAAATATATGTTGATATTTTCTGGTTTTTAATAGGCACTAAATAGGTTCTGATTATTACATATGGTAATCAGACATAATAGCAAGCTGATAATAGTCTAACAAACCTAATATGTCCAGCACTGACTTAGTTATACAGTAATCTCCATATAGTCAGCAAATAACTTTTCCCTCCCCATGTCTTCCATTCCTTTAGTAGTCTGCATTTAAATAGAAATTAACTATTTGGTGAAATTGTCTAAATCTTAGAAGGTTTTGAACTGAGTATTGACCAAAACCAAGATTTTGTATGGGACAGCATATATCATGTATACAGGTGTAAGAGGGGGAAAAGGTCATTATTACCACCTGGTCATACACTACAGTGTAATTTCTTTTGGTTTTTTTAGTTGAAAAAGTCAAGGAAACAACTAGAAAGATTAAAGAGAAAGAAGTCAGTACATTTAGTCAAATAATATTGAAGCTGTTATCTGAATCATCTGCAGTCTCTCATTCTTGTGTGCACGTTCAACTGGCCTACATCATCTATGGGCTCTCCACAATTTACCTTTAGAATCTGTTCTATAGCTTTTTACATCTCAGTATTCATCTACTGTATTTGGCAAATCTCTTCCTCTGTTTTTAGTCTAGTCAAGGCTGTTGACCTTTAAGAACAGTTGCTTCAGTTACAGGTTTTCATGTTTGTAATTTAAATATCACACTATAGATTTGTTTCTAAAGAAATAGTGTTCTAAATGCTTTCAAAAATCTTATTAGTAGTTAAAAAATTGAATTGTAGTAGCCTCAGTTGCCTTAACAAAACTTTGTAGAGAAAAATGCAAATATTACAAATACGAAGGTGTAGAGAATAGTGTAACTAAAAATGTAATTCTGCAAGTTATTGTAAAATAATGGGGTTTTCTTTAATTTGTCTGTCTTCAAAAGTAATTACAAAAAAACCCCATCTTTTACTGAACAAAAAAAAATTCCTCTCTTTTTCCCTAGTGGTCATAGTAGTAGAGAAGCAGTGAAGATGACTTTTCTCTCCAGAAAAATTATTCATACTAGTTTGCTAGGAATGTACAATTTCTTCTAAGCTAATCTGAAGACAGTGTATTTCTCTACATTACAAATTAGTACAAAGAGATACATAATAGACATGAATGACCACTCTTGCAGTATGACTGTTAAATTTTTAGATTGGAAGAATCTGTAATGTACCCATGAATATGTGTGCAACATCCTCAGGACATTAGTAGGTCTTGTGGGTTAAAAAATAAGCAGATTGTAGGCTCTTAAGACTGGGGTGTGAATCAGCAGTTTAGTGGTTAGTTTTACTTTTTGCATTCTCATAAATAGAGAAGGCAACACATTCTGAGGGTGATTAGATATGCATAAATAGCAGGATCCATAATAATATCTAATAATCATAATAATATCATAATATCATAATAATATAATAATAATAATTACCTAGTAATATCTCTCCAAAGAGATATTACCAGGTAAATAAGCAGATATAGTAAACTTTCCAAATAATTTTGAAGAATAAGAACAGCTTCCTAGCCAAAGGGTGAGAGTGCTGATAGCACTCCATGCTCTTGTGTGAATCTTGGAGGGGCTGAAAGGATAGGCAGAAGTTTGCTGCTGTGAAAACCTCGGGATTTCTTGGAACAAAGAGTAGTTACCCAAAAGAGAAGGCTGGTCTCTTCATTGCTCTCGGCCCTGCCTCTGCCAGGGTCTTCAGGCAGGTCCCCCACATAGCACATGCAGTGTTAAGAAAAATGTCATTTTACTTTGAGACTCACAAATTACACAGATTAAAAATGTCAGTAATTAAGACCACAAGGAGAATTTAGGAAGAATATAGAGGAGCAGATAAGTGCTCTAAATTAAGTTCTTCTGAATGAGGTCATCTGAGATGGTTGTCAGTATAGTGCTCCTGTTATAGTAAATTAATGAAGCAATGTGGAGTGTACACTGTAATGCTTGTCAAAAGGAAGGGAGCATAGGTTTCACCCAGCAGACCTGAGCTGAGGGCAGGTACATTTATGTCAAGATAAACTTATTCCCAGGCAAGCATAAGATTAGTAAAATACCATAATTAATAAATCTGTATATCTCAGTTCTGTTATTGATTCCTTATGTTCCTGATGGTTAGAGAACCTCTCTTAGGCTCAGTTTCTGCAGATGCAGGGTAGACTGTTTACACTTTTTTGTGGTTATGTTTAATTAATTAATTTCTGGGGAGTATTTTGCATATCACAAAAATATGTTTCTGTCTATAGACTCTAGTGACTATTTTGGCAGTAATACAGACTGATATTGCTGCAGATGAAGATGTCTTGGTTTTGTTTTAGTTCCCCCTACCATCTTGGTGTTGTGAACATGAACTGTCATAGAGTATTTTATAGAGAGTAACTGCACTTCAGTCTCACCTTCTTGCCTGCCCCCTTTCAATACACACAGACCCCTTGTAGTTGATTAATAGTGTGAAGGTTAAGCAAGACTATGGTTCTGCCTGGCTCTTACTTTATAAGAGGACAGTCTGCATCCATAAAGGTACCTCTTACTGGAGAGCTGCTGCTCTGCACCTTCATTTACTAGGGTCTGAACAGAAGCTGAGCAGTGATCTAGCTATTCTATTTAAATACTAAAATTATATTTTTAAGATGATTCACTTTTCCTTTTTTATAAAAATAAAGGGCTGGATTTGTTAAAATATTTTTTTAAATGTGGGTCTGGTGTTCAGATATGTAACTAAAATATTCTGTTTGCATTATTTTAAAAGCTATCATTTTTAACTCTGCCCACTCCTCCCCCATTCTACCTGACACATTAGTTTTAGACTTGGAAAAAATCTTTTATAAATGATGCTTCCAACTGACATTTTTATTTTGACAATGCTTTGTTATGAACAAATCCAGTTGAATGTGCTTGAAACTGGTCTACATTATCTGTTCACCATCAATTGACAACAATTGATTGACAACGCTATTTTCAGACTTGCTATGGGTCAAAAGTTGATGGATATGTCAGTTTGTCCTTTCTTTATAGAAGGACCCTATTAAGAATTTCATTTAGTTCTGGTCTCATATTCCGTAACTCTTTCCAGTTTCCTGCTCTATTGCCATCTAGTATAAAGTCCATATCTCACATCTGTAACATTTCAACATGAATTCTTATGCTTAGAATGGGTTAACCCTGTGATGTTTAACTTCATAATAAAAATTGTTTTCATCAATATATAAGCAAAGTGAGAATTGTAAAAATTAGATCATAATGGTTTATCAGAAGACCTGGATAAAACAAGAAAATCTCCAAATGACAACTTGCAGCTCATTCAAAAAAATTACTTCATTCTATGTGCTTCTTGAAAAACTTTCTTATCTTATGGAGTTTTAACTTTACACTGATTTAAAATGTTAAGAACAACCTATGTAAAGCTTTACAGAAAGTGGATGAGATCTGTAATGACTCAAACTTGATTCCATGTGTAAACGTACTATTGTAGAAAATGAGATTTTGACACAGCAATGGTAGGCTGTAAACTGATTAGCAGATCATATGACTAATACAGCTGAGATGGAATAGAACTCGCATGAGAGAACATAAATCTGCTCCATTTAGCACATGTCCCTGTGTTTGTAACAGTACAGCTTTTAATTCACTATGGCGTTGTCAGAAACTGGGTTTAAATAAATTCCGTTCTGAATGTTCAGCTATTTGTAATACTTCCAGTTATCTCTGATAAAAAGCATTGGTTACACACTGGATAAAGCACACACACACACACATATATATAGCTTGCTGTCATTGGTTACACACTGGATAAAGCACACACACATATATATATGTATATAGCTTGCTGGAAATAAAGATTCTTCTGCAGAGAAGCATTAAACCTTATTGAAAGTGAATGGAAATGTTCCAGATTCCAGTGATAACTTCATTATTTCTTGATGCTTTTTAGACTGAGACAGGAAACAAGCCTTCTGGCTTGTTTTTACATTCTTGAAGTCATTTGAAGAATGTCCAAGTCATCTAAGTGAAGTTTATGTAAGAGAGCATTTAAAAATCTGTGGCTATGTGGGCAAAGGAGGTAGGCAATCACACTTCAAATCTTGCTCAATAAGTGGTTACAAGCATTCAGTGTAAGAGCTGAATGGTTAACAAGTGTTTCTACATCCAGAAACATGCCTTTGACATTGAAAAGTGTCCCAAGATGGTTCCTTTCTCTGCTAATAATATGTGAAACCAAGGCAGCCTTGGATCTAGTGAAAACTTATCAATATTCTGAGAGATGTCTTTTGCATTCCTTGAAAATTGCATGCAGTCTCATTGACCATTCTTTTACTTCCAAATATTGCTTGCTCTTAATTCACTCTTGATGCTTTAGGCATAAGCCTATAAGAAAAAGTGGCAAGGACTGTGCTGATGCATATGTGTTAAAAATGTGATTCATGTCCCACAGATATTTCATCTTTTTATAAAACAATAAATAGCCACTTTGGGAAGGGTGGAGAATGTTTTCTATTCTTTGGCTCACTCTGCATCCCAGTTTTGTTATAACTGGAAAGGCGATGAGTCTGTTTACATTCTCTGTTCCAGGATTCCAGAAGTCAACCAGGCTTTTAGCAGCTTTGCCTGTGCTCTGTGCAGCACAGTGCATTTTGCTGCTGTAGTATTTATCAGGGGTAAGTGTTTATTATTTGCCATTACATATGTGTATATATGTAATGAATCAATATGTAGAATATAATAGTAAGGTCTATGAAGACAAATTATGCAATGCAAAGACCAGATCTTGAGGTGTGTCAGTGGACCATGATGTTTCATAGAGTGCCAGGATGTTTGCAGACAAAGTTCATATTCTCTACTCCTCTTCAGACACCACAGTGCAATTTTTAACCCTCTGTGTACCCTTTATCTAAACAGACTTCTTATTCTGCCAAAGAATTTTTAGCTGCTTTAGAAACCAAGATGGCCATTTTAATAACTTCTTTGTTGGATTTTTCAGAGCTGGATTTTTCTGAGCTTGTTGCCTTGTTTTTTACTCCACAGCCGTGAAACTGGGAGGTGAATGGTATGCTGTACAGAAGAATACATTGACATATTTAAAATGTATTGACTGCATTTCTATGGAATACAAGCTTTTGTATTATGGAGTAGAAACCTCGAGATAGAAGTTTCCCCATGGAAGCTTTTTAGACTTCTTTTAGATCAAATAGCTTTCCTGTTGAAATGGCACCTGTTTATGTCCTGCAACTTGTAAACCATGCTTTTGTAGGTTTATGGGGAGGTTTTTTTCTGTTACCAGAAAAATGTCAAATTTAATAACCTGAATGAGAATTTCCATTAGTTGTCATTATTTTCTTTTATGCTTTATGAGTTATTTAATTTTTACTTCTTAAAGAAGAAAAACCAAAAAGATAAGCCCGCTTCTGAGTCCTGGCTTATCAGAGCATATTAAAGTCTGGTATCAAAGCAACTATTCCACAAACCATAGTCATAGTACATAATTCAATCTCAAGATAGAGCAGCACTTCATGTATACCATACTGACTTGTACCTGAATCCTACCTTGGTCTAAAAGATGAAGCAAGAGAAAACTTTCTACTTTTTTTTTATTAGCTAGTAACCATTTGTTACCCTGTCCATTTTTTTGATCACTGCTGTATGACATGGATCTAAATTGAAATGTCAGTACTTTGAAAGAAAGCAGAGAGCATTTTAAACTGAATATCTCTGTTAAAGTCAGAGAATTAAACTGGGTGAAGAAGTCTGGAAATAAGTATAACTTATTAATTGTTGTTAACAATATTGCCGAAAACTGTTTTCAGCTTCAATTATTCATGGAAAAAATCTATTCAGACAATTATGGGGAATCATCTGTGTTTTCATTGTAACCTAGTTAAAACATCATCAGTATTATTGAATGATAAGTTTGCTTGACAGCCATTGTAATGTCATTCCCTCCTTTTTAGACACTTCAAGAATCCATGTGCAACACAGTGAGATTTTGCAAGACATACAAAACCTCTTCAGGATTTTGTTTTGAACAAGCAGATGTGTGATTTTTTAAAGAATTTTTTTGTTGCATTATTCCACAGCATCAGTAGTTTTTATGGCTATAGTCTCCATTGAAACATTTGCCAATGATCCTTTTGGAGATACAAATACTTCTCTGCATCAAAAATTGTGTTTTATGGAAACAGCTTAAAATAAATTGCACTCCATGGTTTCTGCTCTCTTCAAGAGCCTGATCTCATCTTATATATATAAGATTTGCAAAGGAATGTTTACAAAGAAATCGGGAAATAGTACAAAAAGGAAAGAGAGTTGTCAGAGCAAAAAGGAACAAGACATAAGTCAGATTGGACAAACAAAAAATCCAAAATTTTCCAATACTTTTAAAAGCACCGTTAAAAAGATTGCAAAGTGCCCATCTGCTCGCAACTTATCAACAGAAGAAGAGGAAAGCAATAGAGAATTTTCACTTTCTCCAACATTCAGTTACAGAGTTGCTATTGCCAATGGACTGCAAAGGCATATTTTTGTAGCAAACACTAATAATGAAGATATAGTTCAAGACCTGTCTTCAAACGATAGCTCGTGTTCTGAGTCGTTAAGTGAAGTAAAAACTAATAGCAAGAAAAACGAATACTTATCCCACACAATGCCTGTGCGACGCAACAGGAAAAGCTTGAGCAGCCTCGCAGCCTCTGATGGAAGTTCGGATGGAGAGCGCACTTTACACACACTAAAACTGGGAGCCTTACGAAAACTAAGGAAATGGAAGAAGAGCCAAGAATGTGTCTCATCAGACTCGGAGCTAAGTTCATGGAGGAGAACATGGGGGTTAAGAAGTAAATCTCTGGACAGAACTGGCCGTCACCAGAAATCAAATACACTTGAACCTGGCTTTAGTTCCACTGGTTGTATTAGCCAAACCCATGATGTTATGGAAATGATCTTTAAAGAGCTTCAGGGAATAAGTCAAATTGAAACAGAACTCTCTGAATTAAGAGGGCATGTTAATGCTCTGAAACAATCAATCGACGAAATTTCTAGTAGTGTGGAAGTTGTGCAAAATGAAATTGAACAATTGCGAACTGGATTTGTACAGTCCAGAAGAGAAACTCGGGACATACATGACTATATTAAGCAGATAGGCCACCCAGGAAACAAAGCAAGTCTTAGGTTTCTAAATGTGCCTGAAGAGCGACTTGAAAAAGCTGAAAGCATAGTTTACAAAATATTAATGGAAAAAATGGGATTCTCAGAGGCACAAAGCACTATTAAAATTGAATTTGCCCAAAGGCTTGGGCAGCAAAGAGATTGTCCAAATGCAAAGCCAAGACCCATTCTTGTTTACTTTGAGTCATCACAACAGAGAGATTTGATTTTAAAAAAGTCTTATAAACTTAAGGGAACTGGCATTGGAATTTCTACAGATATATTTTCCCATGAAATAAAAGATAAAAAAGAAAGAGGACTTCCTTCCTCTCAGACATATGAAAGCATGGATATGAAACTTTTAACTGTGGAGACAAAATCTAAAATGCATGACTGGGAGTCACCTGACAGTGATAAAGACTTGGAATCAGATATAAATAAGAACAGTTATGCAAAAATATCTAAATCAGCACATCAGATAAAAACAAGCACTACAAAGGGGACTACTGAGTCCCCAGACACTAAAGACCTTGACAGAACTGCTGACAATAGTACCTTTTCACACAGAAGAAGTTATGACAATCAGTCACCAGAATTTGACACTATGGAAAAAGAATCAAAGGCCTATTATTCAGATGTGACTCCTTTATGGCATTTACAGAATGACTTTGCAACACCAAAGCTTAGCCGTTCAGAATCAGATTTCTCAAAATTGTGTCAGTCTTACTCTGAGGATTTTTCAGAAAACCAGTATTTTAGCAGAACAAATGGCAGTTCATTGTTGTCTTCCTCTGATCGAGAACTTTGGCAGCGAAGGCAAGATGATTCTCTAAACTGGTATGGCAGTTCCCAAGAACAGACTTTTGCCCAAGATATGCAGCAGTATCCAGAGCAAAATGAATCAGGGAACATAGAAATTGTTGATAGTGGAGTAAGCAATGGAATAATCCATGTGTCTGGAGACATAAACCATTATGATGATAGTCAGCTTTCTTTACAGGACGATCTTTCCCCATGGAAAAACTGGAATCAGTTGGAACAAGGGGCAGATTTGGGCCTAGACTCATCCACGCAGGAAGTTTTTGGGTATGATATGAGCAGCCCTTCAGACCAACAGACAGATTTTGGAAAGGGCCAAAGTTCTGACCTCCAGTATGATACTGAAAGCTATGATTTCACTCTAGATGGTACTTCTCCATCTTGTCCAGGCCTTGACAGCGAAACACAAAGTCAGTGGACTGGTCAATATGATGATTATCAGGAAACAAATTCTATCTCCTCTTATCAGAATCAAAACAAATTGCCTATGATGTACCGAAGTCAAAGTGAACTACCAAGTGACGACTCAGAGGAAACTGCCCCTAAATCATGGCACAGCCGATTAAGCATAGATCTTTCTGATAAGACTTTCAGCTTTCCTAAATTTGGATCTACGCTTCAGCGTGCTAAGTCAGCTTTAGAAGTAGTCTGGAATAAAAGTACACAAAGTTTAAGTGGGTATGAAGACAGTGGATCATCTTTTATGGGAAGGTTTAGAACATTATCTCAGTCTACTGCAAATGAATCAAGTACGACACTTGATTCTGATGTTTATGCTGAGCCTTATTGCTACAAAGCAGAGTATGAGGAAGAATTAATTGAACCATCTGGTGAGAATGAAACGGACTATGTAGAAGTAATGGAACAAGTCCTTGCTAAACTAGAAAATAGAACTAATAGTAGTGAAACTAGTGAGCAGGTCCCAGAGTATGAACTGGACCAGTCTTTGTATGAAACTCCATATGCAATGCTACCAGAAGAACAATATGACACACAGTTTGACAGTGTGATCAGTGAAGACATATTGGAAGTTGAAAGTGACATGGCTCCTGAAGTAGAAATAAGGGAGGATGAAAATCAGAATGTCCCGGAGATGATTACTGAAGTTATTGAAATTCCAAAGAAAAAAAGAATACGACCATCATTTAAAGAAGCTGCTTTAAAAGCATACAAGAAACAAATGAATGATTTGGAGGAGAAGATCCTTGCTGGAGGTAATAGTGTTTTAATACTGTCTTTTAAGTAAAACATTGTTCTCATTAGAATTGGACATTGATTTTTGTATAGTACCTTTTCTTGCTCCCATTGAATTCAGCAGAAAAAATCTGCTTGTGTCTGGTTTTGTTTAGAGGGTGAAATAGTTCCACAGAAATCAAAATATTAAATCTCCCACATCTTTTTTTTAAACAGTTTTCTGAATATGTTTAGTCAGACATGCTTGTAAGTAACTATATTTCTTTGAATTTCAGTAACTTGGAAACTAAACTTCACAAGGTTTAAGTCTTAAAAATAACTAAATAGTATGCTGTTCTTGGTTTCCTCATGGTTGTATAAATGTATTTGTAGGAGTAATATGGAGTGTTCAGATACTACACTCTTGCTTTTTTCAACAGTTTTCAAGTCATGGTTTGTTCTGTATTCATCCTGATGGGCAGTGTGCTCTTTCCCCTACGCAACCCATAACTTGTAATGTATTTCCAAGAGTAAAAGTCTGAACTGATTCTATGTCTGTTCTTACTTTGATTCTTGTCCTTATTTGTACTCCCAACAAGCTCTCAGAGTTGTCAGTCCCCAAAATGGGGTGAGAAGAGTGTGAAAGAAAGACAAGATTTTAAGTGGTAGCAACCATGTGGGAAGAAGTTCCTTTAGGAAGGAACTAAATTCACAGGAGGGTTTCACCTTGATTTTTTAATGAATTTTATCTTTTGTATTATCAGACTTCAAAGCAGACAGTCATATATATATAACTTTAATAATATGCATAGTAATTACTAGTAATAGACAAAGTAATATACTAGTAATATACAAATATGGTGATATTCAATGTAAACATTAACTGTAATTCTAATAGCATTCGTTATAATATTGCATGTGCATTTAATTGGGAGCATCAAAATGACTGTAGCTAGCCAGATGGTAATTGTCACCTTGACTGAATCTTTCCTTTATCTGCCTTGGAATAATAATAATCTCATACAAAAAGATGAAAAACTGTGCCTTTAGCCAAAGATTGTATTCAGTAGTAATGAGCTTGAGCTACTACAGTATTTCTTTTTTACATGAACTACTTTTGCAATAAATATATAGTCAACTTGAAAGTCAATTACAAATGCATTTAAATTTTCATAGTAGTAGAGTTTTATTTTAAAGTCTGTTTTACATTTAAACAATGACACTCAATTGTACACTTGTATTTTGCCGCTGTTTTTCTACAGTACTCTGTTAGATACTAGGTGTTGTGTATATGAATGGACAGCTATCAATAACTAGGATTTTCATTATTTTTTCCTGATTTTGTGAGGCATGGGAGAAGGGAACAACATTCATTTTACCTAGTCACTGTGCAATAGTAATATAATGGTCTCAGGACTTAATTAAAGAAAGCACACAAGGAAGACCCCAAATTTTGAAACCCAAATTGGTTCTACTATTTGAAGTCTGTGCATTTGTGTATACTGGTAGATGACAGTTGTTAGAAAATGAGAACTAACTTTGATAGATCCCATGCAATCCTTTCTAGGAATTAAATGTATGTTCCTCTTTTAACCCAGCAGGTGAAAAGCTTCTTTCAATCTCTTAATCTATTGACATTTTTTCTTCTGAATAATTGAAACATTTCTTATATTTACAGAGAAGCCATTTGACACCAAGACCAGTTTATGAAAATGTGATATTGGGTGTAGTCTATGGGGCAAAGTACCTGCATGGTTGCTAGATGTCATACTAGGACCTCCACTTATGTTTCCAAAAATAAAATAATATAGAATATTATAAAAGAGGAGGGAAGTAAAGGAGAGAGGGAATACATCAGGAGGTTAAGGGGAATTTACAAATGAACTGCTACAATACACTACTTCTCAGCTTACTCTGAGAACAATGTGCATTCACTCTTGAGCAGCAGCTCTGTTTCCTCTTCACACTGTGTCTTGCATGCCATCAGGGAGGAGGATACTTGTTTCAGTCAGGAATTCTGCTGCAGCAGTCACCAAGTGGTTTGTTACAAATGGATCTTCAGGTGCTGTAGCACACCTAGCAATACCTACCAGCAATACCTATTGTCTTTTATGTGTTTATATCTTATGGATGAATATGATATTCTTACCTTTATGTCTGTCCATAGAACATATAACAGTTTTTCAGAATTTAAAACTTGCAAAATACATTTTCTAGCTGGAGTAGTCTGTTCAAGGAACATATTACCTGAAAACTATTTCTGATGAGTAACAGGTAATATTGTTGGAGCAAAACCTTTATTTTACTTTCAACTTACTCTCAGTGAGCTGGATAATGGATATTACAGACAGTCTATTCACAGATAATGAAATCCACAGGTGGGATATCTGTCCCTGGAGATAGTCAAAATCCGTCTGGACATAGTCCTGGGCAACCTGCTCTGGGTGGCCTGATTTGAGCAGGGTTCTTAGACAAGGCCTCCAGAGTTCCCTTCCAGCCTCAGCTGTTCTGTGATATGGAAATGCATATTTGAATACTTTGTATGCAGCCTTTGAAGAAGGATGTGTTTGGCTGTAATGTCAGTTTGGCTGCTAACACAAAACACCTTCAATTTTTGTTTATTACTTGAATGGCACAGTCTAGGAAAAAACATTTCATAAATCTGTTCTTAAAGGAGTTCTTCAAAACTCTCAAAACATATTTTGTAACTTCTCGTTTTTGACAACCTGCCTTCCCTTCTTTATGCGTGTAATTAGGCATGTCCAGAGAATACTTAGTTTGTCATTTAAGCAAATAGTTTTTAAGGTATTCAATCTTCATTTTAATATTTGCAGGAGCAATAATAGCTTTTTTTAAAAGTGACTAATAGCTGTTCTAGGATTTCCGTTACTTTTATAAATGCTCTTTGGGTTTTATTACTCTCTTACCCTGTAACTGATTCACAGTCAGCTTCAGATTTCTTACTTTTGGATGGAAAAGTACTAGAAAGATAACAATTTCTTTGAATTAATCTTCATTATATAACCAAATCATAACCTATTCTTCAATGAATTGTTTCTTCCCTCCATGTAAGCAGGAGTTGTTAGACAACAATCTGTCCAAGCAGGGATAGAATACTACTATAATACAGTAGTTTTAGTTCTCCAATTTAATGCAAAAGAATGGTTTAGAATGATATGATTTTCATTCTAGTAATGCACAAGGTAAGGTCAATAAATCTTTGGTACATAAATAATTTGTTAGTGTACAAGAACCCCATAAGATAGTCCTATTCTCTGTCACTAGCTGGAGGAAAAATACACTCTGGGCTGATTGCTTATGTATTATTTATTAAAAAATGGTCTTGGATGCATACTGGAATGACTAGGTTATATGAATGAGAGGAGACATGAGCAGTGCATCCATAATCCTAAGA
Source organism: Onychostruthus taczanowskii (assembly GCF_017590055.1). Taxonomy (NCBI): domain Eukaryota; kingdom Metazoa; phylum Chordata; class Aves; order Passeriformes; family Passeridae; genus Onychostruthus; species Onychostruthus taczanowskii. Next base: position 6,043,993 of record NW_024503679.1, on the reverse strand, counting down.
TTTAAAGTTCTGTAAGGATATAGAGACATTGCGTGGATGCATGTATCTTAATGGAGGGATTGGTGGCTTGAAAAAATCAAAGAAGTGCTACCCAGTTGTTTGTTTCTTTGTACACTGTAATTGAGAGTGACTAACACTTTTATTCATTGTTCTAGTCCTCACTTGTTATTTTCTAGCTTTTTTTTTCCCTCGTGGCTTCTTCCATTCCGTCCCTATATTATCTTTTACAGCTGCCTTAGCATAAGTATGATCTTCTGTCCTGATGAAACTATGCCTCTGGAAAAGATTCCAGAGTTGCATGCACTCTTCTCAGTTGCTTTCAATGATAACATAGACTTTCTATTAGTGGTAGTTTGTGAGCAGTAGCTTCTTGCTCCAGTTGTTGAAGGTCTTGGTTATCATTTGACATGTCAGATTTTAAAAATAATTCTGATTTTAAAATGCCTTTGGTCTGAATTTTCAAACACAGAGAAACCTCTAGATTGTTTATGATGGCAAGATGGGTGGACTTGTCCAACTCTATACACAGGTGCAGGGGCAACTCAAGAGGACAGGGAACAGGGATTGGATTTGCCTCTTTCACAGTGGAAGGAAGTGTTTCTATTGTCTTGTAGGAAGGATTTGTATTTCGCTTTGTGATGTCTGACTGAAGAACAGAACTTAGAGATGAGTATTAATTGTTTGGGGTAAGCACATTGACTGATTAAAATATGGTGAGTTGTGTTTGGGTTTTGGGGGGGGGGACGAGGTTTGTAAAAATGAAGTTCCTTTTCAGTCTGCTGGTGCAGACTGGGGAAGAGAAGGATGTGCTAGACAGATGGCAGAAATTTAATGTTTAAAATACGGAAGCAATTAATAAAAATAGAACATGTATATTTGCTTGTATTGTGCCAAACTGAAATGTCTATTCGTTCATTGACTGGCAAATGCCAGTCAGTCTTGTTCACAAGATAGTATAAAAGAGGTTGTTGGTAAGTCATCTTTTGCCCTTTTTAATCAGTTTTCTTTTGTTATGATGAAAGTTATAGTTTGTCATGTTTTGAAAATTCATGTTTTGGGAATTCTTGAAATCTAAGCACATTCTGTTCTCATTGAACCTTATTTCTTCAAGTATTTTGTTGTTAAAAATGAAATATAAGTTTTATAAAATAAAATCAATAAATAAAAATTCAGTCTAAACTGTCTTGAACTAATGCAGCTTTCAGTTGATACTGTATGGACGTACTTTATACAGTTGAGGTGTATGTTAATGTAAACCCAGATTCCCCAGAATCCCCCAAAAAGGCTTGAAACTGAGTTGTGGCCACACTCTAAGCTGCCTGGAATTTTAGCCTCAGCTTGTTCAAAAACTGGGAAAGACTAGTCCAGATGGAAACACTCACAGTTAATAAAAAGTAGCAGCAGTACCAAGCCCCAAGATTTTTTGTTCTGTTTCAAAACATTGGAGTCACAGTATTTAGTGATACAGTTTTGTTTGATTTCCCACATCTCATTTATTTATGGTTTGTTTGGGGTTTTTTTTCATAAGAGTGATAAATTACTTCATTAATATAAGGACTGATGGTGTATTTCATGTGGCTGATATAGTTCATCTGCAATGTTTAAGGAAAATGAACATATATTCACCTAATGTATCATCTATAAAGAGATGAATTTGAGGACAGAATACTTTTCAACAGAAGGTGATTGATCTATTGCTGTTCTTTTCATATGTAAATAATGTAAAAAAGAAGATTCCAGAGAGTTTTCATCTGTGTAACTTTCCTTCTCTGTTTACATCAGAAAATGGTCACAATGGAACAGATGTATTGTGTAAGCAGGCTGGGGAAGAAATGGTTACTCTTGCTATACATTTTAGTAGATGTGTGGTACTAAGGAAACCAGATTACTGCAAGTTAAAGAATCTATTTTGGTGCTGTATTGGGAATGATAATGAACCACAGAAATTTAATAATCCGGTTTTTTCAGCTGTCTTGGTTTTCTTTCTCAACACCATGTTTGTGTCTGTCTTTTCATCAGGTAAACAAAGTGATGGATGTCTTTAATGCTTTTTGGGGGGGTATGGGGAGGTGGTGCAATAAGAATCTGTAGTTGTCCAGGATGGGAGGACACAAAATACATTTTCAGATGATGTGGGTTGAAAATGATAAATACAAAATTCCTGCACCCAAACTGCTTAGCCACAATTCCTTTTTCACATGTGTATGTGTGCACTCTGAAAATCCTCCACTAATATTACAGGAGGTAAAATAGTGTTCTGAAGAATTATTAATCACTCCATGAATTCAGTCAGGATGGTGCTGATGAACCAAGGTATATTGATTTGACTCAGCTTCGTACGCTTGTCTGGTGCACAGGAGAGTGAATGCATTATTTTCTTGCTACTGGTTTCACTGGAGTCAGGCATAAGTCTTCATACCCTTCTCTTTGTATTTCTCTACTGTCCTTTCATGGAGAAAAGGGATATCAGAAACTTAAAACAGAAAATGGCAGTCTGTCCAGCTTAAGATTAATAGATTTGTAGAAAGGTTGCTTTTGAAAAATTATGGCAGGAAATCTAAGGAGTTAGTCATGAAGATGATACATCCATCTTTTTGTCTGTGAAGAAAAAGCAAGTAGTTACATTCACCAGCTACTCTAAAGTTGGGGCTTCATGAAAGGATGCTCTGTATCAGTTGCTTCCTACACACTCAGTCTGTACTTTTTCCCCACTAGTTAAGTGAGTGAAAGAATGATTTAAAAACCTGTTTAATATATCTTCTAGGAAACATATTAGTGTTCTTCCGGCTTATTGTGTTTTAATTCTGTGGTTACAGTATTTGTTTTTATCAGAAAATCTTAGATTATAATACTGGGTCTCTTTGTAAAAAGGATAGTAACCAAATAGATTGAAGAGCAACAGTTTAATTTAGCATAGTAACTCCTGCTAAATCAGTGTGCTTTACATCAGGGAAATGTATGTCACAACAACATTTGTGTAACAGTCTCAGATTCAAAAAATTCTACTGTTACCAGATGTCTTTTCCCAGAAGAGCTACACCTATTCTTTTAGCATAAAAAACAAACCAACCAGACAACACCCCAAACAAAACCAAAATCCCAACTAAACAACAACAAACCAAAAAAGAACCACAACACATGACTCTCCAACTGCACCACTGCCCCCCTCCCCCACCGCCAACATCCTTAATCAATAAGGTTTGACAGAAATCCATATTTTCACTGTTTAATAAAACCCCCTCCCCCACCGCCAACATCCTTAATCAATAAGGATGATTAATCCATATTTTCACTGTTTAATAAAACCAAATATAAAAAAAAAATTAAAAAAAAACACACAAAAAAGCAGACACCCCAAACCTCTTCCATTTAGAGAATGACTTCTGTTTTTAAGAAAATTGATTTGTTAAAACTTCTAGTCTCCTCTGTAAACAAAGAAAGTCTCTGCTACTCTTCTCCTTATGAAAACAGGAGGCCATTTAACACGATTTTAACTGACTGTGGAATTAATGTAGATTGATAAATATTCATGCAGTTCATTTGCTCTTTTTGAGCTTAAACAAATTTAAAGCTGCTAGAGCTAAGAGGAAAGATGACCATGAATGTTAGTTCCAAGGGGTTTTTATACTGGTTTTGCTGAGAAAATGAACATAATATTGTATCATAAAGATTGAAAAATAATTTTTATTTTTATTTCCAAAATATTTAAGCATTTCCTTTAGATTGTTGTATTTTAGAAGTCAAAACAACACTGCATAATTTTTGAATGCAGCTTTTGGATAAAAGGAATCCTGTTAAAGCATCAGGCTGAAAAAACATCTAGACACACATTTAAAAAATGTAATGGCTTGGAAAACATGACTTCATAAATAGGCTCAAGTCTTCCTTTCATATATTGCTGAAGTAGGCTATTACAACAGAGTAAGAGATTCTTTCCTTTGCTGTCAAAGCGAAATTCTGACTACTTCCATGAGACAGGTACCAGGTTTTTCCTTTGTGCACATTTTCCACATGATCAGTGGAACCCCTGGACAACTGTCTCTCAGGAACTCTAAATAGAATTAAATACCTGAAACCTCTCCAGTTATTTCTGATGCAAAATTATTGTTGATGCTGACAGAACTTTGCTAATCATGAGGTCTGTTTCCTTGAAGACCTGATCATATTCCTAAAATGGCTTGCAAGATAAGAAGTTTTAGTAAATCTGAAAATCAAGACTTATGGTTGTGTTGATGACAGAGCCATTTAAAAATGTCTTGGGTGCTATGATAAAGAATATGGTGTGCAAGACATACAAGGATACGAGTCAGAAAAAAATACCACAGAAATACTGTAATCTGTTTTTGCTAAATTAGTAGTGGCAAAGAGCAATCTGCTGACTGACACTCAAGTAGCTCCTCTGGAGTAGATTATTGGAGGAGCAGCAAGTGATTTGTCAATGCTGTCACAGACCCATAAACTATGGATAACTCTGGGTATCACCAGTGCAGCTGCAGCATCACCAAAGGAATTCTTGTCTTTCAGCTGTGTATATACCAAGATAGAATAAGGACAGACAGATGTGATAGATGTACTATTATTGAATGTAAAAATGAACCAGGAGAGAGGAATATTTATAAAATGGATGAGTATAAACTGAAGCACTTTTTAATCTTATCCTGTAGCTCTTCCTCTTTCATTTAGCACAAACAGGATGGAGCTGATGCTCCTCTGAATCCATAAGGCAAGGAGGGTACTGTAAACATAAAGTAGGGGAATTTTTCTTAGGAGCTTTTTAAGGCATGTTGGGTGAAATTTTCTTTTTCTAAAAAACCATGAAAGTAAAGGACAAGGAGACATGCATTTTTCTATTAACCATAAAATGGGAATGAGGATTTCAGAGGGATTTATGCGTGTCCTATCAAGAAAAAAAAGTCCAATATTAGCAAAAGTCATCCTTTGAATTCCAGTGTACTAGTTCTTAACATCTGTGTCTCTCTCTGGTGTTTAGGCATAATTATTTCAACTTATTATTTCAAGCAGGGCCAAAACAAGCTGTAATTTGATTTTGAGTTTACCTATAACATAAAAGATAATAGTAAATAACCATTTTTAAGGATTTAACGCTAATCATATTTCAAATATTGTTCTTCTCTTGTATCTGTTAAGCTAGTTTCTTATCAACAGAAGAAAATCTGATATCTTTGTCTTATCTCAATAAGTGTTATTGCCTTTATATCATCTTTTTGTTTTGTATGTGATTATACATTGACTCATTTTTTTCTTTCACTGCTGTAAGTCTTGAAATTAGCTAAGATTATCTAAATTTTTTAGCCTTCTAATTTAGGGTTTCTAAATGTTTAAAATGTTTGAGATTGTTTTAAATAGTTCCTAAACCTTATCTCAGAAGTGGAAACAACTCCACAGAAGAAGAAACAACTTCATGCCAAGAGCAGCTATGAATATCATACCCTGTGGAATATATGACTGGTGTTCAGACAGTACATGTCTGTACATGGTATTCTTGCTCTTTAACAGTACTATATTTATATGACTCATGCATGTGCCACCATTAGCATTTTATTTTACAACAGGGATACACTTTTGAAGCAAATCTTTGTCTTCCCAATTCATCACATTTGGTTTGATTACTGGAATGGCTGACTGGGATCTATGTGTTTTACTGATGCAACCAAGCCAGATGTTGCTCTTCAAGATCACATCTGATGTGCTCAGCAGCTAATGGGCTTTCAGTCATCAGGGCCAAAAATAGAACCAGTATGAAGTAAATGCCCCTGAAACATTTTTGCTGTGAGCACTTGTGTCTTTGTCACCAACGCTTTGACCTTCTGATCCGCTCTTATGGCACTCAGCTCTCTGCTATTGCCCTCGTGTTCTCTGTGGCCGAAGGTGGACAGCAGCTCACCCCTCTGTCCCAGGCTGCCACCAAACATCCCAGCCCTGCTGTCACTTCTGTCTGTGCTGTCAGGATAAACCAGATTGCATGTCTCTGTGCAATCCTCATGTTCAATTCAAGAAGAACCAAGGAACATGGTTTTTGTTTTTGTTAGAGTCCAGAGGAACTACTCTCACATTTGTTCTCCAACCAAGGGCCTGTTTTCTTGGATTTCTTTGAAAAATCTGATTGGACTTCAGCCTGCAACTCAGAGCATGATATAGTTATTCAAGTCAAACACTTCGGGGCATTGTTAGCTTTGTGATGCAGAAATATTTGCAATAATCAATTATCCATTTGTTTTCACAGCAAATAATTAATTACTTGGTTGCATGTAATGTTATCACATGTATTGAGGGAGGTAAAATATGCCTTTTCACCTTATCAAAAGATAAATATGCCTTATCTTTTCAGTGCTTTCTGTGGTGAGAAGAGAGTGCTTAAAATGCATGCTGAGTTTTACTTCCTGCCATCACTCTAACAAGGCAGAGATTGTCAAGAGAGCCCAGCCTTCAAGAGAATGGTAGTTTTTTGAGCTCACCGCAGTCTGTAATCAAACAGTCCTCATGACAGTCTATAACTTACTGCTTTAGAGATAAGTTCTAGAATCTGGTAAAAGTGTCTACTAGCTGTTGAAAAACAATAGAAGACAAAGCCATTAGAAGTCTAATGGGACTCAATTTCTAAACACCAGAGATGTTTTTAAAGCACGTCCTTTTGTTTCAGATTTGCAGACCACTTTATTAATAGAGACACAAATGCAGTTTTCATCTTCACCAAACTGACCTCCTGTTTTGACTCTCCACGTATCCGCTAGTAATTTTTCTACATCACTGCTAGTAAAGTGCTAGCAGCAATTCTTCTATTTCTCCTGTCAACCAAGCTTTATTCAAGTTTGACCTTCTCTTTGTCAGACAAGCATCACTCATCTCTTATGATGTGCTAGCTTTAATATTATCTTTCAAGCGTTATATGCAATCTCCATAGAATAAGCTTCAGCAATACAACATCCTCTGGGCTTACACAGTGAAATGTTCTGTTCTCTAGTGTCAATAATAGCTTCTGGGTGCAGCATTTATTATTTTAGCATGGCTTAATTTGTGTCATTGTTTTAGCCAATCTACTTCTTTAATGTCCTGCATCTATTCAAACCTGGTTTTCCTCTGTTATTTCCCTTTCTTGGCAATAGATGCTAATTAAAATTGTCCATCTTAGACTTGAAACTACTTCTGACTGTGGGTACTTTATACATGTTATTTTCATGGAACAGCTGTATTGTTATCTAATTCCAGCAAGTATTTTGTCCGAAGGCTTTGCTTGCAGGAACAACGTAATTATCAGTCAGTTTGACATTCTTTCAGCCATTTTCCAGAATTAAATATTAAAATGGTACTTTGAGAGAATAATGAACTTTAATTATTTTTCCTATTTGGTGTTGTGCAATAATGCACACTTACAAAAGTGGAGAATCAATGTTTTGATTAATTTTGATCTTAGGGTTTCCTAACAGTTTAGATTTTTAGAACCTCATTACAGTTCTTGGGCTATGGCACAGGGTGGAGAATTGAATTTTTGCAGTCATTAAAGAAAGGGAAGTGTATTGGGACATTGTTCTGCTGCTCGGAAAAGTGCAGAAGTGAAATAATGACAGAAGACATTTGAAGGAGGGTTATGACTGGGGAGCAGAATCACCTGAACCTCTTTGATGTAAATATCTCTGTTGATTGATAGAGGCAGTTGTGTTTCTGATGGTGTCACAAGCTACAAAAGCAAAGGTCTGTCCCGACTTCCACATCTTCATTACTAATATACCTTTCATGCTGGAAAACTCTGCCTTTTCAACATCCTTTATAGATTTGTTTTTTCCTCAGAAAATTTGGTATAGAAACTGGTTGTCTTGTATGATTAATTTCTATTTTGTGTGAGAAGTTACAGGTGACAACATTACTAATAGAATGAATAAATGACTGAAAACTGAAAACAGTTGATAAATATGTAAAGTTAAACTTTTCTCAGGTCTATTAATTTTCATTCCAAGATTGAATAGCAATTATGCAGTATTAATAAACACTTGTTGGAAATTTACTTAGCCTATATTTAAACTGGCAGGTGGACAGAAAACAACCAGGGGGTTTATTTGAGGGTACTGAAAAAATTACAAGCCCCTTTCACTTCATTCCCCAGCCATCCCCATAAGTAAACCACTTTCAACAGAAGCCAAGATTTAGTGACTATGCTGAGAATTATACAGCTTTTTAATATCTGGAACTTATTAAAGGAAACTTATAGACAAATTTTATCTAATTTCCTGCTTGGTTATCTAATTAAATGTAATTGACTGCTTTAAAAAATAAAAAGGGCTTGTGAGCATTTTCCTTTTGCCTTCAAAATTTGACATTAGTAAAAATAATTTTCAGTAGTATGCAGATAGAGGACCACCCTGCTCTTCATCATTCTGCTGCACAGGTTTGTAAATATCAGTGTGACTGCACTGAGCTGAAATAGCAACAATTAAGGAGCAAAAGAATTTTTCCTATAATCCTAGTAAAAAATACCTTGCTCTAATCTAAAATGGCCTGTGGTATAAAGGCATAGCTATTACTGGCATTTCATAATGTAATGAATTCTCAATTAAAATGTAAGGAGAAACAACTAATTAAAGTAAGAAGGGTTAGCTATAAGAACCAGTGTTTCTACTGCTCCTAAGTGCACTCATTACTTTTTTAGGTTAGTATTTTGAATGTGTGGATGACACAAGTGAGTTACATGAAGATAAGCTCTTTTAAGTAAATCACTGTCATTCAGCAGTATAATCTGAGATGTCTAGCCTTGAATCCCTGATTTGAAAATACATTCAGTGGTCTCTTACATAATCACAGTTCATTTCTTATCTACATCAACGAATGTTGCTGTCTATTCTGGTAGCCTAAAGACTACTAAAGTGAATTGCTTGGTGACTGTACACTTCCTGATTTGGTGCTCTCATACATGCAGAGAACACTTCCACAGTTCAGATTATTTCACTCATGGTGAGTTCAGAAGAAGCAGTAAACAATGAAGTTTTCAAACTAATTTTGTCTCTGAAGATGCATTCATTTGTTACAAAGAAGAGATGTTCTTAAGATTTCTTTTTTGAGAAATTTGCGTCACTTGTTCGCTTTATGCAGTTTCTACTGAGAAAAGAGACCATTAGATGGGTGCATTTTTCTTTACATGTAGCAACTGCAAAGAAAAGCAAGTTAAACCAAAACCACACCTTTCCTCCTTCCTAATTTTGGTTGTCACTCTCCTCACTAAATTTAGGTAAAATTAGGTTCCAGTAAAGGAAATGTAGTGAAATTAGATTAAGCTGGCTGAAACCAAGAGACGTAAAGAAAACTTTATGTATCTCTCAGGCTCTGAAAAGATCCATTTTATGTAGAAGACAAGTCTCAACATTTTTTTATGTACGTTTATAAAAAAGTGAATTAAACAAATAGTTCATGTGATTCTGTATGCATCTGATAGCAAAGTATCTGCAAACTATTTAGAATTGCATTCCACATAAATAATACTGAGATTTGTTCTGTGCCTTTATACATCAGTATTACCAATTTTGCTATGATGAGCTATTCTAAAAGAAGGTGCAGATTGTATGAAAAAATTGGTGGTGGTGAGGCTTCTTAAATTACAAGTAGTGTCTTGCTTAAAACTTCCCTTGGTCCCCAGATTTTTCTTTGTGTTTTGGACTCTCCCTTTTTTACAAGTTAGAGAACAGATGCCTCTGTCTCTCCTACCCTGTTGCTACATACTGTCATGCCTTTCCTCTCACTGATGTCCATTTGCTGCTCCAGCCCTCTGGGTTTAACTCCTCTTTTCTTTAAGCCTCACAAAAGCACACCCCATCCTGTTTCCCTGGCCAGCCCAGCTTTCAGTTACCTATTTCCTCCTGGTTCTGCTCTCACCCTGCTTGTGAAGTGCTGTAATAATTTTGGAGTGGGGAAGTTAGATTTTATGGCTGTCCAAATATTCTTTATATACTTGAAAGAGTAGCCAGTACTATCTGGTGTTGTGAGACAAATACATTTCACAAATAAATTTTTTAAAATAGAATATTTAAAGAGTAAGCTCATTTTCATAAATCTAGTCAGTCAAATGCTTTGATCATGTAAACTGCCTCTAAAATTAGTGGCAGAATAGAGTCTTTTAGTTCCCTGATTGTCACTGCTGTACACTATGCAGCTTTACAGTTGCCAATATATTTGGATTTATGTGTTTGAATGTGATTTTTTCTGTATAGAAACTGATTTAAAAATTAAATGTGGCACATGTTTAAGGTGTAAATTGTTATTTTGTGATGTTCATAACCTGAGATATCTCTGAACCTCTCGAGAATATCCAAATAATTTAAAGGGTCCTTGAGCACTCCCTTTGGAGAAGTGGGAAGATCAGTAAGGTGACAATTAAAACAATGCTGTTTCGTGTATGCACTGTACTATAAAGTGCAAATGTGACAAGACAATAAAATGAGGGAAGCTTTTTCTGACAGCCAGTATTTTCTGTCTGATTGTAAATTTTCATATTGTGCTCTTGCATTAAGCAATTTAGAATAAGATATAGATGGATATATATGAAACAACTTATACTTTCACAATTGTAGTTCTGTTGGCATTTGGGGAGTAATTTCTGTCATTTTGTGGGTAGCTGTGATAGAATAGTTACAGTTCAGGAGCTGGGGTGGGGAGTGTAGTGTTTATATCCTTAGAAACACTTTCCTTTTCCTTGAAAATAGAGAATTATTTATTTGAACACTGCAACTATATTAAATAGATATTCATTATTATTAAAAATACGTTTTTAAAAAAGCAATAAAATTAAAAATGCCATGGAGATGGGGTATAGTATGTGAAATATATGCTGTCCACACAGTCCTTCATAAGTGGCAGGGCTTCGTATGTACCAAGAATATATTTTTGTTTGTTTAAAATGTAGTGACAGTGATCTTGCCAAAATTATACAGCTAAGCACAGGTATTATTTGGATTCTGGTCTACATTAACAGATTAAAACACTGACCGATTTTAAAGCATGAGATTTTTTTTGGAGACTGGTTTTTCTAACCTATATTCCCCTTCTTCCTAATTCTCTTTCAGATAGCGGTTCTGTGGATGAAAAGGTTTAACATCACCTATTTGCTATAGGGATCATGTATTTTGTTGATGTTTGTTTGTGACTTATTTGACCTGTTTTGTTCCATCATTTTAGTTGTCAGATATGCATGGTTTTTCCCAGCTTTCCACTCTTTTGTTCTCCTTTGTTTGTATTGCAAATGTGTTGCATTTATATACAGGGTAACCCTCACTGTTGTGCTTACCATAACTGCCAACACAGGGGTCTGCTACTGTCAAACATGATATCTGATTTTTGCCTCTAATTATCACCTACCCTGCATTCACTATAGGATTTAAAGGGCAACAGTATTTGGGAAGCAATACCTTACCTTCCCATGGGTTCTTCCACTGTGTGTCACTAAATGCTGGATGCTATCAAAATGTTTCCCAAAGGAACAGTTAGTCTAGCTTTGGCCTGGAGCTGACCCTGCTAAACATTTTCATATGTCTTACATGTTGATGCAGTTAAATTCTGTCCAAAACTTACTAAAAGCATCCAAGTAACTGTGCTTTTTTTGATCTCTACTAAAGGCTCGGTTGGTAAGTGCAAGTTCCTTGGATGCTTCCAAGCTTTATGCAGTCCAAGCATTTGCTGGGTAAGTAAAAAGATAATTGAGAATTTTGTTACTTGTATCTGCAAATTATTCTTACAGCGTTATAGTACTTTTCCTAAGCTTTCTGTTTTAAGAAACTGTATTGTTTTAAAAGGAAGATAGTTTCATTATGTATGTCTTCCCCTTTTTTTTTAATTAGTTTTTTTGAGAAATTAATACAACAGTTCCAATAGTGAGGTCAGTTAGATAAGAAATTTTGCCTCTTTGCATATAAAATAAGTGTCCTTTAAAAATGTAGCCTAATTTTGTCTTCGTCCTGGTAAATGTATAGTACTGCAATTCTAACCATATAATATCACTCTAGTACTTGAAATTAAAAAGTCAAGGGAAAAGATCTTGCAGTGGCTGAGAGTGAATATGGAAGAAACCTGTACATTTTGTTTTGTTGTCTCCAAATTAAGTTATCTTGCATCAAGTTCAAGGGATTCCTTCCTATTTTGAATACTTTCTTTTTATTCAACCTGGAAAGGCAAAGAAATAAAAGCCTTTTGTAAAATTTATCAGTTACCTAACTAAAAGGGGTATATCCTCTTGCTGGTGCACTCTGTAAGTACTTTTTTACAATAATTACAGTTTATTACAAAGACAAGGGGATGAGATTAAATTAATCATTCATCTTCAATCTTTTATCCTGAAATGCTATGCAATTGACACTATGAAGTTTTTCTGGGTTGGATTCCTATTTTGAGGGAGGTGGGTGTCGCTAAAAGGTAGCTATGACATTAGTTTGCTTAATATTATGCAGTTGCTTCTATGGAAGGTATACTTAGGGTAACATTTGTACTTATTGGTAAACTTTAAACAAATTTATAAGTGATCTACAGCTCTTAAGTGATGTAGGTAGTTTCCATATAGTTAGTCATACCTCAAAGTTTATTCCTGCCCTTTGCAGCTCCTAGAACCTCCAGAGCTGCTGTAAGAGTGTGAGGACACGTGTGACATTATGCAGGATTAGTCACCAAATGCAAAACAGACGAGAAACAGTTTAATACCTGGTTATTGTGTAGTTTAGGGCAGAATTTTGTAAGCAGACTCAGAATGCAGGTGCTGATAGTCAAGTATTTGTGCCTGTAGGAAGCTGCACATGACCATACTGTTTTGCTGTATGTACTACTTTCCCTAACCAGTTGCTTAATTACAGTTTCTTAATAGGTGTAGACCTTTAAAAAGTAATGTAGAGTTCCTAATTTTTATGGGTTTCACACAAAAAGAAATCTCATAGGTGTAAGAAGAATTTTTGCCACAGACAAGGACTATACAGACTGAAGCTGCTCTTTTTATGCCCTCTCTTCTATTCACAGGTGAATAAATTCAAATATTGAATTGTCTGAGAATAAGCTGTGTCAATCCCTTGTGCAGACATTCTGTAACCACTGTATAGGACCACCTGAAATGGCTGACAGTAGCTCAATAATAGCTCATGTTTTTAGATGAAACCTTACTTCTTTTGCTGATAAAGTTTAGACCTGTCCTTGCCTTGCTTTGCTGTCTTCAGTAGCTTTATTCAAGCCTCTGTTTCGCTAGGCCTCCTTAAAAACAGTTATGCAATTTTCATGTAACTTCTCATTCAGGCTGAGAATGCTATCATTTCAAAGACATTTGTGGCTCTGTTTTAATCACACCTCCCACTCTACTCCTTCGTGCAAAAACTAATGCTAATTTCTAGGATTCCTTAGTCTTTTTACTGCCAGCACAACTGACTGCAGTTAGCTCTGACTCCTGCCTCTTACTCTCTGAAGGTGTTGCCATTTGAGGTGAGGGAGGAGATTGCTTCCCTCACAACAATTGTTACCATGCTTTATCTATGCAAAAGTACCCCAGCTGACTCTCTTCTTTCTTGCTCTTCCCTCTCTGTCATAGCACAATGCTGTGACCCCACCTCATGCACCAGCACCCCCAAGTCCATGGCAGGGACTGCAACTCTCCATTCTCTGCAATGATCTTCTCTTGGTTGCATGAAATGAGAGAGTAGCCCAAGGCAAGAACATAAAGGCAAAGACCAAAAACAGCATTTCTGGGGCTTCTCATGCAACTCCTCTACTAAAAGGCAGAAGCACCATCTTTCCTGGTTGTTCCATACCAATATGACATCTTCATTTTACTTTTCTTCACTTTCTTGAAGATGAGGCACTTTAGAGCTCCTTATTTCCATATTTTTAAGATGCAAAAGTAGGTCAGCTGGAGTTCTCACCATGTGTATGGATCCTGGGTAGTACTGTTTTACTTTTTCCAGAGACTTGCTCTTGTATTAATTTACTGCTTCCTAATGAGCAGTCAGAGACTGATAATTTTACCACATGGCCTAATCCGTTCTGAAATTCACTAACGATACACAGATGGTGCTGCATGCAGACGATTACTCCTTTCCTTCAGTGGTATTGTCTCTATGGAAAATCAAATTTATTTTTCTTGAATTCTCTGACAAATTCAAATAGATTACTGTTAGGCAGAATATTTCCAGAAGCACCAAAAAATAGTCAATATAACAGGTTTTTTTCCTTGCCTTTAATGATAACTTTTATCAAATTATTATGATTCCACTTCATCATCTTCTATGTCAAGTTATTGTTGGGTTATAATTGGAAGTAGGGAGGGGAATAGAGAATTCAATGTATAGCCTACATTAACATGAAAATTTTTCCCTTGCTCTGTTATTTCTTAATGATGACTAAAATGAGTTTAGTAAGAACCTCTATTTTAGTCATATTTTTATGGTATAGAACAGAATAATAAATGGAAATCCTTTGACAGATATTGCCTCTATGTGAACATAAGAATGCCTTATACACGATAAGTTTTATTTACTGCTGATGGAACTGCTCCTGAGTAGTAAAAAGCCCTGATTTTATTTCTTGGTCTCTGTACATTTACTTTTCACAACCTCAGAAATGTTATTTTATTTCTATCACACTTTTGCTGGGTTTGTAAGTATGTCTGGAAGCTGCAATTTGGGTCTACTTTGATCTTTATGTTATTGAAAAAAATTCTAGTATCACAACCTGACACAGGAAAATGGTTGTGGGAAAATATAAAGGAGTTGCATAAACAGAAAATCAATTCTTTTCCCTTTCTTAGAGAATAGTGTGAGTGCATCACAAGGAACTGAAAAATTCTTCACTAATTTTGGTTATATCTCTTTTCACATCATAATTGTAAGAGGTGTAAATAAACTTAGGGATTTTAGGTGATAAAGTCTTTGTAGTGAATGCAGTTTTTATATACACAGAGATAGAAATATAAGAACTGAAAAGGGTATTTGAGGCAGAGGAAAATGTTGGGTCTTGAAAAATCTGATGTCCCAGCTTCTCTGTGAACTTCCAAGTATCTCTGAATTAGAACTGACAAGGTATATAGAGATGATCTTTCCAAAACCCTCTGTGGGAAAAAGTTCAGGAAGATACCTGTGTTAATTGTTTGGAATAGTCAGAGGGAGTGAAGCCAAGTTGTTATCCAGATCAATATGTATTCTTTTAAATTCTGTTGGTGTGTCAACCTTTTATTCTTTGAAGTGACTCCAAGTTTCTCTTTGTTGTTGTTTCCAAGTATATGTGAGCTCTAACTGGGGTTTAATTGCGTTCTCAATGAAAAAGCTCAAACCAGGCAAGAGAGAAAATAATGATGGTCACCATGGAATTATTTTAAAATGTGACAAGTTCTGTTTTCCACAGTTGCATAGAGTCATTTGAGATGCGATTATGTATTTAGCTAGATATTTTAAGTTTTGTATCAAATTTGATACAACAATATTCATTGACATCAATGATGTTTAATATGTAACGTTGGGCTGCATCTCAACTACCAGATATAGAAGAACTTACAATGGAAAGCTTTTCTTGTAATTTCTAAATCAATGGTAAAAAGTTTTAGGAGGTATTAAGCAACCTCTTAGCTACTCTGCTTTGGTTGAATGCCAGAAGAAAAAGCACCAAAAACACTCACACTGGTTTTTTAGTTGGAGCGCATGCCTTTGGCTGATAACTGCTAAGTTTGATTTTTAACTGTAAATAGAGATACTGTAGGCAGTTCCTAAGGATGTAGTCTTGTAAGCTCCATGTTTTTATTTTCTTCTTTGCCTTCTTATGTTACAGTCGTGGACTGTACGGAATTGACAGCATGCCAGACCTGCGAAGAAAGAAATCTTTTCCCATTGTTCGCGATGTGGTGAGTAATTCCTGAAACTGTTGATTCATTTGCCAGTTGTGTGGGTCTTTCTTGTAATTACTATTGTGCATCTGAATGACAGTTTACAACAATTGTTTTATGGAAAAATAGGAGTCTTGAGAGAATGGATTGAAGGCAGTAAAAGTCAATGAGGCAGTTATTATAACGTACTAGATAAGTCTGAATATCTCATTGGATATTTAGGTATTACTGGTGTAATCAAGTAATGTGCACTTCATGCAATAAAAAGCTACTCATTTTCACAAAGATGCTATGGAGCGTTTGGGATACTGTTCCACTTGATATATTTTGATACTGAAAGAGAAAGTTCATTTTAAAAAGCAGCCCTTTTCACTATTAATATTTTAATGATTGATGAATACTTTAGGTACAAGGTGAGATATTCAGGATTTTTAACAGTCATTGTAAACAAGAATAATTTAAGAAAAGAAATTTCAGTGGAAAAGAATGGCAGTTCCTTAGAGATTTATTCTGACTTTCAGTCTAAATAAAATTAAGAAGAGCCTCTCTGCCCCAAAGAATTTCAAGTGCTATTCACATTTCTCTTTTTCTTTTCCTGTAGTATAGAATTCATAATTCTATAAAATACATCTTTAGTCTCTGATGATGGTGAGCCCCCAAACCAATTTCTCACTATAAAGAAGTGATTGGCTGTTAGGCTAAGTAAATGACTACTGTCTTTGTTGTTAAAAGATCAGTCTTTGTCTATTATTGCTCAATGTTTTCTCACTTCCTGTGTTCAGTTACTCTGTGGTGATCCACCACACTGTCTGAGCAGTCAAAAAGAGAAAGCACAGATACCATTTTAGAGTAGAATTCCTTTTGAAACTGATGAAAAGTTACAGTGCACAACATAGTAGAGTCTGCATTCATTTAAACCATCTTTTTGACAGCAGCCACTCTGCTATTAGTTCTATTAAACAAATATAGTCTATTGTCCTGCTATGATTCTTGAATGCATGTTAAATGGCACTCTGCTTTGTTCTTAATTGTTGGAAGTGCTTACAGAAAGGTATAGCTCAGAATGCATTAAGACATCTAAATAAATGTAAATGGTCCTTTCTTATGCTTACTTACGACTGTTTCAGAAAAACAGAAACAGTATTGTTAGAAATGAGTGCTAAACTTTTTTTATGCTGACTAAAATAAATATAATTTATTTTCTTTCTTGTGCAATGAATCTGACAAATTAATACTGTCTATAATTTCTTTCCTATCTTGTCTGGATTTTTAAGGCTATGGTAAGTACTTTTATATTTGTAATTGTTCTGAAATGATCGTAGTAACCGTTACAGATTCCATTAATGTTGTGTTTTATTATGACTTTCTATTGGAAAGTTAAAAAATTATTTTATGACCAAGAATTTAATCATAAGGAAAGTGGTGCCTTATGTGAATGTGTTCTCCTCTGTGTCACATATGCCAAAATTGCTAGAAGTTTATGTTAAAAAGTTGTCTGTATATTCCAAATATCTTTTCTGATGATATGAGCTCAAAGTTTAGGTCTCAAGCATGAAGTTTTCCCTGTGGTATTGGAAAGTCTTACACACCTAGAGAAAGAGAAGTTCAAAGTGTTCCCTGCTTTTAAATTCTCTTGTATCAATCAGTTTTATTTTTCCTTATTTTTGTAGTCCCTCTGCATTTCCAGTTTCACTCTATTATTTTCATGCTTTCAGCATTTTATCTCAATACAGTGTTTATCAAAATTCAAAATTCTGTATGTTTTCTTAAGATGATATCTCTAGCTCCCATTTGTTTTCATGAATTCACATTTTGAAAAATCCAATTTTCCACATGGAAGCATAGAATACGTTGAGGTGAAAGAGACCCACAGGGATCATCAGGTCCAGCTCCTGGGCCTGCATAGGACCATCAGACTGATACTGTGACCACTGCCCCGGGCAGCTGTTCTGCTACCCATCCACTCTCTGGAGGATGAACCTGTCCCTGATAGCCAACCTAAACTACCACCCTGGCACAACTTCAGGTCCTTCCCTTGTATCCTGTCACTGTCACCAGGGATCAGAGATCAGTGCCTGCCCCTCCTCTTCCCCTCACAAGGAAGCTGTACATGCAGTGAGGTCTGCCCTCAGTCTCCTCCAGGCTGAACAGACCCAGTGCCCTCAGCTGCTCCTCACACAGCTTCTCCTCCAGACCTTTCACCACCTTCACTGCTCTCCTTTGGATGCTCTCCTCCTCCTAAACTACTGAAAAGTTCTTGTATGCTAATGCATTGAGAGTCTCTGCTTATTTTAGATTTGGTCATTAGAGAGGATAAGGCAGTCAAAATCCACCTGCAGGAGCAGTTCTGTTTCCTGCAGTCATGGGTCATTATTAACTTCTGGTAGAATATATCTGGTACAGCACAGAGAGAGAGTGCAAGGAGAAGTGATGGTTCAAGTGCAGTAACAATGGAGAGAGCATGAACAGATCTGTTTACTGTGGAGCCAGGAAAAAAAGGGCAGTGCACTTCTTGATAGAATTGCTGTAACTTTTAATTTTTTGCTTTAAAAAAAAAAAAAAGTAACTCTCTTTTGGATTAGTTAGAGATTGAGATGAGGTGAGAACAACCAGGAAGAGAAATATCAATAATTACAGTGGAGGTTAGAAGTTTTTACTCACAGTGGCCAAATAGGTGTGGTGATCTGCTCAGCCGCAGCCAAAGGTAACTCTATTGTACTGCCTTTGCTTCTGTTAATGCCAGTCATCATTTTGAATGCGAAGAAGACTCTAGAAAATTCTTCTGTTTATTCAATTTAAAGGCGATTTTATACTGTGTAATCACTGTAATCAGGCCAATTTCTTCTTTTGATCAATCAAGACTGTATTGCTCCCTAGCTTTATTATTTGATTATAAGAACACAAGAACAATTTGTGAATCTTTGCTGCTGTTGTAAAGCAGTCTGTCAAACTGAACACACCAGATGCCTGTTTCAGCTAAATGATAATGCACTGAAATTTTTTTCTGTAAGTGTCTCCACAATAAAAACATTTGTAGAGGCTGGAATTCAAATATGGTAATTTTAAGATTGATATAAAGAAGATATTCATTTAAATTGCAGATGTCATATTCTCTGGTTTTCTATGTTGTCAGCTAAATACCTGGACTATTTTACATTATTTGTGCTATCAGCAGTCCATTTTCTTAACTCCTTTAATCATTGATAGGCAAATTCAGTTATATTCCTAATAAAAATATTCATATATTAAATAGATAAATCATAATGTAGTAAGTATTTGTACATTTGTGAGGGCTTTTTTTAGTCTACTAAATGGAAATCATAACAATATATAATTATCTTTGAGGCTGGAGAGATCATGCTTTTGTGTCTGTGCTATAGATATGAAGAAAAAGCAGAAGATGACAGTTATGGCTAGCAATGATTGTGTAGTGGAGCTGAATTGTCTTTTTAAAATCTTCTTTCTGGGCTCAATACTACAGCTCTGTTGAGTATTTCAGTATTAGACATCAACCTTTTTAACAGAAAATTGTGGGACAGGGCTAAGTAATTTCCCTCACTACCTTACTTCTTCTCAAGTTATTTTGTCTTCCACTCCCTCCACTCCAGCACCCCAAGAATTGGTACAAATCTGTCTTCCAAAATAATAAAGTTGACATCCCTAGAGTGATATACCTGCTCAAAAAGAAATATTTCTGAAATTGTGCATGTTTTAAATGCACATTTAGAAAGAAATCTTTTCCCATTTAATTTTTAAATGTTTCTTTAAATGCCGTAAACAGTGACATTTTTGTCACATTCACCTCTAGTGGGTAACTTTTACATCACATTAAAAATAACATCAGCATTTCTAAAGTGATGAAAAATGGTTTGTCTTCAACGTTTTTTTTTTTTCCTGCTGATAGCAGTGTGTAGATTTATTTTTTCTTTAAGGAAAAAAAGGAAGGATGATGAAGAAAACTGAAACCCTCTGTAAAACCAGAGGAATGAGCACTGCATAGCAAAGCCAGCAGTCATGAACATGAGCCTGTTTGCTCCTCTGTGCTATTTCAGCTGTGCAAGACACAGCTTGCCTATTTCATTGTGATAGAGGACTTCTTCTCTTTTTTTCCTCCTTAACACAATTGGTCATTTAACATTTAATTGTAGCTTGAATCCAATTTGCTTTTACTTACATTTACCATTTTTAAATGCTTTTACTAGAACGACTTCTGATTATATTAATTTATTTATTTAAGCTGCTAAGGCAAATTTAGAGGTAATAAATTAGACAGTGTAGATACAAGTTATTAGGTAGTCTAGAAGGCCTTGAGCATAAAGGAGACTAATTTATTTTAAATCCTGTATTAGAGAGTTTCAAAACAAATTAAAAATTTAATAGACAATGGTCTGCTTTACAGTCTCTTTTGTCTGGGGGTTTTGCTAGGCTTTTTGGTTTTGATAATTTTTTTCATATGATCATAATTAACAATACTTAAAGTCCTTATCCTGCTTTACAGTCTCTTTTGTCTGGGGGTTTTGCTAGGATTTTTTGGTTTTGATAATTTTATCATATGATCATAATTCAACAATACTTAAAGTCCTTATGCTCTGCAGGTCAAATTTTTACCTAAGGAAAGACAGGAAGTAGTATCTGGACATCAGTTTGAGAGGGTACACAAGTATAAACTGCTGACGAGTTCTGTGTCCTGTTAAGGGAGAGGTGTGAAACACTTCAGGATCCTGTTGCTCTCCATATTCTTTTGATGCTCTGACATATTGGACTTGCTAGACGTTCCCAGCTGATGAACTGCATTAACCTTTCTTTCTTGTTGCTGCTTGAAAACAGAGAGGCAGTAGGGGAAGAAGTTTTCTCGTTATGTTCATAACCTGTCACCTTGTTTGCCATAGATAAATCTGGCAGCTTTTTCCCCTTTCTCATTCCAAAATGCTCACTCCTCCTTGCTTCATTCCATATTTAAGTGACACTGCTGTATGTTCAGTGCTTCATGCTGTTGAATCATCACCAAATTCAGTGTTTTAGAGCAGAAGCATTTTATGGGCTTTCTCTTGTAGATAGTTTTTTCTGACATAATGGAATATGATACATAAATGATACATAAATGGAAATAATCCTTGTGGGGTTTGGGCTTTTTTTCACTAAAATCCCTGTAAATTTAATCCATATGACTTTTAAATTTACTGATTTATCACAAATCCCTCTAGATATCAATTTCTTCCAACATGACAAACACTTTATTGAGAACAGCCTAATTATCTGTTTCCTATTAGGTTTTGTTATTTTATATAGGGCACTGTGCTATAATTTTAGACACATTTCTGATTAAGAAGAAAATAGTAAAACTCCATGATTCCAAGGGAACCCCTTGGGAGAACTGGGCTTGAAGGACACATGACAGGGTCAAAATTGCTTTCCCATTTTTTTTCTCAGAGGAAATTGTATCTGTTTATTGACTTACAGGAATAGCATGAAACTGCAGTTCTGCTGGCTCATGTTCTTTGGTATTGCTGGAGGACAGAGCACAGCAGCAGTCATTGCCCTATATTTG
The DNA here is from genome assembly GCF_017590055.1 of Onychostruthus taczanowskii. Taxonomy (NCBI): domain Eukaryota; kingdom Metazoa; phylum Chordata; class Aves; order Passeriformes; family Passeridae; genus Onychostruthus; species Onychostruthus taczanowskii. Next base: position 6,022,604 of record NW_024503679.1, on the reverse strand, counting down.
AGGTTAATGTTCTTATGCCCTTTGTGCTCCTGTCCTGACAAGTTGTTCACATTGCTCTATTGCTTGGAATGGCTAGTTGTTCACATTGCTCTATGGCTTGGAATGGAACTGAGACCTAGAAGGGTCAAATCCCTTCCTAAGTGTAAGGGACATGAAAACTATAAAACAGGTATAGTGCAGGCAGGTAAATATACAGGGGTACTTGGCAAGACTTTAAGCAAAAACCCTGTGCTTTAAGAGGGATCAAGAAGCTGATGCTTTTAAAGTATATTGTTTTAAAACCCAGAACTTTACTGATTATGAAAATAGTTTCTTTTCCTCTTAATGATTCAAAGGCATTTTTACTTGCCATTTTTAACTTTGGTACGTGGGTCTTGTAGCATTGGGTTTTGACACAAAAAGTGTGAAAAAACAAAACCTGAACACTGTTTAATCTTTCCTGTGACTGTCAATCTCACTAGCACTCACCCGTGGAATTTCCCACATTCACAGAAATGCAATTAAAGGATGGTCACAGGGAAGTAAATAGGATGGTCACAGAGAAGTAAATAGAACTATTTATGTAATAAAAAGAGAACGCAGAATCTGATAGCAAATTAATGGCATAGAGTTGGTAAATTGCTGAATTTAAAAGAGAAAAAAAAAGGGAAGGTTCTTTGTAACAGGAGATGAATCAAATACTACTAAGCCAAGGATAATTTCTTAGCCTGTAATTGGTTTCACAAGATTAATAATTCTGTGTCAGTCTGCAAGTTTAATTATTATCAAGGGAAACTTATTGAAAATTGAATTAGGGAAAGTGAACACTTAAAATTAAAATTGAACAATCTTATAAATAAATAAATAGAAATCCATTTTAAATATACCAGTGTTTAAAATTATATAATTGGAAAAAAAATGGAATTGTCTTTTCATCCAGAGACTAATGATGCAGTTCCTCTGCTGATGTAAGCCTAAATTACTTCGGCCCAGTACGCATTTCACAAAAATAAGAATGTCACATACAAAGTATCGTTTAAATTTTTGCTGTAATAGTTCTGTGATTATGGACTACAGAGACCCACTTCACAGTTAGGTGAAAATCTGTATCCTCACAACAAAGGCGACAACAGACTTATGGTTAGTGGGTGGTATAATTGATCCACACACTGCTAGACTGTGAGGGCAGCAAAGCATGACAAAGCAGATAGTGGATGACAAAAGAACAGAGATAAGGCACAAGTGTACAAACACATTTGGAATGATTTAGAATAAGAGAAAGAAGGAATGAAAACAGCACTCCAGGTGCATTACAGTAATATACAGCGTTATGGTTGATATTGTGCACAGTGGAATAAATCTCATCTGTTTCTGTCAGGCCAAAAGGATTATTGATAGCAGAAGTGATATTCAGATTTGAAATATTATTTGTAAAACACAGAATTCAGTCCCTCAGGGTCCTTTCTGATCATTATACTAGCTAGTTAATTCTCGAGGACCCATTTAGATTTCTGGGGTGTTTCAATAAGAGATATAAAACTTCCTTGTTTATTGTATATTAAAATTATTTTCAGTCCCTTTGCATGTACCATACTAGCACAAAAGAGTTCATCTCTACAACCCAGTGCATTGTTTTCAAAACCAGAAGTTGTCCATATACAAATAACATCATGTAGCCAAATGAGGACCGATTGACACAGAGTTCTGGTCTCTTTTCCTGTCTCAAACAACCAAAATATTTCTCCGTATAGCTATCAGTAGTATTGAATTAATACTGTCTTTAAGGAAAATAATACTTCAAGATTTCTTGAGGTCTTTTTATTTAAGTAGCATTTTATATACATACTCACCATTTAAAAATGCTCAGCGAGTTACAAAAAATTATCCAGACTGACAACTTGAGCCATAAGACTACTGCAAAATGATCTCTCATGTTGCTGCAGGCACAGTCAGCTTCCAAATTAGGGCAGGATGCCTATCCTTGTACCACATTAATTTGGTTGGCAAAGCAGAAAAACAGTGACAGCCTGTGGTTTAAAAAAACTGAGTCACAAACCTCTGAATTACAGGTTTTGTATTAGAAATGGCAGTTCAGCTGGTCACTGCTGAAAGAAACAGTAATGATGATAGGAAGCATATTTCCATTATGTACTAAACCCCTAAAAATTGTGAGCTGCAAACATTAACTAAAAGGTTTTGTATCTTCAACAGTTTTGTTTACATCCAGTAATATAATCAAGTAGTATTTGCCTTCCACTAGATTCAACAGCTGTTGTTACTTGTATAATTGGTAACTTTTGCATTTGCCTTAAACAGACCCTTGCAGCTCGAAAATCTGGTATTTCCATGGCCATGCTCATCCGGACCTCCATAAACACTGAAGAAATGGTAAGTGTTTTCAATGACAGGTTTAAATGTTTAGGCAAGAGAGAGATTTTTTTTTAAAAATCTCTTAAAATTATTTCAGCCTTACACACTCCCAACTGGATGAAATAGAATGTATTCCATTTATTGTGTAGGAACTTTCAGGGAACTTGAGCAGAATTTGCTGCCTGATCCACAGTAGCAAGACCAGGTTTGCTGACTCACATCCATAACAGAGGGGACTAACCAAGAAACCTTTGATTTACAAAACAGTTATTTGCGGAAGCCTTTTGTTTAAAATTGTCCAACTGTACCATGTTTACCTGCAGTCTTTCATCATCTTTCTATCTTCATCACACTGTGATTGCAATTATAATGACAGGGCCTGCAAGATGGGTTTTTATGATAATTTTTCCCAGTCCTGGAATGCTATTTGATCCTTTTTTTTAATGTAACTCACGCTAATAACATATGTGATGCTAGAAGAAATATTTAATTCATACAAGAAATAACCACAAGAGTCTTTTGGAAAAAACATACTGTCATAGATAGTAAGATGCATGAACTGTGGTTTTCCATTGCTGATTTGACTTAGATTTGGCAAAAGACTTTTTTTTGAACAAAAGCACAACAGGTGCCATTTTCTTCAGGAATACATAAAGTGTGATGCAAGATATATATATCAACTAAGAAAAAGCAATAATTTGAAGGAATACAGGCCCATTTTGTGCTCCTAAAATTGCTAGTGTGTACATAACCTTCTAAAATACATCCTATTCTGAAGAAAAATCAAGAATTGAATTTTTCTTACATTGTTGTTAAGGTACATAGCAGAAGAATGGAGAACAGAAAATATTTACAGGTATTCTGGGAACTGGAACATGTAGCACAAATATTGACATCCATCATTCTTGTCTGGTTTATCGTGAACTTTCTGTGCTTATATGGTAATGATGAAGTTATGATTTGGTGGTGCTCAGGGACAGATTGCTGAGGTGGAAAACAGATGGTGTTTGAAATGTTCTTCCAGTAGGGGCAGTAGTTATTTTATTCTGCTATTTCAAAACAGCAGCAAAGGTTGATAGAATGGAGAACTATGGGATCTTAAGGAGTTTGAGGCTGAGGGAAAATTATAGAGGAAAAACTTATGGCATCCAAGTGCTACAAAATATGTTTTTTGACTTTGTTGTACCAAAATACCTGAGTTCATTAAAATACCCTAAAATACTCCATGTACTTTACTAAATGATGTTTACTAAGCAAGCAACATTATATATATATATATATATATATATATATATATATAACCACCTTTTATGACAATGCAGATCCGTCTATTTATTTACATGCCTCCTCTTGTGTAAAAACTACCAGACTCTGACTTTGAAAGGCTAAAGTTGCAAGTTTTGGAGTTAATATTAATTGCCAACAAATGCAGGACAAGAAAGAACAGCTTGGACTGCACTTATGGATTTTTACATAAACAGTCCTGTTCAGGAGGAGAAAAGAAAAGACAGCAAATCCCAGTGAACAGCTCAGTTGCAAGCATGTCTCCAATGCTTGCCATCAATCAGAGAAACTACGGAATGCTGATTCAGGAGAAATGGAAAAGGAAAATTCATTTGAATGTATTTTTATACCTATATTCTTTGGCCTCCATTTGAACCATGCCATTTGAAAAACTGTGTACCAGAAATAGTTATTTCTTAAGTAATCTTGCAATAAAAATGTAAGTCCAAAGGCAGACAACAAATGTAATTTAGACACGTGGAAATTCATTTGATGAGAAAATGTAAAAGCTAATTCAGAGTAGAGGTGAATAAGAGAAGCCAGTCTTATGCCACCCTGACTACACATTCCAAGGGGCAGGAAGTGCTCTTTCATAGACAAATCTAAGGATACAGCCAGTAAAGCTTCTTGCAAGAAGCTTTAAAACAAGGGAAAGTCACTGCTTTTCTACTTCTCTAAGTAGCCAGCCAAACTTAATAACCTAGGGCATCATTACACTGGGTAGAGCAAGATTTAAAAACAAAAAGGACAGACACTTTCAGGCATAAAAGAATTCTCCAGATACTCTCCACAAAATGAAGATGTGAAATGCAGATGAAGAAATGGAGTCACCAATGAAATTTAAGGAAAAAACTTCCCCTTTGGGCAAGTTATTCCTCTGATTAGGGCTTTTCTAGTTTTTACCCTCCCCCAAGTTTTTTTCTGGAGGGAATATTAGTGACTCTGGTGGGTGTGGGTTATTTGGCTGATTAAATTCAGAATGAAAATTCTTTGAACTAATGCCTTTATTAAAACTCAAGTGCCACCTACTCAAAAAATTACACCCTGAGGTTAAGGCTTTGAGCTTTGCCACCTGTCACTGCTATCCTTTTGATACAACACACTCATGACACACTGAGTTTGTGTGTTCTCAAGCACAGATCCAAAGACATTTTAAACACTGTAATACTTAGACATATGCTTTCAGTTGAGCACACATTTAATTGCTTTGTTGAACAAAGACAGAGCTGCACATTCTTGAATATTATACATCAATGACATCGTCAAGTATTTCAGGTAGTATATGACATAGGTAAATTTCCCTTTAGAGGATAAGCAGATAACTAAATAATTCTCCTATATATTAATAGTGCTAAATATTGCCAAACCAGGTATTAGTTATATAGTTTTACTGGAAGTTATTAGTGCCATGTTGTTAGGCTCTGTAATTCACATAAAAAAAAACATTTAAACAGAAAAGAGTAATAGGAATGAAAGCCTCTAGACAGTAAGAGAAATAAAATTCTTTTTTGCAATTTGCTTTATTAACAACAGGGGAAAGAACAGCAAAACCAATCTACAGACAGTGTCTTTCAGCTGAAAACTTCATTTACCCTCAAATGTTTATTTTAAGGCCTGTTGAGAGTAATTTTTGTTACCTAATGACATTTCAGAAAAATGTAAAAGTTACTGGCAAAATTCTGAAAGTATTTATAATGTGAAAAATATTGAAGCTGAACAGGATGAAAGGGCAGGATTTGTACTGAGGCTACATGAGCACAGGAGTGGGAGAGTGTAATCAGTGGTTTCTGAGAAACACGATTCCTCAGCAAGCTGTATAAATTCACTTTAGGTTGTTTTAAAGTTTCCTTTCTGCTCCCTGTAACATGGAAGGCTTAAAAGGGAAGTAATATACAAAAATGAGTTTTCCAGAGTTAGGTGGCCATTACTGTTACAGTTCTTAGGTTTTGCCAAATCAAACTGGTGCACACCTTTGCTTGCTTTCAGGGAAGTTATTAGGATTGACTGAGTAGCATCCTGGAGAGAAATTTAGAGGTTTTTTTAGTCTTTTCTGCTGTATCAGGTTTTTTTCTTAGTTCAGTTCTTCAGTGTTCTCACTTGTGCTCAGATCAGATGTCCATGAAATGTCTCACCATATATCTTTGGCCAGGCTCCACAGGATGGATATTGTTTCCAGCAGTATTTACTAACTTCAGTAAGTGCTGTTGCAGCCTAAGCTACCTAATATTTGGTTTTATTATTTTTAGTGCTTGATCCTATGAATCAATGGCTACCCTATGGCTGCATAGTACTGGTTTTCCTGTGGTGGCAAAAGTCCTTTGGTTTATGACTTTGTGCAACATTAGGCAGATATGCACACAAAAAGAATATTTTACTTTTATCAGACAATCTATTATTAGAAGAATATCTCACAAGTTTGAGTAGAGATGCAGGTACATAAAACCAAGAATATGTCAGCATATTTTCAGACAGGTTAATGTCTTCCATTTGGCATGCAATTACCACAGCTGAATATGAAAGATAAGGGAGTGTTAACAAATGTTTAATTGAATGAGTTTGCCTGACTTCCTATATTGTAAGTACTGTGGCAGTGATGTTAAAAAAAATAGACAAACCACACAAATTCCAAAATCTTATTCCCTTGCCACAGCTTTATAGCCAACATTAGAGCTGCCTGGCATAATATCCATACCAGAGGAGGACAAGGTAGGACAGGCAGACTTTCAGAAGTATCCCACTGTTATATGTTTTATAATATGGTTGCTTCTTTCTAAAATAAGAAATATCATTATATCCTGGTGATAGGATTATTATTTTATTCTAAAATAATGATATGGTGATATGTTTTATAATACAGTTTCTTCTTTCTAAAAAAAAACAATTATTCCTTTATAAGGGAATGAATCTAGAACTTCTAAGACATTCATGACATTCATGTGTGCATTTAGTGAACACCCACCCCTCAAAAAAGGCACAGACAACCTAAGCTTCGTGCCAAGTGCTGCCTATAGGCTGCTGGGCTCTTCTTATTCCCAATAAACTGTCTGGACCTAGAAGATCAGGATGCCTGAAAAAAAGCTCAAATAAACAAACCAGAGCATTGTGCCCAGGGTCTTGTGCGCTTAACTACAGGGGCTGCTTTGTTTTCATCTTATTAAGCACTAAGGAGCTGAGACTGAAGTTGTTACAGTACTAATCAGTAAAAAAACCAATAACTGTTCTTGTAGTGCAGCTAGTCATGGGTTTTAAGCCAAAACAGTCCAAGAAATAAGTTTGGATTTTTGAGAGTATGGATCATTTTTGTCTATAGTAAAAAGCAACTTGATGCTTAAAAATGAAGAAGTATGCTATTATAGGAATACAGATAAAATGGAACCCTACAATTAGCTTGCTTTTATTTGATGAGATTATCTAGACACTTGGTATTAGAGGATATTGCTGTATATAGTCAAAAGGCGTTTTGTGCAGCATGTCCAAGTCCCTATAGGAAGTCTTTAAATATTCAGAATTAATGTTTGGTAGCTTCTTAATATGCCCCAGTGAATGTAATGCTGTTGGGGTTTTTTTATTGCTTCCTCAAAATATAAAAGGATATATATATAAGACTCAGTGTTAATTGAATAACTTTATTCCAACTTAACTCTGCTGTTTGTGTAATCAGACAAAACAGTCAAGTTCTTTTCAAAGTGTAAAGCAAAATGAGTAAATCAGTATTTTACAAATTATTTTATACTTCTATGTATATTCTGATATTTTGTAACATTTTAGGTGTAAATGGCATATAGTTTAGAAATAGTTCACTTTTGTTACACAATACACCTGAAATATTTTTTCTTACCCAACAGAAAATACATGTCTTCAAGAAGACCCTGCAGGCTTTGATCTATCCAATATCATCAACTACACCTCATAACTTTGAAATCTGGACAGCTACAACTCCCACATACTGTTATGAATGTGAAGGCCTGCTTTGGGGCATAGCCAGACAAGGCATGAGATGCAGTGAATGTGGTGTCAAATGCCATGAGAAGTGCCAAGACCTCCTAAATGCTGACTGTTTGCAGAGTGAGTATTTCATGATAGCTGAAGTCTTGTACTAATTCACACCTTTTGATTTTGTCTATATGCTCAGCAATGTCTTGAAATGAGGCACCAGATCACCCAAAACCAGTGAACGTGTGTTGATGCTCCTCAGTTGAGAAGCTAGACTGAAGCTTTATGGAAAAGCTACTGTTAGTTTTGCTTTTGTCCTTGAAATCTGTCAAATGTTGCTGGGCTTTTACAAAATAATGCTTGCTAACAACAGTGAATTATTTACTTTCCACTGCCTATGGCAATATCTGGAGCAATTTATTACTTGATGTAAACCCTCTTTGTTTTACTTAACTCAAAACACAAAAAATGTCAAAGGAAATATTTTTAAAAATATTTCTGCTACTTACTATAGTCATATTGATGTGCTATATATTAGTCAAAAATATGAAACAGTAAGTAGGATCTTGTTCCTTCAAAATACTAAACCCTCTATGTGTAAGGGGAAAAAATTTAGTCAGTAAGCCATTTGGCACTAGAATTAAGGCAAAACAACGTTTTCCTTGCTTTTTCCTTCAGCTTGGTTCTAGTCATCATGAATTCTTCTGTGAAAATATATCAGGTGTATTGAAACAATTCTTAAATTACAATTATTATACAAGATTCTAAGAATAGAAAATAGAAAATCAAGACCTACAAGTTTTCTGATTTTGGAATGGAATGGGCTTCCATACTCTGGAGTTATTCAACTCTGTTTACTGTTGATGCCATCCAGAGCTTCTACGTGTAGGAAAACTACACAGATATTTCACTCAGTTCTTCCTTCTTTTCCCTGTGTTCTCTGTGTGAGGAGCTGTCATGAGGGATGGATGCTCAAGGTTTGTACTGCTCAGGAATCAGTTAAAATTTCCCAGAGCAACTGACCCCATGGAGAATAAATCAGTTATGAATGTCTAAAGCAAACTTCCTAACCACGTTTAATTGTGATTCTGCTCTGTGGTTGAATCTGGGCTGGTGTCCCCTGGCCCAAACAACTGACTCTTAAAAGAACAAAACCTAAAGAAGGCAAAGTGCAGATAAAATATTTAACAGGCCTAAGGGACCCCACTCTTCTCATTAGTATGCAAATGTTTCTGAGCATCCTGTCATATTTTTTGCAACAGATTAGTTGTTCAGTGTTCATAGTATAGTACTTTGAAAATTTCATGTTCCTTATTTTCCACTGAAAAAATTAATTGACCAATTGGTTAAATCTCTATTTCTGAGAAAGCTGATGTTAACAGTGTCATAAAGTGAAATGTAGTTATTTTTATCATAATCATTCTTTTGCCCACCTCATAATCAGTAGGATGTATTCACCTTCAAACTTCTGTGATTATTTTTTTTAATATATAATGATTGCTAATGTAGGCTGTAGAAATGAATTCACATCTCAAGATCTTTAGGGTCAATATATAAACTTGCTCTAAATTAGATTTAGAAAAAAAACAGTAGCACTTTCATTAACTCTCTCATCTTCAATAAGATATCCTTTCTAGTACTAGGTGCAATATTAAATTAGAATTGATTTCAATCATGTTGAGTTTGTATCAGTCCCTAGGGTGAAAGGAGCTTGTTAACTTCCTGTGCAATGTAAGTTACACTATTGTCTTAATTAGTTTGGTCAATACTGCATGAAAAGAGTTGTTGATAGACAGCAGCAGAGGTTGTTAGCAATAGGGGACGTAAAACTAGTTGCAATAAATGAGTACAAAGAGAAAGATATTTACTTAAAGGAAGTCATATTTTGACACGTATTTCAGTTTTATCTGTGCTGTCTCAAAAATCAACAAGGTTTCTAACAGGAATATGTTATTGCCATTCAGATTGTCCCCAGGGTTTATCATTCAGTTATCTTGTTGCATTTCTATTTTTTAAGGAATGGCAGAAAATAAGCGAAAATGAAAAAAGTTCCCTCCTGCATCTTCTAAGAATTACCAGTCATGTTTTCCAGACATCTCAGCAATCATCTCTTTTATAATAAAATCACTAGAGAATTTTTTAAATTGTATTTTGTTTTATGGTAGAACATAATTCTGTTTCTACTAATTCCTAATTTTTCAGTCTGGATAATCTTTAATCACTAGAATTTTGTTCTTTAATATTCAAAAATATTAGGTACTCACCAAGATATTTTCAAGATTTCTCAAGATTTAGTAGCCTTGGAAAAATTGAAGAAGCCATATAATTCAGCCTACTGTCAGTCTGGGATCACTGATATCTGGTATTTCAACCCACACTTTTCCAATATTATAATGCCTTCCCATCCTACATCTCTCTGTAGATGTAGATATCAGTTGTCCTCCAATGAGCTAAGAAACCTTCTGACACATTGAAAACTGAAGAAAACAAAGCATGTAATATTTGGTTTGTAAGATTTCACTGAATCTTATGCTGAAAAATATATAAGCTGAAAAATTACACTTTCCAGCTCTAGTTGCTTTAGCCATTGCAAGCTGAGTGCCTCAACAAAAACTCCTTCAAAAGAATATATTTGTCTTTGATGGCATTATAAAGAAGGAACTCTATGCTTCTTCAGCATTGAAATATCTGAATTATAATTGCGGAACAAATTGTTCAAAATTATTTTGTTTTAATTTTACTAACCCTCTAAAGGGAAAAATAATACTTGAAGCCTCGCTGAATTTAAGGATGGCTAGATGGATGATGTTTTCACAACTTCTTGGAAGAGGGAAGCTCTTACTTCTGCTAATGATAATGATGATTCTGTCATTTAGTGCCACAAGCCTGTGCATAGTGTTTAACAACATGAGCCAAAATTCAGCAATGCCTATAGCAAGCGGTAGCATGTCATTGAATTTTTTAGTATTTTTCTATCTTGCTTCATATGTTAATCTGGTCAAGAGTTTAAATATCCTGTTTAGCACTGCAGGAATTTATATTTTTTTTTCCTACCATTCTGATCATAGAAGTCTCATGTTTTTTTTTCTCACACTCATCTGCAAGATTGATTTTTGGGGCTTTTTCAAGAGTATGTTGTACAGGCATTGGTCAGAAGAAACCTTTTCCTCTGACAGAAAAAGGACATTTTATAAGGTGAACTTCACTTTGTTTTTGAAAGGGCCTCTGAGATCAGTTACAATTATTGGAGAGAGAAATCTCTCCAGAGCACTTCTGAAAAGAATTGTAAATAAAATTTGCAACAACTTGGTCTCCTTAAAATCTTTTTTTTTTTTTCAATTTAAACCAATAAACATTGTAGTGGTTTTGATGTCCCAAAAAAATTACCTGAGTATTTTCTGCCTGACATGCCACCACAGGCTAACACAGTCTGGAAGTATTCTCACACAGATAATATCCCTTGATCTCTTTTACAATCCTCAAATAATTACTGAAGTTATCAGTAATGACCATTTTATTGGAGAGGGGAACCTCTCTGTTCCATACCTGTGATATATTTTCTTGAGTAGGTTTTCTTTTCCAAAAAGTCTCTGAGTTTAATATCACAGGTGTGGTGTCTAATGATCGAGTTTTGAGATTACAAATTTGTGCATTCTGCTCAGTACACATGTTGAGATGTTTCCACAGTCCTGATTGACACTGAATAGTATTGTTTAAATAAATAATTTTATGTATAACACATAACACTGATGGAAGCTGACTATTAACCCCTCATGTTAAACTAAATCAACTAATAATTTTAGATATCACAAAGAATATATATATGAGGTATTATTCAGGTGAAACAAAGATTTCCTTCAGGTACTGCTGCACCAAGACTGGAGATCTTAGAAAGAAAAAAAAAAAACAAAAAAACAAAAAAAAACAAAAAAAAAAACACCCAACAACAACAACAAAAAATTTAATTTTCAATAACAATGGTGACATTTTCTCTCATTTCAGGAGCAGCTGAGAAAAGTTCCAAGCATGGTGCAGAAGACAAAACACAGAATATTATTAGTGCTATGAAGGAAAGAATGAAGATTAGAGAGAAAAATAGACCAGAAGTGTTTGAAGTGATCCAGGAAATGTTTAATATTTCTAAAGAAGATTTTGTACAGTATACAAAAGCAGCAAAACAAAGTGTTTTGGATGGAACATCCAAATGGTCAGCAAAAATAACTATCACAGGTAATTTTCTTCTGTTCTAAGAGCTCTTTCTTTCCTATTCCCCTGATTCAGGAGCAAGATTTTTTATAAGTAGAGCTGGACTGTGTGTTCAGTTACATAGTTGGTACATATACAAACAGTGGAATTTATAGGATGCCAACTGCAAGAGCTGAGTTTAAAGTTGCCAAAACCAATTTATATTCTACTGCTATAGGAAGGAAGACAAGTAAAAAGAATGTATCTCATCTACCTCCTAGCAATATCTTCTGTGCTAATGATGAGATTTTTTTGCCACCAGCTGCAAGAGTTTAACTTTACAAAAAAAAAAAAAAAAAAAGGCTTTGACTGGTTAAAAAAACATTTGAGCTTGCAACTCCAGATCCTATTGGTTTTGAAACTTATTATCCATTCACATTGCTTGACTAAGGGTGTGTTTCATTTTAGTGATGCTGATGTTGCATAATTCTGCTCACTCCAAACATATTCCAGATGGCTTCCAATTGCATTAGCCTAGTTGCTTATGAAGATTTCCAGGTCCTCTGACATTTCAGCTTTTGAATTAAAACCTCAGCGTAAATGGAGGCTGTTCTGAAGGTTGAGAGGTGGTGCATGAAACTCAAAAGAATAATTGTGGAATTTTGGGACTGTCACCAAGCACTAGGGACATATTTAATTCATATGTTTATCTTTAGTTGTACCGCTAAAGGATACTGAAGGCTGTCTTGTGTTCAGGGCAGTATGTACACACAATTTAGTCCTTGAAGATTTTTGCTAGGCTGTCCCTTCGTTCTACTGCATAAATAGGAGAAGGATACTTCCTTGCCTTCTAAAAGTTTCCCTGTGAATTTAGAGTGAATGGGGAAAACAAAATATGCTATTTTATTCCTAAGAGTGTTTTCAGAAATTGGATATGTTAAAGAATAGCACAATTTTACTTTTACTGAAGTCAGCACATATGACTGAACCCACACCGAGAGCTGATCTGCTGAGCAAGGTGCCATTTTTAGGTAATCATTTTTCTGAGTATGCCAAGGGAGCTTCATTATCCAAAATGATTGACATTAGAGAGCGTTAACTCAATGTTACCACTGAGATGATTTAAACAATATGTGCAAATAACAAAGCCAACTGCTGCTGAATGTTAAGAGCCAGAGCAAGTGTTTTAGCTGCAGTTCTCTGGCTTTGGTAGACTGCTCTTTGACGGTTCTGCTTCCCTCTGAGATTTCCACTTTTATGAATTATGATGGAAAATCAAATTGTATGTATTTATATTTGCCACTAAATTCATATCTACTAACTATACACCCACACTAACTGTCAGAAAGGATAGCAAATACATAAACAGTTGATGATAATTGATCTGAATTGTCACACTCTCTGTGATAGTATAGAAAGTATTTTAAAAGTCATGTTTCATCTCTTAAGAGAACAAATGGCAGCAATGTCCTTCATGTTTAGTTCCATAAGCCACAGAACATGTCTTTTGTATTATTGGAGGCTTTACTTTGGGAATGTTAGTTTGCATCTTCAGAGAAATTTTGGAAATATTTATTTGTTTGCTGTGGGCAGGGAACTTTAGGGAACTATCAGGCTCAAGACAAGTTATATATACGTTATATTCCTTGCCATTTTGACCAAACGAACATTTGAGAAAAATATTTTAATTATGTGTGAAAAGTATTTGTTTGGTGCTCAGTAGTGAATCTTTATATTTATTACTCCATATAAACTTTATTTTTCAATATGGTACAGTCCAGAAGGGTAATTAGGCAAACCTTGTCAGCCTCCAGAGTTACGGACATTGGGAAAATAATCCAGAAACCTTTTCTTCACGATCCCTCACTGTGAGGCCTTTGTTTCCTGTTGCTGTTGTCACTCTCATTTACTTCTTGGCAATAAAGGCTATGAGGGCTAAAGCACATTTCTCTCCTTTGTTGCAGTTCTTTGTGCTCAGGGCTTACAGGCTAAGGACAAAACTGGCTCAAGTGACCCATATGTTACTGTGCAAGTTGGCAAAAACAAACGAAGAACAAAAACTATTTTTGGAAATTTGAATCCAGTATGGGATGAAAAATTCTCTTTGTAAGTAGAGAAAATGCTGTTGATACTGCTTTTTTAAATCTACATTTAGATAATATAACTCTACCAAGTGAAATGTTGGTTTAATTTGAAAATATGTTTTGTCTGTACTATGCATATTTATAGCATTATGAAATTAGCAAGTTCTGAATGGAGAGAGCATCAAAATTTATTGTGTCTTTATCTTATAGTGATCATGCAGCTTAGAACTGAGTCTTTTTTGGGATCTGTTGGTGGTGTCTAATTATTCTAGTCTTTAAGGGAACTTAAGTAACTGTTTTCATACTTCAACCTTACATACCAAATATTGTCATTAGAAATGCTTTTCTGTGTGCCAGATACTGACCATGCAAGGTAAATGTGTTTTTGTTTGACACTGTGATTCTCTGATGTATAACTGGGGAATTTGGTAGTAATTGCTGTGCTCCAGGCTCAGGGTTGGTGTGTTTATAATGCCCATACTTTTAGAGAGTGTTGCCTAAAAGCCAAATGTGGAGAGTATGATATGATGTCGTTGTTTATTCTCATATTTCTTTCCTCCTATAAAGAGGGAAGAAGTTGTCACTATTCCTATCTAAATAAACTGTGCAAACAGTTTCTGTGAGGGTTCAGGCATTTGAAATAGAGCCCTCTTTTCTTCTAGAAGATGCAGTGTCGTAACTTGACAGGTTAACTTCTTCCGATAGAGGATTTCCCTTGGTTTTGGCCAAAATCTGCTACCTTATTGAGGAGGAGGTTATTGTTTCAGTAGAGTGTGAAAGAGTTTTGGTCCAAGATGCTGCTTCTATTTGTCTGGAAAAGGTACTAGAGAATCCAGCTGAATTAAACAATGTATGCCATTCCTTTCACAGTTTCAAACACTTGTATTACAAATAAATAGATACTTCAGAGAAAAGAGACACCTAGAAACGTTTTACAACTTCTTCTATCCAGAAAGTGTTTTCCTTTTGAGTTAACTGTGTTACTGTGGTAACAGTTGAAGTGTCATACCTCATTGAATGGCTTTGAGTGTCCAAAAGTAGGAGATAATTATTTTCTTGCATTTTAATTGTAGGAATTGCGTAATGTCAAAAATTATGAGTAATTCAGAAAATTTCATACAAAGATTGTTGAATGTAGTTTCTCAAAGATATGAGCAGGGCTACAATAAAATCCCCAGAAACTTGAAAATATTCAATTTTTTTTTCCCCAGCACTAAGTATTATTATCATCTGCTTCCCCAGGAATATTTATACCCCCCTCCCAATCCTTACTATAGCATGAACCTCCTGAGCAACTGCTTTGTACTGAATACATTTTCCAACATTTCAATAGCACATATGTTTTCTGAAATAATCTCCCTGAGTTAGTTAATGCTTTGGATTTCAGCTGAAAGTATATGAGAATTTCTAAATTATATTAAATAAACTATAAATGTTTTACCAGAAGATTAAATCTAAAGTAAATCAATATAACTATTTAATTGACTCAGGAAGTGTTATTTAAATTAGGCTCTATTAGTGGTAATTGGTATTTAAATTCTGTTGAAAATCTAATGTTAACCATCATTATAACTTTTAAATTATAAAATGCAGAAATAAGATGTCTCAAAAATCTTATAGTCTTATGCATACTTTTCATACCAAAACATGTCTTCCCATCTGTTCCAAAATAAGGACTTGGAAAAAACATTGGCTCCCCACTGTGCATTTGCTCTGTCATAGCACATGGAGTGAGGGTAGTGCTCCTGTTCTTAGAACCACACGTAACCCAGATATGATTGCATGATAACAGTGAGAGAATGCTTCTGACAAAATGTAGCCTGACCCCTTGCTAAATGACCATGGGACACTGGCATAGATTGGAACAGAGGACCTCATAAAGCATAACTAAAATAGAGCTTTTTGGTGCACAAGGTAGAGAAGTAAATAGGTCAGCAGATGTTCATTTAATGAATGTAATATAGGTGCTAAGGGCTTTGATCCTTTCTCCTGGCATTATTAGAAATGAGATAACAAAGAGGTTTTGGGGGCTTTTTCAGTGAAACATCAGTGATAGGAACGTTTCTTTCAATGCCAGAGCTAAGGAAGAGTCCTGCAGCTGTCACCTTCTCTTTCTGATTGAGTGTGGCATCTGATACAGGAAAAGGGACTTCATTTGCTTTTTTTTTTTTTTTTTTAATTACACGAAGCTGTATTTTGGCTATATAGTTTTCAGCTTTGTAGAAACCTTTATATTGATGCACTATAATAAAAGTCTACTCTCATTCTTTTCTTGACTATTTTCAACAGTTGCTTACTGGCGTATAGAAATCAGTTTTTTCTGACAGTGTTGTCTAGGCTAGCACACAGCTCCAAATTGCCTTGCTGACTTTGCAGGTACCACATGTCCTCTGGCCATTCATAAATACCCCAGATACAATTGTATAATACAGAGATCTTTCAAATAACTGGATGATTATTTTACATTATTTATTTTTCCTATTTTGATTGTCACTAAGACAGCATAAGGGTTCTAATAAATATTTTCATTGGATTTATATTGCTGCCTTCAGTGCATGAAAACATTTGCTCAAACTGATTTCAGTCATCCAGCTGTAGATGTTTCTTCTTTAGAGTTACTTTAAACCATGGCACTCACACGTTATTTATTCTGAAATTAATGAATTGGTGGATTCATTTTAAGTAATATTTACTGTCAGTGGCCAAGAGGACTTCACCACAGTCCCTTTAAACTGTTATTTTGTACATTCTTAATCAGCTGAACTGACTTTTAAAAAATATGATCTTCACTCTACCTGAAGATAGCATGGTTGGTTAACTGCTTAAATAGTGCTTCAGTTTCCAGTGATATCTAAACACAATTTTGCCAGAATTGTTGAAATAGCTCAAGGATTGCCTCCTAAGCAAGAGTATATAACAGAGAATTGTATTACATAAAACAAATTGACTAACAAAGACTACACATCAGTTTACGAGACTCATCCATTCCAAAAGTTCTTCAATAATCAGCCAAGTTTCTGAGAGACATTCTGCTAATTAAAATAACTGTATCTCACATCTGCAGCCCAAATCAAGAGAGCAGAACATCTCTAAGAAGCAATTCCAATGATAAATTATTTGTTCGGTGATATTTTTCAGTTCCAGAGTACAGCATGCATGGTCTGAGTCTTTTTTTCAAACTGCTGTCAATCCAGATTAATTATACAACTCTCTTTTTGTTATGACAGAGTAAAATAATGCAAGAAAAAACATAATTAGTCTCATTCTACTTTATCATAAAGCATGGCCTGTGACAACACTGCTAAAGAATTGGGACTATCCAGACTAGAGAAGAGACAAGTAGTGGAGGTAAGGATGTCTTTAAACACATCCTTTCTCCTGAAAAGAGGAAAGGAATAATGTATTTTCCATGCTTACTGTTATAGTAGAACAAAAAGTAATAGCCACAATTTACATTTAGAGAGGTTTAAATCAGGCTTCAGCAAAGGTTTGCCAACAATGTGCTAATGCGGACAACAATGGGGCTAATGAAATTCTGAAAGGCGTATCCTGAAGGACCATGGAACTGTCTGTGAACACCTAACAGTGGACCTAGCAATGGTGTGGATCTGGTTCTGGCTTGCAGTAATAGCAATAACAATAAACATGAAGGTAATAATAGCAATAAGTGGCTTCCTGAACTTACTGAGGGTAGCACAGTATCACTTAGTTGTCATTTTAACACTGGGTGCAGATCTCTCAGAGGATATGTACAGTAAGATCATGCCAGTGCATCTAATGTTAAATTTACATTGCGGTACTGTTGTAAAGATACTTTTTTATTTCAGTTTTATTACTCTAGCCATTAGAATAAGCTGGAATTCTATGAGGATTATTTCATGTCTTTGTGGCATTCTGGAAATGCAAAAGTAATGTACTGTCACCAGATTGTTGGTAAATTATTAAAACTCTGTCTCTTCTGTCTTGCATCTCTGAATAGACTGAAAATTCTCTAGTTTTCAGAAGCTCTGTGTGCTAGAGAACAATTCATTTCTGATCTTCCTGTATCTTACTTCTGTGAATGCTTTTACTGAGCATATAAAGCAGAGTGGCTAGAAGAGGAACACTGAAACTAGCATGTGTTGTCTAGTGTTTAATTCCCTGGGCTGATTTTCCTGGAGTAAACAGAAGTAGGAATTCCAGCCAGAGCTTCTGGACAGATGTTAGTAGTGACTAAAGCAGAATGTGCATGTCATTCCAGAGGGCTGTTTCTGAGTCTGGGCAGGTAAGCAGGATCATTCAGAGACAGCTCTGTAACTTTAGCAGTAACTCCCTGCAGTCGCACTGCTACAGGGCAGGCCAGGAGAAATATTTGCTCATCCACTCTTCTGTTTTTAAACACAAATTCATGCTATTTTTGTGGTCCTGCACAGGAGCATTACAAAGATAGCAGAGCTGACTCTGTGCTGAAGTTTCAAAACAAAGATGAGCATGAGTTAACACGTTGGTTGTGTCAGGTCTTGCCATGTTTCACTAACCTAAGATTAAAGGAGAAAAGGATGTTGAGGACAACTGAGGATATCAGGGAATCCTGACCATCTGAATAAATATTTCTTTATCAGCTAAGTGGATATTAGAGGGAAATTTGTGTTGTCTCAGAATAATAGAAATATTATGTTTGTGCTGAAGTACACAGTGACTTTTTATATGCAGCATCTGCCAGAGAATCAAAGCAGGAATAAGATTTCCTGCTTTAATTTCCTATTAAAAACACAGGTATGGTGATGAGGGTCACATAAATACTTCACCAGTGACAGATCTCCCTATGTCATTCTAGAAATCCCCTGTCAGTTATTTCTGTTGTGTGCACAGCTAAATGCAATTCAGGACTTTAGCAATGTTAAGTACTAACTTAGAGTTACATTTCAGGAGAATTAAATAGCCTAGTTTCTCAAGGCAGCAATGCTTATGTGGTCCATCTCTATCTTCCTATATTTTGTATGTCCTTGCCAATAGCTTTTGAATTTTGTGATTGGTCAGAGGAATTTCACAGATTGCCAAATAGTATGTCTGTCATGTTCTGTGAAAATATGCGGTTCGAGAGAGATGAGATACTAACTGTCCTCAGTATGAGCTCACCCCATAACAGATACCAGGAGTTCACATAAAGGGGTAATTTATGAAAACCCCAGCTATGGGGAAGATTCAGTAGGTGATTGTGGTTGGCTGGATGTCAAGGAAGCCAGTCATAAGACAACAGGAAACTACACTTTATATTAGTTTTGCTAATCACAGAACAATGTGCATTTTAATTACAAGAATTATCTGCAAAGTTAAAATATGGAATAGGAGACACAAGGATTTCTGTGATACTGAACGCTATCAGTGTGGCAGAGTAAAAGCTGTGTGTGCCATTTTTAGTATCTGATTGGCCTTGACAATAATAATACCATTTACAGCACTTTATACTTCCAAAGCCCATTACCACCACTAATTAATTCTTAGAATACCCCTGAGGGGTGCTGCTTGGAAGATAAGTTGGAGTATTACTGTTTTAACACTGAAAACAGAGACAGATCACTAAGTTATGATAGTGCTTGGAATAGAATTCGAGTGAAAACTCTTAATCGAGTGTGAAAGTAATGCCCTACTGAAGATGAAAATTTGCAGCTATGCTTCAAAGTAGTATTTAAAGACAAACAAAGGTATGTAATATATAAAATATTTCTGTAGCACTAGTGAATGGATATTAAAACAGTACTTTGTATGGATGCACAAGTATGGTATGGATTTAACTGATGCCAGCTCTGTACTAGTTAAACTTCAGCAGAAAGTTTTCCACTAACCCAAACCTCTGCAGTCAGTGTTGGGATATTCCAATCAATTCATCAAAAGCCTACACCAATGAATAGCAAACATTCCTTATTGTGCCTTATAGAAGTAAGCAGTAATAGAGTTTCTTTTCCACTTCTGTGCAAATAAATGCAGGGTGCAGCTGGGAGTAAAAATTTTTTCCACTGTGTACTCTGCAGATTGCAAGTGAAGCCACCTCATTCCCTCAATACATCCAGCACTTTCTCAAATCCACTCAACCCAGGAGGGGTTAGTAAGCCACTTAAATTTACAAGAAAGTTTTTATAACGTGGCATGGTCCCTACTCTTTCTCCTTACCAGGGAATGGAGGTCGGGAAGAACATTAATGTATCTTTTTTTAAAAAGCGGCTACTTATTTTCCTGGGTTTTTCTGATTGCCTTTCTTTTCTTGCTAGGGTGCTTGTGCATACTTCTTAGTTTTTAACAAAAGCTTCTGATACACACTGGAAATATTCTTTTTTTAATTCTTGCTTTTTGTATTATTACAGAGTATTACTTTGGTAGTTTACTATATGTACTACATGGCATTCCTAAACAAATAAACCTGACCTAACTATCTTTCCTAAGATATTTGTTACATAATAGCATAAAGAAGTATGAATTTCAAATTAAAAATTTTAATGAGCAGTTATTGACATTCCTAAATGCAGTCTTTATGTATATATAATTCAATAAATTGATTCTCTTTATATGTAGTAAGTCTCATATACATAGTAATTTTTTTGTCCCTGGCAGTCTGGGTTGGCCTTTTTTTCCTCTGGATGTTGCAGATTGTTTGTGCTTTGGCATTTGGTGCAGTTAAGCAAATGTGTGGAGATTGAGTTTAATTAATTAGAAGTACAGAGTAATATAGTTTATGTATCACTCACATTTTGTGTTTTATTTTTGTTTTTCCAGTGAATGTCATAACTCTACAGATAGAATAAAAGTAAGAGTATGGGATGAAGATGATGATATCAAATCTAGAGTAAAACAGCATTTCAAAAAGGAATCAGATGACTTCCTTGGGCAAACAATCATTGAAGTAAGAACACTGAGTGGAGAAATGGATGTATGGTATAATTTAGGTATGATTCTTACTGATTTTTTAAAACAAATTTAGGTAGAGTATTTAACTTTGTGACTTCAAAATTTGTAGCTTTGGTGCCAATGTATGACTTTTAAAGTATTAAATATAACAGGTTGATTTGAAAATGAAAGGCAGAACCCACACTGCCCCGTCCCCCTGTGCCACTGGCAGGGAAGGGGTAGAGAAAATCAGGAGTGAAGTAAGCCTGTGAAGAAGGGATGGGTGAGGGGAAGGTGTGTTTTAAGATCTGGGTTTATTTTTCATTTTCCTCCTCTGATTTCACTGGTAACAAATTGATTTTCCCCCAAGTTGAGTCTGGTTTTTGCCATGGAATAGTTGGTGAGTGATCTGTTCCCCATCCTTCTCTCGACCCATGGGGCTTTCATCAGATTTTCTGTCTCCTGTCCAGCAGAGGAGGGGGGTGATAGAGCAGCTTTGGTGGGCACACCAGAATCAACTATCACACTCAGAGTAGTCCAGGTTGTTGGTAAAGTCTTCATAACCAAAGGAAAATAATAATAATTAGTACCGATGTCAGGTAGAAAATGACAGTAATTTCAATTGAAAAGGGGAAAGTAGTAAATAAATAGCTGTGCAGCCTTGTTTGAATATGGGAGATAAAATAAGGAAGATTCTTTACTTCATAGTTAGATATTATATTTTGTGGCCTGAACCATGTGTGAGGTATTAAAAAACATTCTTGTTTTCAACAGCAGGACTCCCTGGCTTTAAAAGATTAAACCAGAATGATTTATGAGAGCTTTTCATGTGACATACATGTGTTCTTGGTAGTTCCTAATGTATTGTTTTTCCACTCTTCAGAAAAGCGAACCGATAAATCAGCTGTCTCTGGGGCCATTAGACTGAAAATCAATGTTGAAATTGAAGGAGAGGAGAAAGTTGCTCCTTATCATGTGCAGTACACCTGTCTACACGAGGTATGTTGGAGAAGTTATAGTACACTGTATAGAAATTACTGTTCACTTGTTGCATCGATAAAGAAAAAAAAGGCTACAGAACATTAGAGCACTGAAACAAATAACTGCTGTTGTACATGAGGACAAGTTTATTTTAGATTTCCCATTCTGTATTGCTGAGGAAGTATCAGGTTCAGAGGCAAGGGTAGGACAACATAAGACCAACAAACAGATCATTCCTGCTAGGAGTGTTAGAAAAAGAGGTTGAGCCAGATAGCTCTACCCGTACTTTTTTTTTTGATTTAACACTTTGATACATGATTGTTAACATCAGGAAAATACAAACATTTCTATATATTACAGAAGTACACTGTAAAGGATTTCTTTTGTTTTACAGTAATACGTATTTTAGAGAGTGAGAAAAAGAAAAAACACAAATACTATAAAATCTAATTTTCCTTTCATCTAGTTTGCTATTGTCAATATTGAAAAAAATCATCTCTGATAAACAGATGTGTCTTCTGGAAGATTTTCTTTGTAATTGATTACTTTTCCTTCAAATAGTGATCCATGTAGAAATTCTATTCTGGAAATGCAAGTAGTTTCTGAAAGCTGGTAGCTAATACATGGCTGAAAATTCACTACTATCATGTAGCCACAAAATCCCATTGTTCACCATTTGTAAAATCAGATATTTAGGGCATTTGTGCTGATCAATTTTGACCTGAAATTGCAAATGTTGGACTTATGAAGTAAATGACAATATTAAAATGTTTTAAGAGAATCCAAGAGACAGTTATGGGCTAATTTAGCAAAACTGAAAATATTTTGAGGTTTTAGGGGTTATCACTGAAAATTGGAAATAAAATCTGTTGGATTTTGTGGATATATGTGAAGTTGTCAAATTTGTGGATACATATGGAGCTAGGCAATCTGAGTAGAATTCTATGCCATGAATGTCAAATCCTAGTTTTGCTCCCAAGGGTGTTAAACCTAAGCTTTGTTGCACACCTTGCACAATTTGAGAGGCACCTTCAGTATTTCTGTTAGCTCCCTGTAACTGAAGGATTTAAATAATGAATTTGAAATTTATTGGTCACAGTTACAATTGAAATTGAAACACTCTGTAATAAGTATTACAACACCATGATTTCATTCATTAACAAGGGCATATAAAAGAGAAGTTTCTGCACTATTTTATGTTGCAGTCTTTCTGTGCCAGTTAAAGGACAGGGCTTTATATCAAGAAGATACAATGTGCTGAATCACAAGCTTGCTGACTAGTTTGAGCCAGTCTTTGGAAAAAGAAACAATTAAAAAATTGACTAACAACATATTGAAGACTATATGTAGGATATATTTTCAGAATGCTTCTTAAAAGCCAAACTTTCATTTTTGAAACATTTCTATGTGGTATTCACATTCTCTGAACAGAGAGACATAATTCTCTCTCCCAGGATTTTTCTGGGGAAGGCAGTGAGAAGCTCAGAGAAGAAGAGAAAACAATTCTTATCTCTATTCACTGCTCCTGTTGTTTGGCACATGTGGAATGTATTATGGAGATTGTTTACCAAAAGAGATTTGGTTATTGGACACCAGTGAAGGATATTTTGTTTTCTTGGCCAATTGGGTCAAAGCTGTGTCCTGGCTGTGTCCAGACAGTCATGAGTTTTTCTTTAGTATTCTTTGGTACAGTATCTCTTTAGCATAGTATAATATCTCTTTAATATAGTATCTCTTAATATAGTATAGTATTAGTGTAATATAGTAGCTTAATAAAGCAATTGTTTAGCCTTCTGAATCATGGAGTAAGAGCACATTATTCCCTGGCTGGGGGATTGCCTTTTTCTACTGTATTTCTTACCTTTAGAATCTGTTCCATTACCTGACGGAAGTGAAGTCAAACGGTGCGGTGAAAATCCCCGAGGTGAAAGGCGACGAGGCCTGGAAGGTGTACTTTGATGATGTTGCGCAGGAAATTGTGGATGAATTTGCAATGCGCTATGGGATTGAATACATTTATCAAGCTATGACGTAAGTAGCATGATGGCTGGCCTTCTGCTGTGTTGTCAGCAATGAGTTTGAGGGAAGTAACGAGTCTCAAGCCTTTGTGAATTCATTCACCATTTCTCTTCCATTCCTGACTTGAAATTCTTATCATTTTGTCCATC
This sequence comes from Onychostruthus taczanowskii, assembly GCF_017590055.1. Lineage (NCBI taxonomy): Eukaryota > Metazoa > Chordata > Aves > Passeriformes > Passeridae > Onychostruthus > Onychostruthus taczanowskii. The sequence continues at coordinate 5,998,759 of NW_024503679.1, read as the reverse complement.
TGCTTCTCATTAAAGTGCTTCTCATCTGCAGAGGCTTTAAGATATAAGCATTTTATAAGCTGTTACTGGTATTACTGCTAATGCATTCCTTAATCCTTATGATACTGATATATAGCACAGTTCAGAAAGACTTCCAGTGTTCCAGATGCAACTGGAACAGGGTTTCACAAGCTCTGTACTCTTTTCTGCTACTATGGAAGCTCACTAGTGGCTATAGTGAGCTTCCATAGTATAAGTAAATAATTTGTGCAAACCATTTTTAACAGTACTGAGACCCATTACTGCGTCCTCCATTCTGAAGTAGCTGTCTGAACACCTTAGAACACATCACCATCGAGCTCAGAGCCTGCAGATGTGAGAGATCCATCATGTGTTCTCAATTTATCCAGCAAAAAGTTTTCTGGTAAAAAGAACTATATCCTTCTGGATCTGTAGAAAAGCAGAGGACTCCAAATGAGTCCTATAAATAAAAAATACAGAATTTTTTCTTACTGAAACCTGATATAGTGGGATTTTTAATCAGAAAATCTCTTGGTTTTTTGCATCTCTTTACCTCCTAAAAAGAACAGTCTTATAATAAGTATGAAGGTACATAAAAATCTGAAGTTTTCATTTGAGAATATATTGATACCACCAAATACTGCAACGAGCTTGTCTTTCAGTTTATGTAGCTGTCTGTGATTTCTTGTATTGTTCATCTAATAGAGGATCAGGGAATGTATTTTTTATTTTACACATTTTTAATGATCTTCCTTCAAGGAACTTACCCAGCATTGCACATAATAATTAATGAAACTCGAGAGTTCCTCTATTTTCTATTTAAACTACATATGGAGGTATTAATGTGTTGACTTTCATGAGTATTTTTGTTTGTGTGTGTAGCTCTGTGTGGTTGTTATGTCATTTATTAACTTATCCTGCTATTGTAGTTTTATAACTTGATTTAAAATGGTATGGGATTTTTACCAAAATGTTAGTGATAGAGTTATTCCTGCTGTGTGTATCAAAATCAATTCAAGTTTTGACCAGAAATGAATTGTTAAGAGCAATTAATGCCAAAGGAGGGCTGTTATTAGCAATTTTCATGAGAAATAAAGGGCTGATTTATCATTAGTTTTGTCTTAACTACAGCCCCAGTAGTTGATTATCTCTGTATAACATGGCTGTATTTTTGACTGACAACTTTAACTGTAAAATTATTTTTAATTTTTTCCTTCATCTCTAGATGTATTCAAGTACTGCAAAATTTTCCAAAAAAACATTTTGAAACTGGTGTTAGAAATTCAGATGTTGCAAAAGTTAGCATTGCAAAAATAGCAATATAACTGATGTGAGTATATAAAATATTTTTTACTTAATAGTGGTAGAAATTGACAGGTTATATTTTTATATAAAGAAAATGCTTTATTTTTAACTCAGTGAATAACATAACATACAGATATTCATAGAAAGTAAATAAATTTAGTCTGCACATCTAACATGGAGCTGAGCAAATACTCCAACACATTTTTCAGGAGTCCTTACTTAAAAATTCTAACCAAGCCATTTTAAGTTAATTGGCCTATTTTGCCTTGTCCTCTTTTTGTTCTTGCTTTCTTCTATAACTTTTCCCCAAATTTCCTTGATGCTATTGACTGAAAACCAGGTATCTGAAGGCAGGTGTAATGAGAAAGTGAATTTTAAAATGTTTCATGTCAATAATGAACATTTGCCTTTTTGAGGGAACAGCCACAGTCTAAGTTGGGAATAAAATCAGTGATGCATGTAATCTCAAGTAATACTTGCAGAAAAATATATATTCATATACGTTGTTTTGCTGAATCATCTGCAGACACATCTCAGAGCATTCAGACTTCGGGAAGAAGAGTAGTGAAGACACTGAGTCTATTTGTCATGAGGAATTTTCTTTTGAACTATTATGTCCTGGTTTTATTTCTTTTTATGAGATTACCTTTTTCTTCTGGAACAATTTTAGTGACTGGAAGAAAATGTACAGCTTCTTGATTTGGAAAATAGAATTATCAAATTGCATTTGGTAACAAAGATCTTCTACTAAAACAAAAGCAATTTTCTACTGTATGACAGAGAGAGAATTTGAATGCAATCACTTTGCCCAGAGGAATATTGTGTAAGAATTTTTTGCTTGAGAATCTAGTTGCAGAGTCTACTGCATGTCTCATGATAACATTGGAAATTAAAATGTTTGTGTTTGTAAATGCAAAACTGACTAAGCTTTAATACCCCAGGATCCGGACCCCAGAGAGCATCTACACTTTATCAGGTTATGTGAGTTTTAGGATGCTGCTAATGAGGTGTTCTTTTTGCCTGGATTTAATTTTTAGTATTAATATATGTTTTAAAGTTAGCTGTTATTAAAAGTTTCAGTGCCACTTAATGATAGTTAGTCTTGACCCTTTTAAGTATGGCTAGATGCCATATGCTGGCATCTAGCATATGGCATTTCTTTCTGCATTTCTACACAACATAAACCTGATTAAGCTTCTCTAAAGCACCCATGTCTAAAGTGACTTGGCATCCTGTTCCACTACAGCAACAAACAATCCCACTTGTCTATCATTTCTGGTTCATGATGGTGGCTTTGTCATCTATGATCCCTTTATAAACCCTGAAGATTTCCTTCTGGCCCTCAATAATCATTTATATCTATTCCTTTAGAGCACAGAAATAATATTTCAAATATTTAGTCTTGATTTTCTAAATACAGTGACTGTACTCGTACTGAAATGTGGGAATCAGACCAGGAGATATCACACAGGTTACCCGTCTGCTCTAGTCATTGTCCCCGTTGAGACCTTTCTCACCAAACTTAGAAATATAATGAATTCAGGTGTGGTTGCATCTCTTGCTGGAGACAGGAACATCTCCACATTTTTATGAGATAAATGTAGACACCTTTTTGCTAAAGATGCTGACTTAGAAGGGGTGTTTTACTCTCGAGATACGGATTATGACTGCACAGTTCCTGAGCAAGGAAATCTGCTTTAAGTTACCAAATGTGGAATTCACGTGAATAGAAAAACAGCCATCAACCCAAAGTAAAATACAACAAAAATACTGATTTTGTTGCAGCAAATGCAGCTCTTTGAAATCTTGAATGTATAGGTTACATAATCCACTCTTCTTTCTTATGACTATTTTATACTTCCATTCCTCATGGAGTCTGTACTGGGAAAAGAAAAGCAAGACCATTACAGCCATTCTTACATGGTTCAGATGAGAAATTTTTTTTGGTTTTTTGATGGATAGCAGCCAGACCAACACTATTAGCCACACAACTGGTATGTGTAATTCCCAGAAGTACAAGCATGGATGTGTGGGACAATAGGGAGGAAAATAAATATCACAAAAAGCAGGAAGAAAAAGTGGAAAAAATGCACAGTGATCCAGTTGGCCTTTATTTTGATTACTGTGGGGATTGATGGCAGTTTATGCTGTAAATACAGCGTCTAGAAGGAATCATACTGGAACTTTATTTACCTATGTATATTAAGCCACACTCTGCAGTAAAGAAAAAGTAAAATTTTTCCTGTCATTCATCTTTCAACATAATTTACTTCTCTTTAGAAGGCAAAAATCTGAGCATGTATTGAGACAGTGTTTGACTAGACACTGAAATTACACATAATATCACCAGCCTGAATTTACTGTGTAATAGAGTCAAGTGCAATAAAAGCTCTATTAAGATCTTTACTTCTTACTGGCAAGAGTCACCACAGGTAGAACCTAATGATTCTCAATCAGCAACATAGCTCTCATTCAAGCAGGTTAATGGGCACTAACTATGTCATCTTGTTCTCCTGCTAGTTTTCAATTAATGTGGCAGCATTACAGAAAGCACACAAATTGCCCATTAAACTAATTTTTTATTGATAGCATTTGCTTACTGATGAGTACAGCACATCAATTAGACTCCTTTCTTCACTAACTCATGCTAGCAGAAATATTAGAAGAATCCCTGGCACTGTCTATTGATCAGAAAATTGCATAGTAAAAAAGCTGGAGCAAGCAGGCCTGGTTTCAGCTTATGCAGTGCAACCTTACTCTAAAATGTGTGAGACTTAGCAATGGTTGCTGTGACCTCATGTGCCCACTAGAAATTGTTAATAACTCATGCTACTGGCTGCTGTTTTCAAAGACCTGCAAAAACAAGGACAGGGGTTTACTTTGATTTATTCATTTTAGCAAGCAGAAGGAATCCAGGTATCTTGTAGGTAGCTGATAACCTGAGTTATCAGCACTCTGAGTGATGACCCATATTGTGTACTTAATAGGTCCTGTGAACATTACAGATTTTAATTAAATTATGGAGAGAAACAAAAATGTGTCACACATGCTTTATCATAATTTTCGCTAAGCACATTACAGGTGACAGGGTGCAGTGATACAATAAGGACATAAATTACAGCAATTGCTTTAAATTTTCCTTGTGAAAAATTGGTACAGTTAGGGTCTATTCTCAATATAAGAATTCAGTACAGGTCATGGGTAGCTCATTGTGAAATTGTTAAGGGAACCTGCAGAAGACACCTTAAAATGTTGACCAAACAATATTTCCATGGTCTGTCATGTTCCCTGAAGGCAATTGAGACAATCTCAGTGATTGCTTTGCTGCTGACTGCTCCTTTTGCCTGCCTCCTCCCTCAGCAGAGCATGTGTTACATGTATGACTCTAAGGCCACTGGGGTTATTAGTGCCTTTGTATCTCCAGATTGATGTTACTCATGCACTAAGGACCTTTAAGTCCACTAAAATTTGCACTACTTTTGGAAATTAAAGTTCATCGGTATTAAAAGTATTAATTATTTTATCAAATTTTGATAATTGGTTCTGATCATCCCTATGTATATTTCCCAAACTTACTCGTGGATAAGGAGATATTTTTATTAGCTTTAAATGTTACCTTTATTGATGAGAACCACCTGACATCGTTATTTTATTTTATTACAAAAGAAAGTACTATTCTTCTACCTGACAGAAAACATGTGACATATGTTTTGAAAGATTTTTCTGAGGGGTAGAGAACTGGCTTTATCTTTTGTTGAATTCACATTTCAGTCTTCAAATGCACTTCTTGAAAATACTGGCAATGAATTAAAGGTTTGGTAACACTATTCCATGAGCACATAGCTGGGAATGCTCAGCTCTAGTCCTGGCCCATGTGCTTAGTTTCTGTGTAGTTTTGAGCAGTTTCTCTCAGTTATGTAAAATGCAGATAATAGCATTTAATAATTGCCCCCACAGGAAAATAATCTTGAATAATGCCTTGAAAGGTGATTTGGGCAGTGACACTAATTAAGGGTATTTGGCTTAAGTTCAGCAGGAGAGTTCAATTGTACTTTGTGTTAATTTTTTTCTTGGAAGGGCACTAGTGCTCAGGTGGTTCAGGCCCAGCACACTGCTCTGCCTTATGCTCCTGAGGAGGAACAGGAGAGAGGAGCCAGAGTCTCCAGCTAAGAGGAGCATGTGGCCAAATCAGGACCTTCAGTCATACAGAGCCTGATTGGAATTTCTTAATCTTCTTCTCTTTGTACGCCCATTTTTACCACCATCTTTTCCTAATCCCCCTCATTCTCTTTCCTATTTGTGTACATTTAGTCTTTAGCCCTTTCCCTCTCTCAATCCTGCCTAATTATAGTTCTTAAAATTAGGAATTTGTGTTTGCAATGATGATGTTCACCCTCCTCATGTGTCAGATCTTTCATTCATTTGTACTTCTCATGTTTTGTTGTGTTATAAGCTCTTTGTATGCTTCCAGCAGGCATCTCCTGTTTCATTAAACAAGTAAACAGTGCTGCTATATTGCACCTCTAGTTTTGGCTGCTTCGAGTTTAACAGACTGATTACCTAAATTTTACTGGCCTGAGTCAAAGTGGAAGAGTTTCAGTTATGGCCTAATTCAAATCAAGGCGAACCCAGAAAGTGCTTGAAGCACCTTTCATTAATAATGTAGGGTAAAATAAAAGCCACACTAAAATGCTGGTTTGAGTCTTTTAGTTGGCAACAATTAAATCTTTTTCTACTATAGATCTCTTTGACTTTTCATGATGGCGAGTTAGATTTTGCTTTTTAGGTTTTCTTTAATAATGAATGTTTTGTTTAATAGCAATTTAAATAGTTAAGTCATGTTTTTGTGTTTAGGATTAACAGAGTAAGAACTGAATGTGAATCTAATGTGGCCAGTTTGAAAATATCCGTGCACAACAAGTGGTAACTGTACCAAACATGTCTGGATTTTCCTCATATACATCTGTACAATTTTCAGGAGGTAGCCTGAAAGTTACATCATTGGAGTTAGAAAGAAATTATAAAGGGAGAAGAAGCAGGTTCCCTGCCATCTTTAATAACTGTTGGTTTGTTTGAATTTCAGGCACTTTTCCTGTCTCTCTTCTAAATACATGTGCCCTGGTGTTCCAGCAGTTATGAGTACATTGTTGGCCAATATAAATGCTTTCTATGCTCACACCACAGCAGCAACTAATGTATCTGCCTCAGATCGCTTTGCTGCTACTAACTTTGGGGTAAGTAGATTTTCTTTTTTAATAGAGTTCTGGTCCTTTCTTTCCCCTATATTTATATTACATATTAACTTCTACATTGAATTTTTTTAATTACTCATTTTAAAGAGTAAGGGTTGTTGTTAGCTTTTGAAAATTTTACCCTGAGTCTTTAAAATCAATCATCATAAAAGCCAGAGAAGATGCTGTTCAGATCCTTGTGAGGTGTAGAGGGTAGAAAGCACAGGCATACGTTCACAGTACTAAAATCTCCAACAAACAGGTTTTTGATTTGTTGCAGTGGGCCTTGCAAACTGCTAACTACATTAGACTACGTATTGGATGTGATTCCTTTCTTGGGCTGTGTCATCAGTGAACTCATGTTAACCTAGTGGATGTAGCCATAAATGCTGCTGTTCTCACAAGGATCCATAATAACTGACTTTCTCTTATTTTTGCTGAAATTTTTTCTGGTGAATTGCCCAAGTCCTGGATTTAGGTATCAGGAATTTTAGGAGGAATAGTAGCATTTCAGTATGTGGTAATAGTTCTTTTGTTATTGCTAGATTTTCTTCTGTGGATAAGAATCTCACAGCGTGGACTAGTCTTTGAACATGATAATAAATAAAGGTCCATTCACTCCTTATTCTGATTTCTTCACCTACTCTCAGAGGAACTGAGAGCAGTAAGGCAGAGCAGTAATTCAAAGAGGTTGTCTTCATAGCTCTAGTATTATGCATGATGCAGAGGGTATAAACACAATCTTATGCTGAAAGGTACTTTTATTCTTTCCTTTTCCTGTTTTTTTAGTTAGGCTTTTATTTGTAGGGCTAATATCAAAGATATATTTGATGTTACAGTTTTCATGAAATACCATTTATTGACATGAAATAAAATATTAATCATAATTAAAATTTATTAAATACTCATTAAAATTTCAAATTAAAAAATTTATTTGAAGTAGTGTTAGAGGCACTAGTACTTTTCTCCAGTATTAGAATAATAGAGGAATTATGAATTTCATATATTCAAGATAAAATTATGTAATTATACATTTGGATGCGTAAACCGAGAATTACTTAACATCTTTGTGGAAACAAGTCTTCTCTTTCAATGTTCAAGCTTTATTCGACCTTTGACTTCGATGCAACTTCTGAAATTTAGAATGGCTTTGCTGTATTTTTATCCTTTTTTCCTATTTTTCTAATGATCAGAACTACATTTGTCCTCAGACTGGGCAGAGATTAAGTCCTTTCTCTGCTGGTAATGACAGTTTGCCTCTGACGCAATTCCAATCCAATTCATAGTTCAACAGATGGATGGAAAAAGAGTAGTAGGCATCACTAAAAGAGATTTGGAGCTCTTTTTTCAAACAATTGACTTATAGGCAAAATATCAGATTATTCTTCTCTCCTGGGTCAAAAGGCATTTGTTAGTGAATAGCTGCACATCATTTATCAAAAAGAACATCTCAAATTCTAGTCCTGAGGCTACAGCTGGGAATGATTTGGCTGACTGAATATTTCAGTAGAGCTTTATAACATGATAAAAAAGTTCTCTTTTGATTGATCCCTTAAGGGAACTGTGCCAAATTGGAGGGGTTTGTTGTAGGTTAGAACACCACTGATGAGAGACAGTGCACAGACTCTGCTTTCAAATTCCTGATCATCACATTTGAGGAATGGTACAGATACAATCAGTGCACCCTGAGAGCTATCAGCTCCTGCTTCTTCAGAAGTCTGTTGTTTTCACATAGGCTGAGATTTCACAGTTTTGTGCAATAGACTATGGAATATGTTCTAACATGGTAATTAGAAACTCATTAGTATTACCTGAGAATGGCACAACTCAGCTGGAAATCTCACAGCAAAATACTTTCCCTGCTCCTTCATCTATCAAGATAACAAGTTAAACTTCACATTTGAAATGAAAAAATATAATTTCATTGTATTAGTATTACTTAATTTATTCCTACAAAAGCCACTGTTTCAGAAGTATAATTTTCAGTCATACCTTTGCACCAAATTCTGTAGTAAATGAGCATCATTTCTTACTTATTAAAGGAAGTGGAGGGTGGTTTCTTCAAGAGTTTAGTCAGTTGCAAGGCAAATATAAGACAGGAAAACGTTGCATTATAAAATCTTTGTGACCTCCCTAACGTATTTCACAGCTGCACAGTGTTTAATGCATACCAGGTACGCAACACAGAAAGGGAAAATAAAGTGAAAGAAGTGCATCACCTAGCCTTGAAACACAGTGTTTCAAACCATCACTCGTATATGAAATAATGGAAAACAAACTGATTTTCAAATAAGACTGGAAAGAAGCTTTCTAAACCCTCAACAATTACAGGAACCTGCAAATTCTAGTGCAACATGTTCTTGTATTCTTTTTACAGAGAGAAAAGTTCATAAAGCTGCTGGATCAATTGCACAATTCTCTGAGGATTGATTTATCTAAATACAGGGTATGTACAACATATTCTATCTGAGTCAACATGAGACCCCCAAATCCTTTGGAACAAAATTTTACAGAATTTAAGCTGTTTAACACCAATATTATTCCAATCTGACAAAAAGAAAAAACTTCATATTTTCATTTCAAAAGCTAAGAAAGGGTCAAAGGATTATCACATATTCAAGAAAGAGTAGTATTCAACAACTTTGATTAAATTGGTCTATAGCTGGTTTTAAGTTGATTAAATTAATTCATCTGGGAATTACCTTCACTGACTCAGGTAGTGCAAAGTGCAGTTACTGCTGTATTTTTTCTGAGAGCCTGACATCTTTGCTACAACTTGCACGCTGAGATCCTGGTAATGCTGAAAAAGTTGTCTCCTTGTTTTTCTGTTTGGTAGGAATTAGTTTCATTTCTGCCTCATGGAATCTCCTTCCACTGAGCTGTGCTCCAAAACCAGCCTTTCAGGAAAGCAGGCACTGGGTACCTGCCACTTACCATTTGGTTCTGATCTCCCTCTCCTTCTCCAGTCCACTGGATCATGAAACTTTTGGACAATGTCTAAGTCAGGGCTTCATCACATGTGGCTCTCCTTTTAGCTTCTAGGAGTGGCAGCCTCCTGGTCAAGGATTTGTCTGTTCATGTGGCCTGCTCTCCAAAACTGGAGGAGAAAGGGAATATTTAAAAGAACCCCAAGGCATTAGAGAGAAAGGAACTTGCACATACTTCATTTTTAAGACCATATCCTTCATGAAGGAGATATGTTCATGCTAGGATCTTTTCATTTTGAAGAATGCTGTCCAGACAGTATCGTAGCATGAGGCTGATATTTCATTAGTAGGAAGCTACTTAAGTAACACCACTTCACTCTGTTAACCCAGAGATCATAGCAAAAATTTAATATATTATTTCCACATTAAGCTTACAACTGCATTTATGCCTAGAAATGATGTATGAGCCATGTAAAACCCATAAATTATTTTCAGTAGCAACCGTTCCCAAACTTCTTGTCAATTTTTTTTTCCATCCATGTTTTGGAAATATCACAATATTTTGAATTATTCATATTACAAGTGCAGGAGCATTATCAAAGGTGTTCCTACTGATGTCCAAGGGATGTTCATCATTAACTATCTCACAGGCAGAATTCGGGCAACGTGAACATCTCTAATCCTTCCAAACAGTACTTTGTTTTCTTTGAGAGTATTTAACTAGTTGTTCAAGGATTTTACCTGTAACTCAAATCTTGCACGATTCCTCTTTCCCTGATCATCAGGATAATTTTCCTGCCAGCAATTCTGAAAGACTCCAAGATCTGAAATCAACTGTGGATCTGCTTACCAGCATTACTTTTTTTCGGATGAAGGTATTGTCCTTTACTTGCACAAATAAATTTCCTGAAATAAACAAAAAAATTACCTTTTTAATTAGTTTAAAGTCAAGTCACATAAAGCATACTTAGCTGAACTCCTTAGGAGTCATATATAAAAAGGGTTTTCTACTGATATAATAAAATCACAAGTCAAACAGCAAAATAGATCTGATAACTGTTTGCTTTAGTCTCTCCAAAGGTTGAGATCTAAGTGGTCAAGCATGAAAATATTTTTGGAATGGAATGGTACACATTAATATTACTGAATGAGAAAAGAAAAACACAAAGCAACCTTTAGCATGTGATTTCATTGCATTAGGCAACTGCATAAAGAGAATTAAAATAATCCATTAAGTTAAAGTTTAAATTAATGTCTCCTGAAATGGACTAAAAAGATGAACCCTTTGCTTTAAATAAATAACTGCTATTTGGCTTGATATTCTCATTCAAAGGAAAGCACAAATTTTACAGTTTAAATATTTCCTAAATAATAAAAAACTTGATAAAATGTAAAACCTAAGATTTAAAGATGTAAACTCTTGGGCACATGTGCCTCTTTCATCATATAAATATTTAATTTAAATAAAACTTAGTGATAAAATCTTACTGCAAGTGTTTTAATGCATCTTTGAACTAAATCAACCTTAATTCAACATATTTTTAATTATTTTTATCATTGCTTTACTTGAGCGCTTTTTATCCTGTATAACAGAACTCCAACACTTGGATTTTTTGTGTTCAATCTAATTCTGACATTCTTCCATTTATTAAATATTTAATTAGGTCCTGGAATTGCAGAGTCCCCCTCGAGCCAGTACTGTGGTAAAAGACTGTGTAAAAGCCTGCCTGGATTCAACTTATAAATACATTTTTGACAATTGCTATGATCTCTACTCCCAATTAGTGGATCAGGTAAGGTCAAAATGAACTTGTTCTGTGCTATTCCTCAATCATTATTATTAGTTTGCCTTTAGTAAACAGAAAGTCTTCTGGTGCTCCTTCATATCAAAGCACTCAGATTTTCATTTTATTTATGCATGGAGGAACAACATACCATAAAAACACCCATAGACAGCTATGAACTCTAAAATGTTTAACATGAATTGCAAAATGGACACATGACCATAATGTAGTCATCAAGTTGGACATGACTGTGAAATTGTCCAGTGGTTTTGCGGAAGATGATTTATTGATTATTGTTCATTTAAGATCTGTAACAGGAAAACAGTTATTTAAAATCTAACATTTCACTTCTGTAGCTTTAGGAAAAAAAATGTAATTTGCTGAAAATTATATAGTCTTTTCAGCCTTATGTTTTAGTATGATGCATACTTGGATCCAAGCCTTAGCAACTGCTTTAAGAAAGCAGAGGATTTCTTAGTATTAGTCTGTCAGGTTGAGCTATCAATGCAAAATAATTATAGCATTTGTTTTGTTCCAAACATCATGCAAAATCCTTGAGAATACTTTTTATTTTTTAATGTAATATGGTCATTCTATAAGTAATGTTAGAATGAATTACTGTCTTAAAGGAGCATCTCTTCTTTATCATATTACCACCTGTACATTAGATTTGCTTTCTGGATGGTACACTGCAAAAATGGTAGTTCTGTGACTATTCCAGCCTTGAACAGAATTAACTAAGATCTTTGGCGAATGCACTTTTTTTGTGTGTGTATAATTAATATGAACACTCATACTAATAAAATTTACTTGAGTTTATTTATTAAGTGAAAGATATTTCACTTAAATCCAGAATATGAATTCCTGTGTTTTAGGAAAGGTGATATTTGCTATTCAGCATTTCTGAAATGAGAATTTATTTTCTCACGTTGGATTCCTGTTGTGTGAGAAAACTTAATTATATCTTTGAATGTAAGAAATTCTCACCAGCACCAATAAGCACTCCACACTTAGTGCTGATGTGTGTTTATCCCACAACAGATTACATTGTAGGCTGAGTAGGAGTATAAATTAGTGGAAGGAGCAGCTTCAGGCATCACGTCTATTTACGTCATAAACTGTTCTGTTTTCTCGCTAACGTTTACTCTGCAGCAATTTGATCTTGCCTGGTAAATATAATATGAAATGCTGCTAGGCTGGGTATTACATAAGCCTGCAGTTTATCAGTAGATTCTAGTCCTCAGTAAACAGCTACAAGTGATGAAGTCTTACCTCTGCAAAGCATTGTGACAACTGCAAAAGCTTATCTGTATTCAAAAATTCGCAACTTTTTAATGTGAATCCATACAGTCATTTAGCCTGTCTATTTTAAAATATGGTTTTAAAGTGCAGAGATATTACAGCTTTTCTGCTTGGTAGAGAATGTAAAACTTGCTTAAGTAAGGGTTCTCTCCAAATTATATTTGAAGCAGAACAGGCAGTGTTGTTATTATATTTTACTCTCACACAACTCTACTTAATGGTGGAGAAATAAGAAGTCCTGAAAAAAATTTTAAAAATCCACAAGTATTCACTCTGGTGGAAGACTAGGTTAACTGCATTTCACTGTATTTCTGCACCTCTTGAGTTCTCGTTGACAAGATTTCCAGCAGGGGCAGTTTTATATGGAAAATTTAAGCAGACAATTTTCTGTACAGTTACAATCACAAAGCAGTGCAAGAAACTTTAGTGAAGTGTAAAACGCAAAATTTAAAATAAATGGATTGCACTCAATTTATTTCTAACAGCAAATCACATTTAAAAAAATTCAACAATCACATGTAATTTTAATGCCAGACGGTAAAAATTTCTTTCCCAGAAGGTGGGACACAATTCTCAGAAATATAACTCTCTTTAATAGAGAGATGAGTAAAATGAATTCAAAAGACTACCTGAATTCTGCATCAGCTCTTGAGTTGTACAAGGAGACTTTGTTCAGCATGATCCTCTTATGGTTTCCTATCATTATATCCGAAAGTGCATTTGGTTTTAAGAACACTTGAGTATGCAGCTTGTTTGAACCTATAGCTCTGGAGGCTTTCCAGTCAATTCAGGTGACTGGCTTGTGGCACCACTGTTATAATAATGAAGCATTAACCAGTATTGTAATTAACATTTCATTAGCATTGTGTCCAAGCCTCTCAGGTTAGACCAGATTCCACCGTTAAGCCTTCTTCAGTACCCTTCCCTTATCTCTGCTCTCTCCCCACCAGGTGAGGTCCCCTCCCGTCAGAGGGAGGGAGTTCATCCTAGCATGGCTCTGCACACAGGAGGTTCATGTTTTTGCTGCACAGCTGAACTGTGAGCTGTGAGACTGAGAACTGAGATCAGTGAGCCCACAGCAACAAGGAATGGTTCTTATGTAGGTCAGCACCGGCCCTCACTCAGGGGAAGGACTGGCAGATGCTGTCCTGCTGAGGCCCCTGCACGCTCAGGGTGTGTCTGTGTGTAACTCAGGGTAACCACCTTCTGCAATTGCTTTTGGCTGCAACCTAAAATCCTCAGAGATGCCTGCCACAGTATTTTGAGAAAATATGCTTCAGGTCTGATTGTGTGGGATTGATTCATTTTGGGGTGAAAATAGAGCAATGACTGTTAAAATTGAGGGGCTTGAACTGGAGTTTTTGGATATTTGCCACAATAAACACAAAAAGTAAAGCACAAAATATGCTCAGCAGTCTCCAATTTCTCTTTTTATTACTCTCTACCTTTGTGTCAGGCAGAAATCACCGTTAAAAAGCTAATGTCTTACAGCAAAATATCACCCCTGAGGATATTTCCTGGGGTGAAGCATTGCAAATGCTAGCAGTATGCAAAAATGTCATGCTGCAGTTCCACACCAGAATACAAAGAACAGCTGATGGCAAAAAACCAATGACTACCACAGACAGTAAAACATGATAGCTTGACAGTCTTACTGACATGTATATTGCTGTCCTCATTATTGGAGACAAAGCCCTCTGATGAAGAACAATCTAGCTCCTTATGCAGGGCATGCAGTATTTTCTCTTTTTAATTAATCGTTATCTGAGTGCTTAGCTATCCTAGGTTAAAAAAACATCCTGGAGAAGTAGTTTAGGAAGCACTTTGATAGCTTTCTGACTCAATTTACAGATATGTCACTCTTTCTGTTTTCTTGAGAAAACAAATTTTGAAATCCTGGCTGGTGCTCACAGTGACTGAAGTCCCTTCAGTAATTCTTTTTGCAGTCTTCTCCACTGAGTGACACCAGTGAAATGCAGACCATACTCTTCATGTTATCTGAAGAGCTCTTGATCAGTACAAATAATTTCATGACTGATAGCACCAATATACTGGAATAAAACACTGGAGTACTTTATATTTGACAGCAGCTCATCAGAACAGGCCTGATATTCTACCTGATATTAGAGACCTTTACTTGAGTCTTGTCTCAGCTCTGCATGTTGTCGCAGCACAGCTTGGTGCAGACAGGAGGTAGCAAAGAACAATTGACTCCTTCAGGAGCCAGGGGTGGTACAGCTGCAGCAGCACAGTACTCTGCCCTTGCCATTCATCTCTCACAGGGGTACAGCACCTTGTGCTGGGTTGATAATGAGCTAAAAACATCCCAGCTCTGGGAGTCGGAGCTGTGGATGAGCACATGGATGGCCTGTGCTTTGGGAGCTGGCTCAGTTTTGCTTTACTCAGTTGTGAGCCCTGGTCACTTTTCCATTTGGGATTTGGGAATCCCAGCCTCATACTTGTTTTTGAAGGTGTACTTTTTTCTCTTTAGTGTAAATGACAAAAAAATTTTGTTAGATTATTAATTTCTTATAGAAATACTTCAAGAATTGAAGCATGACTGTGATCTGTGGTTTTCAAGCGCATTCAGAAACATGAAGTGGGAAATAAAGTGCAGTAGCAAAAGCTGTTTACTACAGAGTCCTATTTTTCAGGCGTGCAAATTTCAGTGTCAAGTAATAATTCTTGTGAGGCCCTTTGTTATATTTACATATTGCTTTAGACTCACTGAAAAGGTTCTGACTTCTTCAAATCTGACATGCAGAGGGTACTTAGAGATCTCTCTTTGTGTCACAGCATTGTGTTTGATAGGCAGCATGTCAACCACAGTAACAGAAAAACATTTAGTAAATTTCCTCAGAACAGAAGGATGCATTTTGTGCTATGATATTTCCAACCCCATTCTGAGAATTCTCTGTCAGAAGAAGACCAGATCTTACAGATATAATTTCTTCTTAGCAGCTTATCTAAGAACACTGGTTAGAAAGTCAAAGAGCTTGCAATAAGTGAGGGGCTCACTTTGGTCTTCCTCCACCTATTCCCTGCAGAAGTAGAACACGTCTGGGGGGGTGGGTCAGATCAAAACCACGGTATCACTTGGCTGGCCACTGAAGGGGAGCTACGCCTGTTACACTGCCCTAAACACAGACCAGTTAAACCAGCTCCTTTCACCTGCCAGTCCTTGAAGAAAAAGGTTGACAATTCTTTATGTGAATTAATCCAAAAGAATTCTGTTCCACTTCAGTTGGTACTGGAGAATACATAAAGTAAAGTTGCCTGGAGAAGGTGTGGGTGCCCCATCCCTGGAAGTGTTCAAGGCTAGTTTGAATGGGACTTTGAGCAACATGGTCTAGTGGAAGTTGTCCTTGCCCAGAGCAAGAGGAATGAAAAAGATGATCTTTGACATTACTTCTAACCCAAACATTCTGTGATTCTATGATGATTCTTCAAATAGGGTTTCAGTTTCAATAAGTTAATGGTTTAGGAGATAGTTACTGTGCAACAGCACTGCACAGGGAAATCTCTCACAGGTTTTGAATGCATGTCTGCAAATGGTTTCTGGCTTTAGGCTCTCTTGAGTAAATTCTGTAGGGCCAAATTTTCATTCTTTTAGATATTAAAAATATCATTAAAAATTATATAAAATTCTAAAAATAGGTAGGCTTACTATGTGGATGTCTACATATGTGTATATTTTATATATAGTGCTTATTGTATATTTGCTGGTGATTCTAAATTAAATAGTGTTATATGTAATATAAGTAATAAATATGCAGTTTAAAATATGGAAGAATTGTTAAAATTAATATTTCATTATCTAAAACTGGTCTGTAAAGTTACCCTCTGTAGCCTTGTGCTAATCAAGACTACTGTGTTGGTTTCCAATGAGTTTCCACTGTATCATTTTTTATATAGAAAATATTGTATTCTGAAACCTAGCTTGGGGCTTGCAGCAGACAGCAATATATAACTTTCTGATATCACAGGATTCAATTTATCAAAGACACATAGATAATAATGGGTATTGATTGCACAGAACATAACAAAAGAAAAAAAAAAGAAAATTAAACTAGACATTCATCCTGTGATCTGGTGAAATCAGTGATGGGAGAAGTTGAAAGCCCTGTGTTTCTCAGACCAGGCTTTACAGATTTGTCTCAGGGTAATAGAGATGTAGATTTTAATCTTGCTTCACACTGGGTCTGAGATTGCTTTCTCCACTCTCAGCCACTTTTCTAGAGTACAAAATGTTTGTTTGTCAACAGTTTAGCCTTTTTTTTTCCCATTAAACTCAGAAAACTCCCTCTACATTTCATTTTTCTCTTTAAGAGAATATCAAAGCACCAGTAATGATTTCGAGGCTCTGTGCTGCATGATCCATTGCTTGCATATGAATTCAGGTGACTAGGAAATTGACAGTAAAAGGGAATTGAGAAAAACATGATTCGGTGCAAATAATTTATTTTGATTCATATCCTATGAAAAATTGCTCTTACACACTTCCTCTTTCTGATTTTGATGTCTTCCATGGCAAAAAACAGAGTTATCTAGTTTGGATGTTGCATTAAAAAAACCCACAGAGAATCTCCAGTACTTACTGTATCTGTGAATCTTAAGTAGTAATGTGACTTCTTCATAAAGACACTTTTCTTATAAGATG
The DNA here is from genome assembly GCF_017590055.1 of Onychostruthus taczanowskii. Classification (NCBI taxonomy): domain Eukaryota; kingdom Metazoa; phylum Chordata; class Aves; order Passeriformes; family Passeridae; genus Onychostruthus; species Onychostruthus taczanowskii. The sequence continues at coordinate 5,981,550 of NW_024503679.1, read as the reverse complement.
TTTGCTACCGCTCTAGGGCAATCCTAAAGAAAATAAGTACCCAATTCAATTAATATAAGAGTATAAAAACCTGTCTTATTGATGAGAAATCATGTGCTCTCATTGCTTGTTTGATCTGCCAGCAGAAGCCCTTAGGAATATCATTGTTGTGCCTTTGGCCAGTCACTTACTGAGCTTTTAAGTACAGGACATCTTAAGGCACAGGACATCTTCACTGTTCTGTGTGTGCATGTGGACAGCATTGTCATCCAAAGTGATGTTACAGGAAGTCAAGATATTTTAAATAACCTTCCCCATGTGAAAAAGCTCAGGGAAAAGAAAGTTATTCTGCTGATTGGCAAACTTTCATTCATATCAGTATTTGGGAAGGTCTCTTGGTTACTGGAAGAGCAGTCTGTGATTTGAGCTTGTTCAGTGCTGTATCAAACAAAAATAGAAGACAGGAAACTTCAGAAACTCCTTTATTTTGAAATTAAGAACCACTAATAGCATAAGTTTAATTAATCATTTTGTCATCTTGCTATATCAAGAATTTATGTTCCTCTTGACCTTTTCAGTTGCACTTTTAAAAAATTCTCATTGTTACCACCCTCTACAATAATAAGCAGTATTTAGGGTCTCCTATATCTTCTCACTGTATTTGTTCCAGTGTGGCTCTAATTAGGTATATCAGCTATTTAGTTCATGCCTTTACACTGACAGTTTCTTTCAAATGGGTATAATTAAAGTGAAAAATAAATCTAAATTGAAATCAAATTTCCACCACTGTTTTACCTCATTATAACAGCACTGCTCCAAGCCAGAGCTTGGGTAGTACTGTCAAACACACAGTGTGGTTTGGGGCATTGCCCCGTGCAGGAATCCAAGAGCTGGACTGTGGTCCTTGTGGGCCCCTTCCAACTCAGCGTATTCCATAATTCTATAATGCTTTTACAAAGTCTTCTGTTGTACATAAAGCAAATAATAGTGCTGACAATAATAAGGTAAAAAGAGCTTGAATTATTCTGAGCATGTCTAACACGCTAGGTAGATTTTAGGATAAAGAATTGAAGTAACAACTAGGGATGGACAGAGTATACACTTTCTGTTCAGGACATAAAACTACATCTGTAATGTGAGACTATTTTAAAAATACCTTCTCTTGGACTTTTGAAAAGGTCATACAGATTTTAAAGAGATTTCTTTTCCAGAGAATTTTTGTACAAAGGACTTCCTTGTGCAACTATTACTTTCCAAATCAGTTACTTTTTGCTATCTCTGTTAAAGAACCAAATTTTGCATTCTGTGATTCACATTCACAGCCGTGAAAAGCTGTCTCAGCTACATGTCATTTGCTGTGAAATAGAGTTCTTGGATAAGATGTTGAGCTACATATGAGGTGGCTTTGTCTTCTACAGCTGCCTTTCAGTTGGTTTGATTTAACAAGCTTCTGAGAAAAAAAAATGGTAGACCTACATCTTTGATATAGAAACAAGGCCTTTTTAGTAAAAATATAATGTATATCAGGGAAAGCCCTTATGAGTGCTATTAATGCTCTAATGTTCATTTCTGTTTTGAAAAGCACTGTCACCTGCATGCACAGTTGTTAATTGTTGGTGACACCAGACCCACCATCCTTTGACCTGCTTCTGAGCTTTCTTTCTTGCTTTAGACACTGAGGTGATACCCTTTGCAGTTCATCTGAGTATATAGCAGTGTGATTAATGATACTTGTCTAAAATATTCCACAGTGGCCACAAAAATGGTTTCAAATAGGTGTTGTTGAAATTCCCTTTCTACCATTCTAAATGCTATTCATAGATAAAAGTTAATTGGGGTTAAATTAACATTTAATTAATTCACTGTGACGCTAATGTAGTGTTAGGCATTTTCAAAAATATACCAGGTCCATTGAAGTGTTCATAGTTGGACTAGGAATGAGAAGTACAGGGAATATGTGTTTAAACTTGCAGGATCACAGGCATGTTTGTTTTCTGACTTACTGAGACCCCTTTCAATCTCACACAGCAGTGTAGAAAAGCATGTGTAGATCTAGCATGTGCAGGCATAGCTCTGTGTGGCAGAAATTATTCATGTATGTGTCCATACAGAATTAAAAATGTTTCTTTTCATATTTGGATCCCTACAATGAAGTTATTTATTGGACATTGATAAGGAATCTGATCCTTCTGCCAAGCAAAGGAATGCAAAATACTTTTGCCTAGGAAATTTTAGGTTAAGAGTTCATAAATAAAAATTGTAGAGACAAAGTCTGTCTGTAAATGCATTTTAGTAAAATTAAAGAATATAATATTCTCAATAAAATAAAGGGAAATTCAACTGCTTCTTCATTTAGACCACACATCATAAGCAGCTGTAAGGCTGAATACCTTCAGCATATAAAAAAAAAAAAAAAAAAAAAAAAAACAAAACATTAAACACTCCTCAGCATTGATTTTTTCAGTCTTTATTGTGTTGGGTATAAAAGTTCTGCCTCAACAGGCAATTCTACCTTTGCTGAGTCTCAGCACAGCAAAGAATTTAATAATGTATCTAATTACAGTGTGAGCATGCACTAAAAACCAAGTCTCTATTGATCTCCTTTGCTGACATGACAATCTTTGTACTATGGTTCTTTATATTTGTGAACAGCCAAGTAAAGTTTTTCATATGTTCTGCTCTGCTGGTTAGCCAGTCTTGGTCCAAAATTTCTCAAGATTCTTAGTATGTCACTCTTCCCAACCAAGGAATAATCTATAGGTGGAACTCCCATAATATTTTCTCTAATAAAAAATATTCAATCTTGTTTTAACAGAGTAAGAAACAAGAAGTTCCTAAAGAAGAGCAGGGACCAACAACAAAGAATTTGGATTTCTGGGCACAGCTGATTACTCTGATGGTCACCATTATAGATGAAGATAAAACAGCATATACACCAATCTTGAACCAGTAAGTAATTACTTTCCCTAAAAATTCATGATTAAGAATCATGAATTTATTAAAAAAAGGACAAGAAATACACCTGAATCAGAAGTTGTATTTTAAATAGAAACTAGGTAGATATTTTTATACAGAATGTTGCATTGACATAGTTTGTCAATGCAACATTCTGTATAATCTAAAACTTAGTGCTCTGATAATGGGAAGGAATTCTTCTGGTTTAGGAACATTAAGGACAGGTGATATGTGAGTCATCTCAAAACATTAAGTAGGAAAATATTCTACATGAGAGATAAATGAAGAGAAGGGAAATGTCAGTGACATTTCAGTGAAAGAAATTTTCAGTGTGATGATATTGATGGTATGGGAGTATCGTGGCACACATGGTGTTCAAGTCATGTTGAAAGTCTTTTAGGTATGGTTTCTAGGCATGTAATTGTAAAAAAAATAAAAAAATAAAAAAAGAACTTCACACAAAGACCTTATCTGAATTTGTAATTGGCTGGCCAGACTGACTTGAAAGTGTATGAAGTGGAGAGCAGTACCCCAGAGATGGAATTTGACTTCTCAGAATCGAAGATGTAGCAGATGAGGGAGGTACAATCAATAACCAAGACAAGTCAAATAACTTAAGGTTGATACATGAGTAGAAAGGAGAGAAACAATTGATAAACACAGGAAAAGAAGGCAGTGCTGGGGTTTGAACATGACATATATAGAAAGAGTGCAAAGGAACATGTCTCACATGTTACAGCTGGAGAAATGAGCCTCGCACCAATTGAAATGTGACGTGATGAAGCCCTGGGGAAATTTTTTAGCTCTTTGGAGCCATTTTACAGAGAGATTGCAGAAAGCCTGGGCATAGTCTGGCTGTGATGACTTCTGCAAAAGTTAACATTGAAATCTACATCTGTATTATGACTAAACAATTAATATAGGTTTCTGCAATTGCATTTAATTGAATGCTCTGAAGGGGAGCAGGAACAATCTGTTTTTTTCAGCCAAAATAGTGTAGATACTGAAAGGCACTCTGTACACTGAGATGTGCTTGTCTGTTGATAAAAGGTACCATTCTATTTGTGGCCCCATGGTAAAAGTGGCAGAAAAATCTCCTGGTGATAACCAGAAGCTGAAAAATATTTCATTGACTTCTAACTCCTTCCTTTACTTGAAATAAATAGAGTATTACTTCAGTACTGGATAATAAGCATTTCTTTGTTCAGTTATCTGTTGCACTGACCTTGTTAAGGAATAGGTTCTTACCCTATAGAGGAAAGAAAATGCTTTTCCTGCTTACTCCATTTTTATGTTGTAGTGTCAAGTTTCTCCATTAATGAAAGCTCAACCTTTTGTCTGACAGGCTGTACAAATAATACAGTCATTGTAAAATATATAATTGAGACAAATATATATATGTGATTCATTTCAGTCTCTTCATTGAAATTAAACAAGTGTAATTGTGGGTTAATTATCGTAAAATTTGTTCTAGCTCTATTTTTATACAAATGTGAGGGAGAAAGTAAAGGCATAAAGAACAGAGTTCCTCTAAGGGGATTAGTAGGTTCCCTGAAGTACAGATGAATGATTGTGTAAAATGTGAAAAGAGAATCAGGAGTGGACGGAATTGGGACAGATTAAGGGAGAGAGCTTGTGTCTCTGACTTCTGTCTGTTTTTTGCTGTTGTTTTGTAAGTGAAAGAGTGAACACAGGGAATAACATGTCTTTCAGAAGTAGGAGACACCAGAAGTAAAAGATGAAGAGGCTCTAGGTGGAAAAAACTTGAAAAACTGTTCAGAGTTGCTTTGGATGCATTTTTTTTTAAAGAAAAGCTTCTGCTAACACAAAAGCAGCATGTAAAAACTGTTGACAAAAAGTAAGACAGCCTCTTCCTCCCTGCTTACCCCAGAAAAGGAAATGGGTTAAAATAGATGAATGGGAAATATAACTTGAATACACAGGAATACTGCAAAAATATGACTCCGTATTATAAATATATGGCCATGCAGTGTCTCAGTGGTGTATTCAGGCCTGCATCCATTTGAATCCTATTTTAGAGATTAGGTAACTGAAGATCCCCAGGAGAGCATTCTGATAAAAGTTTTCACAATTGTATAATATTGCTCAGAATTGTACTCCTCAGCCAGTTTTGGAAACCCTATTTTTATATCTTCCTTGGAGGCACAAATTACACTGTGATGGAGTAGTTTGAACTGTATCAGGTAATGAATCCAGATCAAACATGACATGATGGCCTCAGCAAGCACTGCAGCCACTGACAGACATACCAGACCACCCAGTGGGGTGGGGGCAACCTGCAGTTCTTACATGACATGAGAAATGTGACAAGTTTGAGGGAAAAACATAAAATCCTCTTTCTAATAGTTAAACAATGTACAATGTGTTAGAAACTTGATTCACAGGCAAATCCAGGGCTTCCTGGCACTTCTAAATATCCTGTGAGACAGGAGAAATTTCTATCGAAATAAAATATCTATTCTAATAAAAGAAACATCAAATCAAGGACAAAATCTTCAAGTCAAATATGCTTCTGTATTTTGAAACCAAGATCTAAACTTCAGGTCTCTTCCCTTTTTTCACTTTTTCTTTTCTTTTTTTTTTTTTTTTGCACATAGAACAGTGAAGTTGTCACTGTAGTATAAATTTAAGAAATAAGACAGCTCTAATGAGACTTTTAAATTTATTCTTTACCGATCCTCAGATCTTTGCAGTGTTAGGATCTGTTTTCTCTGTGACCACATTGTGTTCCATGGAAAGGAATGTATGGAAAGGACTAACACATGAAATCTGCAGGAGCAGATTTCCTCATGCTTCAGGAGCTAGGATGTTTATACCTCTGAGAAGTTGGGGATAGTAACTTATATTGTGGAAACAGCATAATTGTAACCTATATGTCATATGAAAAGTAGGCCAGTGGAAAAAATACTATAGAAGGAAGTGAAAAAATCAGAGTACACTCTCTCATGAATTGGATGGCATCAGGCCAAGTTTAGGATGTTTCTTTCATGATAGAAAGTATATCTGATGTGTTTTGTGTCTTGATGCAGTGATATTCCTCATTACCAAGTACACTTTATTATGTGGAAGCACATGAATATCATTTCTTTCATTGAATTTGTGAATATGATCCTGTAACAAAGCTTTTCTCATCCTTTCACCATACCCACCGTAGTTTCTCATGTAACAATTTAACACTGACAGACCAGATTAGTTAGATGGACCATATACAGCATCTGTCTTGCCCATTATTTTTTCTTCAGGGAAAGAAGTGTTAAAAATAAAGCTTTGGATAGATAGAGGATAGAGCACAAAATGTAAGAATAAATGACCTCTTTGCTCACAGTTTAAATAGAATACATCCTTTCCAAAATCAAATAGAACTTTTGTCTTAAGGGTTAGTGAAGCAGGGGCCATGGCCAGCCCTCCACAGATGGTGTGATCTATCTTCTTGCTGCATGCACAGCACAGAACTGAATATGTTCACCCCCTAGGACTGGTGAGATTTAGCACCTGGATGAAACTGTAGCAACCAAGTATGGAATATGAGCTATTCTGAGAAAGTGCATCTGAGGTTCAGAGACTTTGATATTCTCAAGGTGTAGCAGACTGGAGATTTGGCAGCACAAATTTTGAAAAAGCATTTTTAATTGTCATGATAAAATTTTCTGACTTTAGGGTTGAACTAGAGACATGCAGCACTGTCTGGGATAAATGCTTTGGGGGTTATATATGTCTCATTTATACATTGATTCTTTCAAATTTTTTAAGCTGAGTTAAATTTCATTCCATTGATCCGTGATTTTATATATTGCCCTTGATTAGCACTAGCCAATGGGAACTATTTTCACTAAATTTTTGCTTAATTAAAATCAATAGAGTGAAGACATAAGTGGCTGTCTTGTATATGCAATTTAGTATTTTTGGAAATACATAGATATGGTAATGAATGGGGAACATAACTCTTCTGGATAAACTGAGATTTTATATAATTCCAAGAATGACATAGAAACTGGGGAAATTATGGCCTATGGGGCAGAAATACATAGCTTTTACAAAGATTAGAAAATGTAATGTGTACAGACTTGCATGAGAAATTTCTCTGATATTTTGCTCCTTGTGGATCAAAATTTGAAGTAGTTTGAAAAAGTTTTCTTACCTAAAAATAAGGTGATAAAATACAAATAATACAAAACACCATACATAGATACTTTAGTATTTGACCTTTGATTATCCCTTCCCTTTAATAAGACACCTGCTTCTGTTACCATTTATCTTTAGCATTGGAATGTGTTATGTGCTTCTGCAGTGCATTGGCTTTGTCAGCTTCTCACATACAGTAAACTGCAAGGACACCTCTGGTAGTTCCCTCATGCCTGTGACTGGCAGCTGTGCAATGCCCACCAGTCTGTTAGAAGTATAAAAACTGTCACCAGTTTTAGACTTCACCTAACTGAAGCCAGGTGGGATGTGTTGAACTAATTTAATCAACATTGATAGTTGCATTTTTTGTGTGTGCAGGTGCTTTCACAAGTTAAAATACATGGACAAATCTATTTATCACTAATCAAACAAGTGCATTTTTATCAGGCCCAGCCTTGCAATATGACAGTGTCAATATTAAATCAGCTGTCAAATACTTCCTCAGAGCAACACCATCAAAGTTCAAGTCTGGTGCTAACAGAGAACACAGAGTGGATTGGAAGTAAATTAAGACAGCTGAAATACATTTCAGCTTTTGAACAGAAATAAATTTTGTGTTAATAGAATTAATATGAAGTTCTTTAATTGAGCAGTCATTAGCATAAAGAGGGCTCAGTGAACTGAGCTAGCAACTACTTCCTATTAAAGTGGCAGAACTAATGAGCTGTTTAAGTACTTTTTCTTTGCAGATATGATCAGGGTCAAATAGGTCTCTAAAATGAATACATTACTTAGATCCTACTGCTACCACTTTAAAGTTGCACATAATTCTCATTCTTTCTATGTCAACAAGACCTTTAAAAATTCTTACATTTTTACAGAAATTGTTATGGAATATTTTCTGAATTTGATTAGTGCTTTACAAAAAGGTCAAAATACTTTGGATCCAATTCTCTGCTAGTATATAGTGTAATATCCTCAACACAAAAGCCACACAGCTCTGTGTATTTCCTCATCAATATATTCCCTTATTTTATGTGTTCCTGGTGAACTGTGGGTGTATTTGTGTGGCTCTCACTGCACCCCTGTGCTATAAACAACTGCTTTACCCCATGGGGAGATTCTGTGTTATACCCTCTGCTCTTCTTCTGCCTGACCTGCCTGGCTCTGCTATTGTGTCCTCAGAATGGCTCATATTAATGTCAGTTCCACACCTGCATTAAAGACAGCCCTTTTTTTAAGACAAAAACACGATGTTGATCACTAAAATGCCAGCTTTTGCTAGTTGTTAGCAGTGAAAGTGGTAACTCAAAGATTGAGGCCTTTCTTTTGCATTGAATAAGAAGCAGCTGGGATCTATGAAAAATTTGCATAAAAGTACTTAACTGATAACAGCAGAAAGAAAGTATCTAAAAAGGACTTCTCAAAGATGATATGAAGCATAAGACCAAAATTAAAATTTTGAATCAGAATCTGCCTTTCACTGCTTGTTATATTCTTTATTATTTTATTCATACATCAAGGTGGAAGTCTTCAGTGAATTGGATTCTATGAGTATATAAACCAATATAGCTTCACAGACAGCTTCACTCTTTTCCAGTGTCAGAAGGGAATTAAGGAAAACCTGTGGCTGCTAAACATCTGAGCCAACTGTTTCATGTTCTTCATAAGCCATCTGATTTATCTAAAGTTGAGGAATCATCTGCAAGATAGATGGATGTTTCTTGATTTAAAATGTCATATGAGGGAAATTTTTTTGTGAAGATTGGATGGTTTATATAATTGTTACAAAACATAAGATACCGTAAGTGCATACTAGGGGAATTATTTTGTGGAAATATTTGTCTTTTTGCTGTGCATCTGTAAGCATCATTCCTAGCAGCTGGTGAGCTGATGTAATGTGATTGATTGCAGGTTCCCTCAAGAGCTGAACATGGGAAAAATCAGTGCTGAAATCATGTGGACTCTGTTTGCCCAGGACATGAAATATGCTCTGGAAGGTAATTAGAACAAGTTATTAATTACACTAGTGAGTCCAGCAAGACTGATTTCCACTGCAAGTGATACCTGGCATCAGATTTCTGTGTATGATTCGAGCTTTCTGGTGTGCTTGTTTAAGATGCTTTGTAAGTTAGTGAAAAAGAAGGGTTACAAGGAATCAAATCATTTCACTATAATATGAAGTTATCTGTGAAAGAAGAACACAAAGTAATTGTGACCTGAAATGCTGCTTCTTAGAGCTGATAAAAACATTCAGTGTCCAAAGAGACCCACATGTGTTTGCTAGAGACCATTGTAGACACTCCGATTTTTCTAGCTGAAAATAGTTAACCTGCCCATAAGGAACATTTGCGGAATGAAATTATGGAGGAAGCACACACTTGTAATTAAATCTTTTTGTGTTCAAAAGGCAGGATGTATTCATTCTAGTTCCAGCAGAATCAAATGCAGTTTCATTTTATCTCTGAAGATATTGTGGGTAACCATTGTTCAAATATATGGGGTTTTTGCTATATAGCAGATTGTCTCCAACTAATGGCTTCAAACACACAATAAAACGTGGTTATTGCAGCAAACCAAGTAAAAATACCTGCATGAAACTGGCATTGTCTTTAGTCAGGTCTGCTGCTAACTACAGAGCAAGTCTGAAAATGGTGAGAAGAAACATGAGGTTGGATTTTTAAAAAAAAAAAAAAGCAATTCAACAGGCATAAAAGATTACAAAACCCAAATAGCTGAAGAAACACTTCTACATTATTCTCTCCAGAATGTCTAATGTGATAATATCAGTGCGGTGGTGCTTTGATAATATGGCAGATTTTCATAATGATATAGAAAGAGAAAAGATGAGTGGCTAGATTGGCTATTGGTGGAAGAGCTGTTTTGTTTATCTGCTGTTGTGTTACTTATTTTGTTAATTGTGTTGTTTGAATGTGGAACTTCCTCAGTAAGCACAGCAGAGGAGAAAGGAAGGAAGGTAATTAAAATATGTGCAAAAACAACAGAAGACATGAGACATCTTAGATGTGGGTTGGAGATGTTCAAGCTATTGTTTCAAAGTGCTGTTCTGTCGTCATGTCAGAGTGAATCAGAAGTGCAAGTTTGAGAAGGGATATCAGGCAGATCATCCTTTAAGAGTGATCAGTGAAGGCAAAAGCTTCCAAGAGCTGAGAAATGTGAAGACCAAGTGAAAGCCACTGGTTTCAATTAAAGCATATTCCTGGTTCCATCAGGGAATCTTCTGTGTGGAGAGGCTGTCAGCCAGGAACAGCTATCAGAAAACTGCTGCTCAGTAACTCAGTGTTGTGATTCCCTTACAGAGCACAGATTACTGAGGATTTCTAATAGTCACCAACTGCCACAACTTCATGGCCTTGAGGGTGTAGTTATACTCTGCACATGGACATCCATCCAAGTACCCAGAGCTTGTACTGCTTTAGCCATTGAACTATAAACATTCTGCACTGCAAAGAAATAATCCACAAAATATCACTCACTCTATTTGCTCATTAGAGCACACTGATCACTCAAAAGGCAGCTTCAGATCAAGCTGTGGTTTGTTTCTTGGTTGTAAAGAATAGAACAAGAAGTTCATAAGAAAGACTTAATTATACAATATATAAATTGTGGATGTTTGGACTGAATCAGGACTTTAAAATAAATATTAATGTTAATATCAATCTTTATTCTGCAGAGACAGATGTAGAAGGCATTTGACATTTTATATTCCAGACCAGTCCCTGAATGTGATCTCATTTCTGTGTTGCTGTGGATACTGACTTTCTGAGGAGAGGAAATGCCATTGTTGACATTAGGAATTCTAAACTGCTCCCAGAATCATTAGTGAAACAGTTCCTGTCTATAAATAATAATAAAGAAAAATTAAATTAATGTAAGTTATTATTTTGAAATTAGTATAAATTATTATAAATATACAAAATTTCACCTTCTATTATTTCATTCCTAAACAGGAACCTCAATAAAACTAGTAAAAAAATATAGATCAGTATACTGATCCTCTACCCAGCTTTGCTGGGATTTGAATTATAAATTCTTTCAATAGATATTCTGCAAACAGGGTTTACCTCAGTTGTTGATGGCAATAATATTTTTTTCTTTAAATTCTATAAGATTAGAAGCAAACTCTTAAATATGTTCACAGTTGGTCCTCCTGGTTTTAATGGAGTTCATTAAAATGCATTGCATTCTGCTATGCCACTCTTGCCTTCCAAGTTATTAACATAGGCTACCATCTGTTCATACCTAGTGTCCAGGGCTGTGATTGCAATCTTTCCCTACTCCAATTTAGTATTAATCTCCTGAAGCAGTATCTTTTGTGCTACGAAGTTGATTCCTTTCTGCATCCAATCAAGAAGCAATGAACTGGTCCAGCATTGTTTGCAAAAGGATTGCTCATGTGATAAAAAAGATTAGATTAGCTCATCCAAGATCCTGTTTCTGGTTTTACCCACTTTTTGTATTCACAAGTATGTCCAGCCACACCCATCAGCTTAAATTCAGGAAATAGCAAGACAGCAAACACTGGAGCATCCACTTTCCATTCTTTTTCCCTTTTTCCTGAGTGCAGTTCAGAATGGCTGTTCAGGTTCTCTCCTCTCCCTGTACAGCTGAATCCCCCCTGGATCTGCTCAGGGGGTGTGTGTACTGCAGATCTGCTGCTCTCCAGCAGTGCCCTCTGCCCACCTCCTCTTGTAGAACAACTCAGCAGCCCTGTGAAAGGCACCAGCCAGCACCACACACCCTCTGCCTTCTCTTCTCCCTTGGTCCTTGGAGGACACTCCAGCAAGGAGGCTGCTGCTGTGGCATGGGGAAGTCAGAGGGGAGAGCAGCTGCCATGGCAGTGGCCTTTGGCTAGGGAAGAGCAAAGCCATGTCTCTGAGTACCAAGGCACTAAACTGGCACAGAACAGCTTGGGTTTTTGGTGAGGGAGGAAAGGACACCCCAAAGCACAGTTCAGGTCTGCACAGCTGCCAAGATCAGGCACTGCACTGTGCCAAGCTGACATGCCTTGGAAACAAAACTGTACTAAAATCTGGTATTGAGTTCATAATTTCATTCTAGATTTTCTTCCAATTTAAGTTAATTAAAATGTTTAGCTTTTGGATGGTGTTAGAAGTTTTATGCAAACTTTAACAAATTGAGTTCACACCAGTTTGTTTTTTTTTCTCATCAAATGGATTATTTTCATGTATAGATTTTGCATCAAAAAGGTATTACATGTTTGTTTTTCTTTGAGAATTGTCTTCATTAGGTTTGGTCTCTTTGGGGTGTTTTTCTTCTTTGCAGGCTGTCAATGAAGCATCAGTGGTTTGCATGATACAATACAGATTGTTGTTTGGCATTTAGTTTACACAGATATCTGATCTTACTAGATGGTAATATTTTTGCACTTTCTGATCCCCCAATTATTCCATATTTATGCTGCAAAAAATGAGAACAGAGAGAGAGTTTCACCAACGTTGCATATGATTTGTTACTCTCTTCATATGGCAGGAAATCCTTTACAAGTATGAAGATGCAAAGGTTAAAAGATGATGAGAGACTAATAAGCTGAAATTAGACATGCAACTGTAAAGTATCTTTTTTTTAATTCTTTGTCCTCAGAAATTTCTTTTTTTCAGATCTTTCCAATCTCTAACTTTTGAATAGGTCAGATCAAATGTCTGAAACTATCCAGTCTTTTAGAAAGAGAACATCCTAATTGCTGTTATTATGATAATCTAATTCTGGTAGTGGCCAGAAGTCAAGACCAGAATTAGGCGAGAAATTAGTTGGCTGCTGTGTAAATAACAGCAACAGACAGTCTCCATCCTGCAGAGCTAAGATTCTAAAGGCCTTATAAAAATAGGAAGAGGAGATAGTCATTCTACCATTGTATGCATTTAATGTAGGTTTGCTTTTCAAGTTTGCTGTTGTCTTCAGTGCTTAAGAAGATACTGTTTTCCTGTTTTTCTGGCAGATACTTCTTCTATGACAGAAACTGATGAAGTGATTTGAAAGAAAAGAGGCAGGTCCAGGAGTTGACAGAGACACATAGAAAAAACCCAAAAAGGCTAATGTTGCCCAGAGAAAGGTCACACCATTTGGTGGCAGATTTCAAGTCTATTTTCACTCCAGATTTATGATTTACAAAGTTCCCCTTGAGATGGAATATAGTCTTGGTTTAAAGGGAGGCTACAGAGGTGAGGGAAGGTGAGACTAAGGTTTTATAAAGGACAAGAAGGCAGCATCCACAAGAATGCAGGATGTCATCACTATCAAAATATAAAACCTTTTTCTTTTAGTCAGCCTCATTTCTGAATTGACAGACATTTTCAATAAATGTATTCCATGCTTATCTTTTCAGACACCTGAGGAATTAAGAGTCCTCTATGGCTACTCAGCGAGTCTGTGAAGGCAAAGTCAAGGAGACTACAGTTGGAGTTAAACCTTCCTTTGGCAGATAAGATAGCATGTTGCTGTGATTAGAGGAAGAGGGGAGTTAGAAATGTTCTTTACTCACCATAACAGACAAGGATGTTGCTAACAGCAGGTACACTCTGTACATCCTGAGGGGCTGAGCTTCCTAAGTATGAGAATCCACCTGTCAAGGGCAAAGCAGAGCTCTCCAGGCTTGCCTAAAAAGCACCACAGCCATGCCAAATGGCAGTATTTTGTTGGTGTTTATTAGACCCAGTAATTAAGACAGATGAAATGGACAAAACTGCTCCCAGGGGCTGAGTTAATACTTCTTCATATTGTGCTGTAGCACTGTATCTTGCTTGGAACTACCTCAGAGATCTCTGGTATGACACAGTCTTGCAATTGGGATTGTTATATCTATAATTTCCTTGTTCTCTAACACATTTTCTTGGATTTTACACATTGATCCATCATCAGAACAATGAGTAGTACCACAAGTACAAGTCTACAGTAATCTTAGTGAGTTCAAGATTCTCTGTGTCTGACTGTAGGTGTATTCATGGTGCCAGATTTACTAGAAAAAATGTAGTGCATCAGTGAATGCCTGTCTTTATTGCTCAGTGTTGAACTTATCACTCAATAATAGTAGTGTATATTATCCTGTATATTTAACAATGATAGCTGTGTCCCTATTTATTCTTTTTCTAACCAATGGCTATTACTCTTGTTCTTAAACACTATTATTAGCTCTTACTCAGATAATCACTTATTGTAAAAAGTTGTGCATAAACTTTTCCTGAACATTGCCTTATTGTGACAAAGGCAATGGCAATTTTTTGTTAGTCAGCTTATACTGGTACCACCATGCTGGATAGGTTATGATTTATTAATAATTACAGGTTATTTACAGTTCATATGGCCCTGTCCTTTCCACAAATGAGTGAGTTGAAGGGAGAAGTGTTCTGTTCAGCTGAATGGACTGTATATCACCTGCAGCAGCAGGGGCAGGCAAGACCTCCTCCAAAGTTTGTAGATATCTCAACCCAGAAGAATATTTTTCTGCTTCTTTCTTCTTGTCCTTGATTGCAGTTCTTTATGACTAAGATGATACCACTTTATTCCATCTCATGTTTTTACAAAAGCTAGGCTTATATCTTTTATCTGAACTAGTTTTATGTCTGGGGAAGAAAAATAAAAACCCCAAACAAACAAAACCTCTAAGCAAAAATGTGACTTTGTCCCCTTAGACAGTCCCAGCATTGTTTAGTGCAGCTCTACATCTGCTGGTAAGGGAAAACTTTCATCCTTTTGTTTTCCCAAGAGGTTTCTTCCCCTTATCTCTGTCAGAGTGGAGCTGCATAATTTGCACACAGCAGCAGTGCAAGGTAGGTGCTGCACCTCTTCCTGCATTCTGTGAGCTAATCACACAATTAATCCCCTCGTATTTTGGACTTCTTTCATTGAGAAACAGTAACTAATAACAGCTTTCTGGAAAAGAAATACGTTTCTTTATCAACTAGAATACAATATTTGAGTAAAAGAAAATTAAAAATAACAAGCAACCTCTGCTATCTTTAATCTTGCCCATTTTTACTAAGACACTGCTTTAAAGCTTTCCTCACACAGCAGCTGTTCTTCTCCTAGTCTCTGTTTTCTTAGGTTGAAGACTCAGTCTTTTACTTTCAGGACTGTTCCACAAAGATTCACTTGTGTCTTTTTCTCCTATAGAATCTGAGGTCAATTTCCTCTTATGTGTAAGTGCATTAGTTCTAAACCAAACATTTGATACTGCTTCACCCCCAGGAGAATAGGATAAATCTGTTAAAACTGCTTGTTTCCTCATTATCTTTTAATAAGCCTTAAGTGCAATTTGCTGGGTAAGAATTAGAGAGCACCTCCTTTGCAGGCTGAGCCAGATTGAACACAGATAATTATTTAAGTGCATCCTCACATTTATCTTCCTGCTGGATTTTTCCTGGTTTGTACTTCATTTTACTAATTGCTTGTAAAATGCAAGCATGCCTGTTTGATAAGTTTTTATGCTCACTTGGCATACTAGTGATGAGGTAAAGAGCAGAGAATCAGATCTTCATGGAAAGACACATTTTTCAAAAATTAAGATATAAGTAGATGGAAGAAACCTATCAAAAAAATGACACTGAAGATGCAAACCTGAGTATTCAGTAGTTAAGTTCCAATGCTATTGAAGTGCTCTTTGTTACCTTTATTCTGTTTTCTATCTCAGATTCCAGCATTATACTATCCAATCATAAAAACATGGAATGGTTTGGGTTCAAGGGGACCTTAAAGACCATCCAGTTCCAACCCCCATGCCATGGGCAGGGATGCCACCCACTAGACCAGGTTGCTCAGGACCCAATCCAACCTGGCTTGAGCACATCCAAGGATGGGGCATATATTCTCTGTTTTGCAATTTTTGTACATATTAGAGTTTTATGAAAGCTTAATCAATATAAATCGGATTCCCATATTAGTATTACTTTTTGTCTTTTATTACTTAATTACTTTTATTACTTTCACTACTTTCTTTTTTTATTACTTCAAATAGATGTTGAAATATCAGTATGAAGTATTTGAAATTTCAACCATATTCTTCAGAAGTAGGGCTTTAATTGTCATCATAGATCTCATATCAGATAGGAGGGACTATTTCTTCTGCTTCGTTTATAGCTCCCATTTCCTTATACATTCCATGGTCAATAAATATACAAAGCAAGAATTTCACCAGCAGTAAAAAAGCAGTTCAGATTATTTTACTCACTGTAAGTGCTTATTTCCTTTCGTATTCAATAGTAGCCATGTGTATCCAAAGACAGAATTTTGTCTCCAAGTATTTATTGTTTGAATATTGTCTATTTAGTATCATGGTATGTAAATTTCAGTCTGGAATTTATACTGAGGTTGATCTTATTAATTTACTTGTATTCCTGGCATTTTTCTTTTCTTGGCAGCAAGCAAAACAGAGCAAGTTTATGCATAATCAAGCTGCACATCTTGCATTGCCCTTTTGGTGATAACCCATCCACTTTTCTGGAACTTTTGTGGAAGTATTTGGCTTTGGAAGTAGTAATTAATTTATGAGACTAATAGGAGTAGTATGGACTAAAAAGAAGCAGTAAAAAAATCAACTGATTAATGTTAATAAAATATCAAAGTTAATTTGCCTAAGTAATTTGAAACACTTAGGCAATATCACATAGTGGGTAAAAAAATGGCAAATGAAACATTTAGAGTAGGAAATAGGGTAGTTTGCAGCAGGTTCATACATCCCTCATGACTGTGCATGTAGCATCTCTTAAGTAGTATATGGCATCAGTGTTTGATGTCCTTGAAGTTCCCATGAGACATTTACCTCTCCCAAGGAACCATGTACATCTCTGCCTTTTCTGACACCAAGCAGGTGCCCCTGAGCTCTGCTGCACCTGCTGTGAAATGTCAGGCAAAGCAGAGCACTGAGCACACGGCCTCCTGCTTGGAGAGCTTCTCACTGAATGTAAAGGGCAGTGTCACATCAGCTTTTACAGCACTGCATTAAGGCAGGGGTTGATTAGCAGCTTCTACTGCAGGCAAGAAGACAAAAAAAGAATAGTGAACATTCTTCCTCACCTTTCAGAATATGACAGTCTGTCTTCCTTCCCTGATCTCTGTCACAGAATCACAGATTTGCTAGGGTTGGCCACCACCTGTGGAGATCATCCAGTTTAACCCCTCTGTCAAGGCAGGGTCACCTGGAGCAGGTGACAACAGGAATGTGTCCAAGAGGGTTTGGAACGTCTCCAGAGAAGGGAGGCTCCATGACTTGCCTGGGCAGCTGTTCCAGTGCTCTGCTGCCCTCAATGGAACGTTCTTCCTCACGCTGAGGTGAAACTTCTTGTGTTTTTGTTTATGGTCATTGCTCCTCGTCCTGTCGCTGGGCACCACCACAAAGACTCTGGCATCCTTCTCTTGGCACCTTCCTTGAGATATTTATGTGCATTAATGAGATCCCCCCTGAGTCTTCTCTTCTCCAGACTAAACAGGCCCAGCTGCTCTCCTAAGTCTCTCCTCATAAGAGAGATGTTCCAGACCCCTCATCATCTTTGTGGCCTCCACTGGACCCTCTCCAGTAGCTCCTGTCTCCAGGAAGGAAATATGACTCCATACTAAGGAAATCTTTGAAGAAGATCTACAATGCCTTTCTAATTTATGCATCTTGCCTTAATAAATATACTCGGTCTCTTTTTTCTTCAGTTTCCTATTTGCACAGCTTCATCACCCCACAGAGATGTTCCAGGTACAGTCCATTATGTTTGTGAACTGTCCAAAGATATTTTGATGAAAATTTTCAATAATTGCAGAGAAAAGATTGACTGTGTAGAAGTCTGTTGTGAAAGATACAATATAGTTTTTTAAAGGCGCTTTTTTTTTGGGGGGGGAGGGGGCAGGGTTTAGAGATAAATGTAACTGAAAAAGGAGAAAGGAGGTAATGACAGAAGTTTTTCAGGTTTTGGTTTATTATATTCATCTTGACACAAAGAGCCTTTAAGAAAGGTCAGTAGTATTTCACATTATAAAAATCAATGTAAATTATACATAATTATCAATTAGTTGTGTTCTACTGTCTATTTCAGTTAATAACCAGTGACTTCCATTGCCTTTAGCAAAGTACAAGAATCCTGGGATGAGATGCTAGTGGAATGTAATGTTTTCTTCTAAATCAGTGACAAACTTCGAGTTAATTTTTTTCTTCATTTGTGGCCTGTATGCTGTTACATTCATACAATCAGAGGCTTCAGGTTTCTTTCAGCAGTATAGAGATTAAATCTAGAGCACTATAAGCATAAAAGAGGCTGTGGCTTAGCAACTGCTCCTGTATTGTGAAAATTGGAAAATTGCACTGGGATCAGGTGCACTGAACATTAACTTCTACTTTTATCCAAAACAGAGGTGCATTATTCAGGTAACATTGCCACAGTGATTCAGAGGGAGGAATACCAATGCATACTCCATCCATATCATTCCTTACTGGAGCTTTGCTTTCTCTAGCTGTACTCAGTTTTGTGTTCCCAATTACCCTTCCCAATTATATGACTGCAAGTTTGGAAATAGCAGGTTTTCTGAAACAGCAGTTCTGGAAAAAATAGATAGCAGCTGGCAGTCTCTAGAAAAATTGGTAGGTAATTATTGCAAATAATATGAAATTATGTCACAATGGTTGAGAATAACAGCTTTTTTGAGTTTTGATGGGAAAATTTGCAGCTAATCCAAACACAAATCCCATATGCTTAGTCTCAACCACTTCTGTTTAATAAACTGCAGAGCAGTAGAATGTATGTCAGTTAAACAAGCTGGTTGTGATGAAATTAATTTGCTACATATAGATACTCTTTATAGTAGTTATTTATCCCTGAAACATTACTTATAAAGCCTGAAAACTACAAGTTTGGGTTTTTTAGAAAAATCTATTTATGTCTTTGTAGTCAATTTGTTAAATTTTACAGACTAATTTCCTTGAAGTTCTTGTTCATAAAGATTTGAAATATACTTTAAAACTATATTATTAGAATCTTTCAAGCAGCTTAACTATATGTTTTTAAAAAATATTGGCTTGGAAACCACTGTAGAAAAAAAAATTGCTCTGAGTTTTTGTACCCAAATAAGGAAAATCAGAGTTGAACAAAATATCAATTTGATTATCTGAATATTCAACATGTTCATCTTTTATGAAGGTTTTTAGATTACCCTTTTTTCCTTTTTCAGCAACTAATATATATCAAAAATTACATGGAAACTCAGAGTGATGTTATTACCTCAAGGTTAAAAAGAAAAAAGGATTCTGTAGTGAACAAGATTCTATTCCAGTTTGTTAAATGATATTGTCCTTAGTGTCATGTAGATATTTCTGCTTAGTAAGTCATCATTATGACTTTTATTTGTTGTTTTAAGAAAATCTTCTCAGCTTTCTTCAGCAATTGCTGGAAAAATTAACAAAAACTCAAACATGATTCCAAAGTACTGTTGTTCGGTCTAAGCCTGTGAGGAAAGTACCTTGGATTATAGTCCTTCCTATTACGTTCCTTTATCAATTTTTCTCTGAAAGAACTTCTGTCTGCAATTAAATTACGTGCCAGATACAGCATCACCAGGTCTGTGCTGATTTCATCACACACCAACTTCTTTTGCATGCATTAATGCATTCCCTGTAATAGCTTTTAAAAACAATCTGTCTTCATTCTCGAGTATACAAATAACATGGGAGCAGATTTTATCTTTTTTCCTTCAGTGCTGTTGCTTACTGGAGGTCTCCTTAAGGGGATTCCTATCTCTGTGATTTGTGGCAGTGAGATGGGACAATTCCACACAGTTTTCAGTGTGGTTGCATTTACAGTGTCTGTTGTGAAAGCACGTGTATTACAGCATCACCCCTAAGGAGATATTCCCCCCCACCCAAGTGGTATCAACAATGTAAAAAGGTTACACTTGCTGGAACTGCAATTCCTAAAAGCAGATAAAGTGCCCCATACACACAACTAAATTTACAGATGTTACAGTTTACAAGAATCTTATCAGTATTTTTTTGTTGATGCATGATACAGTGATACACAATATGCCAGCACGGGAACTGAACAAGACCTCTTTATGAAACTTATTAGATCAGTAGATGCTTATAAAAATATGCTGCACTATAAGGAATGTGTCAGAAAAGGAGCAGCACAAAATAAAAAACATAATCAGTGTTAGCTTTGCTGTACTGGAGATTTCCTTACCTAGAATCAGTTATGAGAATGTTCAGGTATTTCTGCCATCATCTCTCCCAAGAGCACATTTGCACACAACTGGCAGGTTTAGTTCCAGAGTGACTGAGTAGGATAATAATTTTGCAAAGCAAGAGTAGAGTTTTTCAAAAAGAGTTATATTGTGCAGCTACTACATTGGTCTTCCAGAAAGCCCTACATGGATATTTCTGTATAGGGAAACATGGCACTAGCTTTCCCTCCAGGAAAATAGACACAGATTTCCAAAATGCATCCAGATACCCTGTGCTGGCTCACATTTACATTAGCATGTGCAAGATATTCAGAAATTAAGGAAGCAATCTATTGGTCCTAATCTAAATTCAGAACACCTACAGTGATGTTGCTGCACTTTGTAACTGAAATCCATGGCTGCCATGGATAAACCCATCTATTATCCAGTTAAATTTGTCACTGCTGACTCATATGGGCACCTGTTTGCTCCTTTCTTTGGTTTATATGAACTGAAGAGGTAAAATGCATGGATACTGATGACCTCATATGTCCTGTGAAGTGTTTGCTGATTGTGGGAAACAGATTTGTAGAAAATTTCTAAAACTTGACAGAAGGCTCACATAGTATGTGTTTGTATGTAAACTTTGAGATAAGAAATGTTGACTTGGAAATACTATAAAATAGGACAGACGTTGTTGAAAGACAACAGCTGATGTTCTCATACATTAGTGTCAGGGATTCTAGATACATTTTTCACTTATATGTAACAAGAAATAATATCCCAGGAGACTTCAAATATTCTCTACAAGGCATAAGAGACTGCAGAAAAAAAGTTCAGTTATTCCTGAATTACTTTTGTACTCATTTTTAATGTGTTATAAATCCTAACCTTGAAAAGAAAATATTAGTGAATGGTATGTGTAAGTTGCACCCTCCTGGACAAATTTGCCAATTAGTGGCAGTAGCTCATTTCTAAAATTGAAATAACCATTTCTTTGGTTTGTGATACTATAGCAAATATTCTTAAGTTACCCTGCATAATCTAACATCCCATTTATTAAAGGCTTGAATGAAAAAAAGTTATATTCATTTCAGAAAATCCATTCTTTTGGGATGCAATCTAGGATAGATTTTTAACAATTACTTAAGCAGCAGATGTGCAGTGAATTTCATAGCAATAACATAATTTTTGTCAGTTAAATGCTGGTCTACCTTGTAATAGTACCTTTTATAGAGCAAATGTTTTTTCAACTAGCTTTCTGTACTAGTTTGTGAAAAACTTGCCACCTAAAAAAAAAAAAGATTCCTCAGAAACATGACACAAGGGAACATCTTTCTCTCTGTGGTCCTGTTTTATGCTAGTAACAATGATACTGTGCTGGGGAGAGTTTGTAGTACTCTCAAGTAGCATGAAGATGAATAAATGCAATATTTAGACAGAAACTGATTTAGTGATTTTTCTTGAGTGTGATGGAAAGGCAGTGAAGGTGAAAATGCTACTGCAATGCTAAAAAGGCAATAAAAGCCCACAGGGGCGCTTTATAAGCCGATTTACACAAAACTTAGTAACTCACTGCATAATAAAATGCCTCTGAAACACTTGTTGGATGGCATGGTGTGCTACTGAAGTGCTGATTTGGCATAATAATAAAAATAAACATTTCCTTCTAGTGTAACTGGCTAGATCTGAAAACACAGAATGTGTCATTCACAGTGCATTTTCACTGACAGAGAATCCAATGCTACATTCAAGTGTATGACAGAGGATGGGATGCTCCTGCTGTTACAGAAAATTAGGTTCCCATCCAAATATATGAGATTTGTATAATGCTGTGTTGCAAAGCAAGCAGAAGTAAGGAGCAAAAAGGAAGTTTGAAACTGTTAAGTTCTTAATATCTAATATTTACACAAGAACATTATTCCTGCTGAGCACCTGTATTAAGTCATTTTTTAAGGGAGCTGGGAAAAGAAATTACTCTTTTGCTTAGGGAAGAATGTGCAAGTCACATGACATCTCAAACAGATGAGATCTGTGGAGATTTTAGGAAGGTGTGAGTAGTAAACAAAGGTATGATTATTCTGCCCAAAACTTGTGGATCCCTGGTTTCATGCTGAGGGAGAAGGAAATGAAAGATTTGAGCAAAGATGAAGAGAGAAGGAACGGAGCTGTCCAGGTCTGCAGTGGCTGGGTAAAGAATGTAGAGCACAGTGTACAAGCTAAAAAAAGGATCAAAATCCTGGAAGAAAGATGGACATTTGTTCCAAACAAATCAGATTTTAAAAATGCAGAAAGTGGTTACAGGTGACTGCATGATTTCTGCCACCCACCTCCATCTGCACATTCATTATGTGGAAAACACGAGGACACTGAGAACGTGAAGTCCATTTGAAAAATTTCAAAACCACTTTATTAAACCATCTTTTCAACTTGTACCATAAATCAGATGGCTGTAGAGCTGTGGAGTTTTCTCCTCTTTCATTTTCTTAGCTCTGATAAATGCAGCTTTCACAGATTCCTGTAGGACTGGCATTTATAGCTGTTACTTCCTCTGGCTACTACACAGTATAGTTGTCTTTTCTAGCTTGACACACAAAAGCTGCTTAACTATTTTGTGACAGCCAAAGAAGGATCTAAAGAAGGGGAAGTCAGAAAATTCGTGTTTTTTTCTCACTGCAGTGAAGAGAGGGGAGAAGCCTAATTTGTGGATTGGTCTTTAGTTTGTTTTCTTTTTCCTAAGGGTACTCAGATCCTGAAAATTGAAATTGCGGATATTACTACATCGAGAAAAATCAAACCAATTATGCTCTAAAATGCAAGTCCTGTATTATTATGTCACCAGTGCACTGAGGCACAAGAATGTTATTTACTGTTAGAACACTATTAAGTGCTTTTATTTCCACTCCTTCTATTACAGAACACGAAAAGCAGCGATTATGCAAAAGCACAGATTATATGAATTTGCACTTCAAAGTGAAATGGTTTTATAATGAATATGTGCGAGAGCTCTCTGCTTTCAAGGATGCAGTGCCTGAATACTCTCTGTAAGTGGTGTTTTGGGGAGGCTTCCATGAGCCTGGGCTTCATGCAAGGTTTATTTTGGTCAAATATTTATGCTCAGGTTTGTGCAAGACCTCAAGGTGTGTAGCACCAACTACTTTTTGCACTTCCTTCTCTTTAATTCTTTATTCTATCAAGTGAAATAGTCTAGGTGTTAAATGTGCAATTAGCTATTTCGTGCGCTTCTACAGTTGTTGTAACTCCAGTCTTCAGAGATGAAAAAATGCTTTGTTCAGAAAACATCTGAGGAAGGTATGACATGTGGGAACAGCAGCACTATTAGTTGTAGGTCCTGCATTTGTTTTATAACCAAATTTGGATAAAGCTGTAATGCTAACAGGATATACTACTGAAATAATTCTTACTGGATCAGGTTATACTCAGCTACTGGTTTTGTTTTCACCTGTCTCCCTGCAAGAAATATATTCAATCCTGTCCATGTATAGGAGCTATCCTTAATCTTCTGCAAGTCCGCTGGTTTGCCGAGATGGTTTGAGGCCTGTTATTCCTTCAATTTTTCTTTTTTAAGTAAATGAAAGAAAAATAGAAGAGCTGATTTTTACTAAAACAAAGTTATATACAAGTTATTTTATATACAAATAAAAAATAAATGTTACCAAAGAGCCAATATTCATAGAAGGTGCACACCTGCCATGCTTCACTGGTAGAGAATTGGCTACTGCTAATTTTATATCACCAGGGTACACCAGTGAGAGTATTGTGAAACTGAAGCCTGAAAAGCCTTTTGGTAGCTGCAGTATTTTGGTTAAGAAAATTTTTCCAGGGTTGCTGAAATCTTTAGCAATTACAACATATCTGAAAACACAAGGTGCCAAACTGCTGGGTATTATAACATTTCTACTCTTGGGATCTTTATGAAACCTATCTACTTTATAAAATTGCCTTTAATTTTCAGGTGGTTTGAACCATTTGTCATACAGTGGCTGGATGAAAATGAGGATGTCTCAATGGAATTTCTTCATGGAGCACTAGAAAGAGACAAAAAAGATGGGGTGAGCCTTATCTTTTTAAAGAGGGGAATAAAGAAAGTATCAATACATATATTATTACAAAACCAGAAGTACGTTTGGTCCCACAACATCCTTCTTAGACTCCAAGAGTTAACAGCTTTTGGAAGATACCTTATAGAGAAAATCCTGTTCTAATTCCCTCTGCCTAAATCCCCACAGAATTCATTCCATGGTATCATTTCATTAACCTATGATGTGATAATGATGTCATGAAAGAAAATTCTGGTTTTATTTTTAAAATATTCAAAAGTAGAAAAGTGAAAAAACACATTTCTTGGTATTACTAGGGAGACTTCTTTTTTCCTTTATTACTTTTTATGACTCTAGGATGAATTTCAAGTCTAAGAATCAATGAACACAGTTTTCATCTCTGAACAAATATTAACATTTGAATGTTCCTCTCTAGTTTCAGCAAACATCAGATCATGCCCTCTTCTCTTGTTCTGTGGTTGATGTCTTCACACAGCTCAATCAAAGCTTTGAGATTATTAGGAAATTGGAGTGTCCTAATCCAGAAGCACTGTCTCATTTAATGAGAAGATTTGCAAAGGTAAATTAAAGTCAATGCATCTCAACTAAGCTTCAGAGAGAATGACACTGTGTTGCCATGTACTTAAAAGCTAAGTGCTTTTTGAATCAGTGTTTTCTATCTGATTGGGATCCTAAGAAAGACATGCTGTCTGTGGCTTAAGGCTGGTTTGGTCTATTTTGTCAAAATGATTTACCAGTTTGAGAAGTTCTATCCTCTCTGAGATTTCACGTTTATGTATTTTCTGTATGCATCAGTTGTTATCTTGCTATGAACCAATTGCAGTTCCATTAATGGAACCATTCAGTGAAACGCAGTTAACTAATTAGGCAGTGCAAGTGAAGGAAAAATTCAAGATATGGCCATAAATTATTTTTATTTGAAGTCTTGAGGTGGTAGTTATTCACCTGCTGCTTGATAAACTCAACTCTGCCAGCTTTCTATTTGGATAGTTACATTTCCTCACAAGCTCTGAATTTCCACTACAGTCCTGCTGGCTTTAGAAAAGTTCACATTTACATTTAATTCTGTTCTTTCTTTGCAACAATTCTCCATTTGCAGAGTTCTTATTTACATGGTTATTGTAAGGTAACTCATATTGCCAGGCTCTGAACAGTGCTCCTTTTGTCTTATATTTCCATTATATTTCTAGTCTACGTATTGTCACCCTGGAGGATTTTTTGAGGTTGCTACTGTTCCATTAATTATGTAGTACATTGCAAGGAGGGGAGTTCTCAGTGCTTCTCAAAAACAGTACTGCTAAAATTAAACTATCTCTGCTATTGAAGATTGCTTTACAATTAGAACTACCCACCATCTGCTGTGCAGGGGTTTGAAAATGTGCTCACAGGATTGTTTATACTATATCTAAAAAATATAATACACTGTGTGTGCAAGCACCTGTAAAACCTATCATTTGTACAAACCTCTTCTTTTATTATTTTTGGTTTACATTATGAAATTCACCATTTAAAACAGTCTTCTCCTCTTCTAGACTATCAACAAAGTACTTGTTCAGTATGCTGCAATTATTTCAAGTTACTTCAGCTCTTATTGTGATAAAGAAAATGTGGTGAGTAAGAAGCTGTGGCTTTTTTCTGCTTCAGAAATTACCTGTAAGTGACTTACTGTACTTTTTGAAAATGTAATCAGTTCTCTATATGAAAAAAACATGAATGGAGGGAGGTCAGCATGTTTTCATAGCTGCTTACAGTGATGTATAAAAGTTGCGGTAAGTTAAATTAGTTAAGAATCCTAGTTAATAACTTCAGTATTAAAGTTATAAAATAATTACAAGATGCCTACAAACATGCAGTGGATAACAGCCTAATACTACTGTGAACATGGTGAATCTAGCTTCATCTTGTTTCTCAGACAGAATAAGAGGTCTTTGTTTAGGGTTTTCACTTGGCATTGCCTTGCCTCTGTGTGTCAGTTTGTGCACTGGAGAGTTTCTAATCTCCCTGCTCTCTGTGTGCAGAGGTTTCTGCTGCTGCTCTCTGTGCTTCACCCCTGCAGAGGGGAGGAGAAAATTGTGCTGTTTTGTTGCCTCAGCGCTTACAAGGGAGTCCCTAATGAAGGATCATATTGCCATGGACTCAGAAATAAATGAGATATGGACACTAAAGATGTAGTTGAGACATTTTCAATATTTTAACAAGACCAAGGAAAAGTATTCTTGGGAACTGGCTTTTCAATATCATTGATATTCAATCTAAGCTAGTTCTCCCATGGCAGGCAGCTTTTAGCACCATGACTGTTGTATTTGGTGGTGTTTTGTTCAGCTGTACCAATCTGCAGTTGGATCAATAACTGCAGCCCCATCCTCAGACTGTTCGCCTCCAATGGTACAGCCCTGAACCATCACAGACCTCCTTGTCCTTGTGTCACATCCTGGGCATGACATCTGCCAGTGCTCTGTTAGTTAGGGGGAGTGTGATGGCCTACAGGCCACCAACATACACACAATAGTAGAATTTAGAAAGACACCTATTGCAGCTAAATATCCAACACTGGGAGTTCTATGAATTTAATGTTAATATTAAATAAAGCTCACTGCTTTCTTGAAGAAATGAGTTCTAATAAAGCATTGAATCATCAAGTCTAACTGTTTGTGTAGTCTTTTGGCCTATCCAATGGGAGATTTTAATTGTTGGAGTGAATCATTTCTGAAGTCATTCTCATATATCTATCTTTGTGAAGGCTTTAGATGAAATTAATCTCATTATGAATTAAAGAGTGGCTTGGGTTGGAGGGTACCTTAAAGATCATCTCCTTCCACCCCTCTCCTGTGAGCAGAGGCACCTTCCATTAAACCAGGTATAAAGTATTGTCTCAAATGCCTTTGATGGAAATAACTTTTTTTAACAGAATTTGCCTTACATACTTGCATATCTTAATAAAAGTCCATTTGATCTGCTAATTCCAGCTACAATAAATGTTCATCTGCCTTAAAGTTAATAGAAGAGATTAAAATGAATACTTTTTATTATTCAAATTAGAATTTGGCATTCTTTTTCAATACTGTTAGTAGTCTTACTAAACACTGCAAAATGTGCATATAAACTGTTCAAATAAAAGCATATCAAAGATGCTTTTCATAAAGGTGTTTATCTAATGTAAAAACAGCCTCTTATCTTCCACCTCCTGTCAGCATTTACAAACAAATGTGGGTTCTGATATTGTATCTGCCACCCACTTTTACCTGTTGTTGCATCTGTCTGATTCCTGTAAACTGCTGCACAGACTGTTCTGAAGGGTAGGAGAGATAATGAAATACAATGAGAATGTTTTTAAGTAACTATCTTTACCTGACAACAATAGCAAAGTTTCCATGGAGCCAAGGTAGGCTTAGGCTCTGAAAGAGCCACCTGAGCCAACCTCAAAGGAAACTTTGAAATGGCTTCTGTGTGAAGTGTTTCTCCCATAGCTTCAGTGTATTGCCAAAGGCATTTGCATATGTTTGGAACAAAAGGAACAAGATGTTATATTCAGCTACTTATACCCCCATCACAAATCATAACTCTCATAATTATTGATTTGTTATATTGCAGATAATTTCCAAAATAATTCATTTGTTAGAAGTCAGGAGATAGTACAGGTAAGGAGGATACAATCTTAGTGATTGTAAATTAATAGAAGGTTGACAGACAAATAAAAGTGGGGCTTGTGGGTTGTTCAAGAGATGAGCAAAGAGGTGACACTTCAGCTACACAAAGCCAGCTGCATTCTGTAGGAGGAGGAGCAGCATGCTTCACTGGGAAGGAATAATCTAAGTAGTAAGAAGTTAAACCAAATTTCTTTTTTTTCTTCTTCAAAGTTGAGAAGGACTCTGACACCAAATTCCTATGAGAGTAATGTATTAATAATTAAAGCTAAATCATGTTATTGAGCCCATCATGCTTCAGCTGTACATTAGAACGTGCTATTAACTAGAAAGGTATAAATGGGTATCAACCACTGTAATCATTTCATCACCACCTTGTTGTCTGAAAAAAAATATACTTGTCTTAGTGAAATGCATTTCCTCAGTGTCTAAATTAATCCAGTCACACTGGCCTTGGCCAGCCACAGTTCTTTTGGTAAGTATTGTCTGATTCCTTCATCTGCACCATAACAAACCAGCATATAAAGTCATCTAAGTACACAAGATTCTAGTAATAAATTATTTCTTCCATGATTTTTGTAACTAGTTCCTTCTTTTTATTAATGTTTTACTTTTAGCCTTTTATGAACACAGAAATTTCTGTCTTTTGCACAGTGGCTCTTTTGCACAGTGTTCCTTTAAAAATTAGCTTAAACAGCAACATTTCTAGACTAAAATAATATGATTACAGAGTTCTATTGCCTAATTTATTCACCAGCTTTTCAAGTAATTATTTCTAAAATATTATTCTGTTATTAACAGAACTGCCTCTTGATTTATTCAAGCATCAGCCATTAGCTGGGTTACAGTACTGTCACAGTTTTCTGCAAAGTTCCTCTAAAAAACACAGCTGTATGAGTGAAGATGGTCTTTGAAATCTTTTCCAACCTGAATGTTTCTTTAATTCTGTGAATGCAGGGCTGTTGAAGAATTGGTTGTGCGAAGTCTCACATTTGATCTCTCTCTGTAGGCCTGTATCTTGATGAACAACATTCAGCAATTAAGAGTCCAGCTTGAGAAAATGTTTGAGTCCATGGGAGGGAAGGAGGTGAGTCATATCTGTTTCCTGGTTCATTCAAAGTTCCTTAGAGATCATTAGCACCATGTTTGCAACCTACTCAAAGCTTTCACTTCTACTTGCAAAAAAACCCAAAATGCTTTAAAAAAAGTCCACAAGACCTATTTACTGTCCTAATGACATAACTATTTCACAGACACATGCTAATGATCTGTAATGTTTTCTCAGCACTGGTGTTATGTGTTGCAATCTGTAGTGCCAGCTTTATTTTAATGTTTGTATTGGACTATACTTTGCTTTTTATGTATTGGTACGTTTTGTCTGTAATGTGTCATTGTCTTTGTCTGATGCCTTTGACTTGCAATCCACTGAGCAGAAGAAAGAAGGAGAGAGATTCTCTTATGAGGTTTGTGATAGTAAGCATCTTTTATTATTCCTGACCATATTTTCTAAAGCTAAAAACAGTCACATTTTCTACTTATTTCCATTGATGCATCTGTGTAATTCCCTACGATCTAAAATCAAAAAGAGCTATGCTTGGGCATTCAGTTGACACTAAACTGAAAAGTTTTACTAAGCCGATAGTGCAATACCCTTTCAGAGTTTTAAAAAATCTATAAAATGTTTTAAGTGCACTTTTCAATATCTGAGGGCCTGCTTGTATTCAAGATACCATTTCACCAAGATCTGTTACTCGACAGTTCAAAACATCCTCAGCTTTACCCCCTTTTTCATTTCAGAAGATTTAAAAGAGCCTGAAGTCCTGTCCAACAGTAAAAGAACATAAACAGTGCTTCAGTATCTTCCAGACTGTAGTCTTTCACTGTTCTAAAACATGATGAAGAAATTAACATATCTTCATAGCCATAGAAAAAATCCTGTCTACTTGTTGAGAAGCAGTGTTTAGAACATGAATATCCTACCCATATTATCAATAGCTGGCTTTAAAAATTAAGTTTTGCATACATCATCCTTTTTCTTCTTGAGGCTGTAGCTTGATAGATTCCCAAAATTTTGATCTAATGTGGCCACACTATATGGAGAAAACTGAAAAACACAGCATTTCATATTTGCACATCCACAGTGGGACCCTGCAGAGGTGAGATGGGTCCCCTATGCCACACAAGGAACTGAAGCCTCCAGATGCACCTTCAGAGTCACTCCAGGGTGTGGAGGCTCTGCTGAGCCAGGAACTGCGCCTTGAATTTCTGCTACAGCAGAAATACCTCCTGCTCTGGATAACAGGAAATCAATTTCTGCAGCCTTGTCACTGCAAATTTCCTACCAAACTTTGAAAATAAATACTCATCATCCAGAAGTGGCTGTTTTTGTGGTTCCTATTATACACCTTTCCCTCTCTGAATATTACAAGTAATCTTGTCCTCCATGCTTTTATGTTCTGTGCAAAGTACTTTTGTATTAGGTCTTGGATCCAAACTTAATTTTTAATGTCATGATTCATGAAAACAGGTAAATGTCCATAAATTGGGATAATGACAAGGGCAGAGGAAAGCTGAGTCACATTTTATATCTATTTCTATCAAATTATTTTCAACCTGAATATTTGCTTGAATCTTTAAAATGTCCCCTTTTCCCCAAGAAAATATTGGTTTTTCATTTGCTCCTAATGCCTTATATAATAACATTTTAAAAATTAGGAATTTTTCATAGCAATTTTCTTTCAAAACTTCTTATGACTTCTCATCCTTTTTTGTTTCCTTTTGATGTTAATGAGGATGAATTATTAAGGTTGTTACAGTATCAAAGCAGAATTTCCTACAAATATGGTGCGACATGCAACCCACGGAGACAATTTGGATATATTTTTCTATAATCCCTTCATTAGATGTCTTAAGTACATCTCTGACTCACAGTCTAAGAGAAAGGATCTTAAAAAGACATTCAGACTTTTAGGGCAATTTCTTGAAGAAAGCACATTCATGTTCAATTTTTTTTCACCCATATCAAGTCACCACTAAAATGTTTGTCCTCCAGTTCGAATACTTACTCCTCTCTCTGTTCCAAAGGCACAACTGCTAATGGCCAATTTGGCTTATTGAACTGGTACTTAGAAGAAACAAAGCCAGCAATAAAATCTGTAAGCAGTTTCCTTGAAGGAAAAAAACAGTTTAATATTTCACTTATGGAGGGCATAAAAGTCAGATGATTTTCAGCAAAATAATGAGACCTATTTCAGTTGAAGCAAAACTAATTCTAAGAAAAATTAAATGCTGTTAATCTCCTCAGTGTCACACTGTGAGCAGTATGTCTTTCAAACTGTGCAGTCAAAATAACCACAATCAAGCAGCAGTCCCTCTGTTCAGAGTAGGCTTATTGCACATTGCAGGCAGGGAGCTCTATAAATAGAGAAAAAACTGGTTTCTCAGATCCCCCATCATTAAAATAAAATAGTCTGAACAAGATAGGCTTCTTTATTAACTGTTCTCTGCTGCAGCAAAGCAGGGAGGGTGCTTACAAATCATATCAATGAGAACAGTCTGCCGTAAGAAAGAGTAATAAAGTGCATCCAACCCATTGTTTGCTTTTTTGTAAATCAAGTCCAAAAATGTGAGAACAGATCATCATCACAGAATTTTGGTTTAGCTCCTGTTTGTTTCATCCAAAAGGAATGCATATATTTGCACTAAATACTTTTTTCATGCCTGACAAGCTGGAAGCTGATAAAAGAGAAAGAAGAGAAGCCAATGCTTGTGTTGCTTTACACCAGATGACAGAACATGGCAGAAATAATTTACAGTAATTAGGATCAAAAAAAAAAGTGTAAAGCAAAAGGGGCTTGTTTATGTATGACAATATTATATTAACTGTAGATAAATCATATTCCCACTTTGGTAAATTCAGTTCCAACTTTACATATAAATCTTAGGAATTCCTGTAGGAATCTATATGTGGCCTTAAAGACTTTGATGGGGTGACAGAAGACCAGACTTGAGCAGAATTGTTCTGAAGTGTCCACCTTTACCTCTTGTACAGAAGCCCAAGTGCTTTCCAGTGCACCCAGAGCAGTGGCAGCCAAACATCTCACATCTCACTGTCCCAAGGCTGTGGGTGGAGGAAGGGAGATGTGTATCAGAGACAAAAACAACCCCTAAAGCTCCATCCTAAAGTGATGGAGCTGATAAATACCTTTGCTGTATCTTTGCCAGATATACAGAAAATATGTAAAACTGTTTTCTGAACGGAAGTAACCAGGTGGTCCCATTAGGAAACTATAAGTAATTAGACCTGTGAAATTGCAGATAAATGGGATTCAGATTAGAGAGGTTCCATTTAACTCATGCAAAAGTAATTTGCATCTCTATAGTTTCCTGCAGAAACACCACCAATTTTGCAGTTAACAAGATTATGTCCATACTAGCACACATTAAATTACAGCAGGAAGTACCTCAATTTAGCACACTGAAAGCAGCCAAATTCATCAGATTTTAACTCATTTTCAAGGCTTGTCTGTATCAAAAAATCACAGTTTTAGACAGGCAGAATTTGGAAGCTATGATGTTTAACTATTTCTTATTTTTTCAGCTGTTCAGCAAATGTGTTGTCAGTTTTTGTGCAGCATTCAGAAAAAGTCAAATTTCTAATTGTCTCTTTGATAATGCATAATCAATAGATGTGCCAACAAAATAATGAGTATGTGGGTAAAACTTAATTCTGCTGTTTAAGACCATGGTAAAATAACAGAAATATGAGCCTAGAAAAGCCAAGAATATTAAGAATGATTTACACATTATTAATGAAATAAACTTGCTCCTTTAAAAAATCCAATTTTGAAACCTGAGCAACCTACTCCAATGTATTTTAAGGCTAGTCCACATGCTGGCAACTGTAAACAGAATCCAGAATACAAATGTCCCAGGGATAAATGTGTTGTCTTTTCTTTTTTGTGGCTTAAACTGGATATGGTGCACTAATGACACTCATAGCTGGATTTATTGTTGGTTTGTTGTTTTTTCTTCCCAAAATAATCAGGCTCAAGTAGAGCCTTTTCCTTTTATTTTCCTGAAATATGTTCAGGGAAGTTTGCTAGTTTTCATTCCTTCTTTACCAAACTCTATGAAGCAAATGAGATTTCAAGAGAAAAAGAGAAGTCCCGAATACCTAAAATACTTCATTTTCATGTCTATATTCCCCTCTATGACATCATCTCAGATGCTGATCAGCATTGCCTCTCACTTCCATGGTTCCATCTTAGCTCTGCCATCTCAGGAAAAAGAAAAGGTCATGCTCTGGCACATTTGGATGATGCCTGAGGACAAACATTAGCACACAGAAAGCACACGATAAAAAAATGAAAAGTGCACATTTCAGTTCTGGTGAGACACCCAAATCACCATATTTTCCAGTACCTAGAGAGAAGTAGCATTTAAAACTCTTGCTGACATCTTCTGAGTGATGCCAGCATGGCCAGGTGTGGCACACCTGCCCGGGCAGCCCGCATACCTCTTTGTGTCACACTCCTCCCCGTGCCACCCCATCCACGGGCATGAGCATGGACACACAGGCCTGGGGGTCCTGCCAGATGCCTCCAGCTGTGCACACACAAACTTGTTCCTGCAATTTGTGAGCACAAAGCCTCTAAAATGCTTAACAGTTGCATGCATCCTTCTATAATGTGTGTACTGTCCACAATCTGGCATTAGCATTCAATCCAGTTTTGGCTGGACTAAGTTCAATTCCAGGTGAATTTAGCAGATACATTTTGTTTTCTGGTTATCACCACAACCTCTGATAGAAAGTAGCTCCATTGACCTCTATAGGCCCAGTAACAAGGCGATTCTCTAGTTTGTGCATGATCTGCTAAGAAATTTTGAGTCTTCTGCTTGCCTGGTATTTTGTTTTCCTTGACATGTATCATGTTCAGTGTGAATGCTTGTGTGTTCAGTGTTTGTTAAATGTTTATATTCTAATGGTCTTAAATTTGGGCTTTGTATGTATCCTTCCAAAGGAGACAGTATAATTCCCTAGTGATGTACATTTCCTGGAAAAATCTTTGCCTTTGACAGCAAAGTCTTAATTTGTTTACTAATATAGACATTGCAGTAAAATTGCCTTTTTAATTCCTGGTCTTCATATGAAAGAAAGCAATCACTTTAAGTGTATGAACTGTCAAAGTGTATCTGCCAGGGACACTACTAAGATATACAGAAGCAAAAGAAGTTCTCTCAATGCAAAGTAATTCAAAACTAAATCAGTAAGTAGTCACAGTAAGTACTTACAGTAATAAGTAAAGTACAAGCATCTCAGATTAGAAGAGAAGTACATGACACCAAGTATCCTCTAAAGGATGTGTGGTAATTCCCCCTTACCACCTATTTCAGATTCTTGTCAAAACCTGTAGTGAAAATCTTGGATTTTCTATTATTTTAACCCACACATAACCTCTAAGGGGATAAAGGATGGTCTAAGATTAAAACACAGTAGATCATTGGATCTATTTCAGTTTGTTTTGCTGTAGAATTCCTGTGTAGTCTCAAGTAAATTATCCCGTGTGCTGCAACAACCTCCCCTTTTCTCTGAGGTGTGATTAAAAGAACTGACCTGCTGCACCGCAATGCTCTGAAGCACCAGAGGAAAAATAAGCACCAAACACTACTCATGCAGTTGAAAGATAGAAAATAGAAACAGCCCTGATTATGTATTCTGAATGTACAGTGTCCTTTGAAATTGTCGGAAGATCTGTACCTGACCTTATTGCAGAACAGAATCCACAAATTAAGGGTTATCATTGGAAATCATTCCTTAACACTGTGATGTAGACAGCTGAAAGACCTGGAACATCAGCTATTAATTCACATTCAGTTGTTGATCCTGGTGATCACCTATCATATCCCAGAATGGGTTGTAATTATTTTTTTCTGCTAAAGATCAGGGATATAAAAAATTATTATTTTTTATTTGAAAAAGAATCCATGGCAAATAAACAAGCTTGCTGATCAATATCAATGGGGTACCTTTTTGATTAAATATCCATGCATGTATCCTCATGCCTGTAAATGTAAAAATATATTTCTCCCCTGCATTAACTTTTTTCCTATGTTTAGAAAACCTGTATCAGAGCATCAGAATATGTTGCTCTGTGCTTGAATTTTGTTTGCCTAATGGCTTTTAAAAACAGCAGTACTGAAATTTGGTAGAGTCCTTTCCCACATCCTCTGTCAGTAGAATTGGCATGGATATTCTTCAAGCCATCTTTTTCAGTGCTGGCTGTTCTAATTTTACACTGCATTATGGAAACAAATGAAATATGGAAACAACTTCAATGCAAATCACAAAACAAAATACCAACAGCAGTGAAATGTACAAAAATAATAAAAATATGAAGGCATCTGCATTACTATTAACACCAGCAGTGACTTCTCCAGCATCCTTCTCTTGGTGTGCCTTGTTGGATACTACTGGCCTGATAATGACAGTTCTCTCCTTTGTGACTGCCAACACAACTTCCACAATCCCACAGAAAGTCATTTTTCAATGGCACAGTTTTTATTTCTAATACAAATATTTCCTGCTGTAATCAAAGATTTTTTTTTCTTCTTTTTTTAATGGTAATTGTATTTCAAGGCCTACTAAAGCAATCCTGTGTCAACAGGTGTTTCCACATTTGGTTTTCCATAGTGCATAATTCCTAATTAATTGATTGTAATGGAAACCCCAGAAACCTAGTGTATAAATAAATTAAATTCTATTTATTTCTTTGCAGCTGGATCCTGAAGCTAGTGTTGTTCTAAAAGAACTTCAGGTGAAACTTAGCAATGTGTTGGATGAACTCAGTGTAACGTATGCTGCAAGGTAACAAACCCATTTTACTGCAAACCTTAGGGGAATATTCCTGCTCAAAAAATCTCCCTCGCTGATGAAGTCTGGGTGGTTACTTGGATGTCCTGAGGCATGGCTTGCTTCTACCCTGGTGGAGTGGTGTGAATTTGTGTGTGTATGTGTTTAGACTCTAACACAAATAACAACAACCTCGCTGTAAAGACAACTGAACATCATCTGTGGGCATGAACATGTTACAGAGGTGAGGCTGATGGCTTTTGTTCTGCTTTTTGGAAACCAATGTCACTGGGGTTTTTTGCCTGAAGCTATGGGAAACTTTCCTCTCTGACAATGTTTATGTTCCTTCCTGAGACTGACAGCTTTTTCCAAGTGGCCTGCTTCAACCAGGCTGTCTGCCTGTGCTTAGCCTGCTTCAGGTGGTCATTGTGAATGGCCTTCTTGGGTCATTTGCTTGCCTGTGGCTCTTCAAAAATTGTCTACTGAGCCTTACTCTCAAAACCTTTCCTTAATCAGAGTGCACACTGCAGTCTTGAATGTGTACGGTGCTGTGCCAGCAGTGCTTGTGGTATAAGTAGCAAGTTACTTTTGCTTCAAATTAAAAAGAAATTGAAGAAAGAGGGATTAGTGCTGTAGTAGTGCTCATTAAGCAAAGTCTGTAGTTGCTTATTTAATCCATCGATGGGCAGTCTGGGTGGACAGTCTGCTTTTTTCTGTGTGCTTAGTTTGTTGTATTGTCTTGCTGTACTTTTGCTCCCAGGCTCTGCTTCTCGGATCATTGACAGTGCATGAATAATATTTCTTTCCAGGGCTTCTTTCTGAATGAGACAACTAGGTTTCTACAACAGCAAACCCAGAATAGCTCAGTGTAGGACATGCTCCACATAGCCAGAACATTCCTCATGGGTCAGTTTACTGCTTGGGTCTGTGAGGTTAACAGCGTTGGAAAGATGTCTAACGTCAAGAAAGGCAATGCATTATTTTGGCTTTTGTTGGAGGGACGGGTCCCACGAATTTCCATGAGCAGTTTCACTAGCTGCCTCGTGTTGATTTTAACTAGGGCTTTAAAGTGTGTAGGTAAGTGTACTTCCAAGTGCTTTTGGAAAAGTTTCTGATTTTTCCAGTGATGTCACATGGAGTTTTGTGTTCTCTTTTTACAATTAGCCATGTTACTGGAACAACTTATTGTTTCTTTTCTCTCACAGTAAATTCTCTTTCACTTTCCTCAAGTTAATCTTTGCCATTTATCTATTCAGCTTAACAGGTCCCATGTATTTTTGGCCTCTGTTTTGCATTTCTGTTCATAAACTAATCCCAAACCGTTTTGATCCATCACAAATCAACCCATAAACCAAATTACTGTGTGTGCAGAGACTCTTCCTGCCTCTGAACTGGTGACTGATTAACTGCTGTGTTTCTGCTTTGTGTCAATATGTTGTCAAAAGATTATCACATCAATAGCACTTTAAGACTGTCAGACACTCAACCAGATCAGTTAGGAAATAGAACAGTTTTCAGAAAAGCTGAGCAGATGCAAACTTGAGGAGGAAGGATGTGTTCACAGTCACCTTGAAGTGGAAAAGATTCCTCCCAGGAGGAAGAGTCTGAGTGCTTCAAAGCAAGGGGGTTTTTTTGCAAAAGGATATTTTAAACAGTCCAAGTGTTTTAATGCTGTGTAGTTGAAAGAAGTAAAAAAACCTTCTGAAGGCACTGACTGTGAAATCTGGAAAAAGTCAAATTGAGCCAAACAGGGTAGAATCAGTAGGAGTTTTTGATTTCACCTCAAGTAGAATATAAAAGCTAATAGCTGGTTGCTATTAACCATCAAGAGAAAAATTATTTATCATCACCTGCTTGTATCATCCTTTCACACCAAAAATAAAATCTTGAGAAGTTGTTCCTAGCTGGCAGTCAATCACATCTAACCTATAGATTCTGATACATCTCTTGCTTTCAGAAAATAAATATTTGGCACACCTACAAGGCTATGAAAATTGTGGCAGAATTGAAGCAATGCAGAGAAAAGATCAAAACATGGCATGAATTATTTATATGAGCTGTGATGCTCAGTAGAACTTATTTTCCGACTGTAACACCACAGTATCTTCGACTTTGAACACTGCATCATTGCAGAAAATATTTAAGTCTTGTTGAGGAACCTGATGCAAAATCATCATTATTGTTTTTTCTCCCAGAATTCTTTCATTCTCCTTTTTTCTTCGTCCTATAGTTTCCAATTTGTTATTGAAGATTGTGTAAGACAAATGAGCAATGAACTGAATCAAATGAGAGGAAATGGGAATGCAGCAGCCAATAAGAACAGTGCAGCCATTGATGCTGAGATTGTGCTTCGGCCTCTCATGGATTCCCTGGACACAACGTAAGTGTGGCAGGCTGGATTGTGTGCAGGCTGGGAACTGGATGCTGCAGTCAGGCACACTTGGTTTTACTCTGAAGCACTGCTGATACCTGGAAGCACTCTGTAGTATTTTTAATATTTTTATTATTCACTGTGTGCAGAATTCCATGCCTAACCTGTTTACTTACGCTGAGCAACTTTTACATAAGCTACAGGCTTGTCTTCCCGTGTCTTGTCATGTTCTGAGTCATTGAAAATGAGCCAGTGCACGGTCTCTCCTCCACAGGCTGTGCTATGAAGATTGTGATGAACAGAAGTAATTCCTACACTGAAATTGTCTGGCATTTGTTCTAGGCTTGTACCCAATGTCCCACTGCTTATTGATATTCACTTCTGTGTCACCAAAAACCAGGTCATCATCTAAATAGCAGCTTTTTTTTCATTTGGTAAAATGCTAAGTTTTGAGAGGATCCTGCAAACTCATTCTGGCTTCTGTAAGTAAGCATAATTTATGCTATCATCATTCTGCAATGACACATTCTGAAAGGCCATGTGTAGCACAGGCACATCTATAAGCACATTGGTGTCCTTGGTACTTGTCAAACACCAGTGGCCTTTTGTTGGATGTGGCTGTGAGGACAAGGAGCCTGGCACTGATCCTGTACTCAAGGTCTCCAGTCACAAGTTACACACTCCTTTGGTTCCTTATGCGAGTTTTCCCCAGCCAGAAATTTTCAAAGTGAAGATGGAAAAGGTTCCCTAAAAATTTAATTTTACTGTAAGTAATACATAGAAAGATTGCTCAGACATGTCAGTATACAGAAATAAATGCTTCCAAACAGTAGCAGCGAATTTGCATTAGCTGTCAGGAACCACTTCTGCATCCCAGTAGAAATACAAAACAAGAGAGACAGTTGCTCTTTATTTTTAAGACATAAACAAATTATATACTAAAACTTTAATTTAGGGGCGTGGGATTGCTAAATTGTATCATCCATCAAACTTTTAACTCATCATGATTTTGCATTTTCAATAAATATGCATCAGTGATATACTAAGCATTAAATTAGATAGCAGAGATTTATATAAGTTTGTAATGTGCAAGTCTTTTTGCCAAAAATATTTACTGATAATATAGCAAAATAATTTAGCTACTAAGAAATTTTTATTACTAGAGAAAATATAAACCTTAATGGCAATTAATCTGAGCATGATAGAACACCTCTGAAGCCATAATGCTGATTTTGGTGAATGGTTTGTGGTTTTGTTTTATTCCAGCTTGAGTGTCTCTGCAAAAATCTGTGAGAAGACAGTTCTGAAACGGGTTTTGAAAGAGCTCTGGAAGTTAGTCTTAAACAAAATAGAAAAACAAATTGTGCTTCCACCACTGACAGACCAAACCGTAAGTGTTGCAGAGCAATTCTCAGTTGATACAAAGGATTGTAATAATTGCCTGAGCAGGTGTTGCCAAGGGTCTGACACTATCCTGTTCTGTACCCTGAGCACGAGGAGTAACACCTGCACTGCAGGCAGTGTTGCTCCCTGGTGTCTCACAGTCGTGCAGCCAGCTTGCTCTTAGCGGATGAGGAAGACTTCACTCCTTCATTTACTGCCTGCCCCAAATCAGAGCACTTTTTATGAATACAGTCATGTGCTCTCATACAAGGGGTTTCATTTAAATCTGATTTCTCTCTCGGCTTCACTGTGCACAGTTACACAAAGAGTGTTCCTAGTCATATCAGTAATTCAATCACTTCCATTTGTGTAGGTTTGAGAAAGCCAGGGATGCCCAGCCCATGCTCCAGGCCTGCCTGCTGTGCCATTCCTCATCTTGAGGCAACACTTAATTAACATCAGGAAGCTTCAGCCAAATATAGCACTAAAGATTTGGGGGATTTTAATAGCAGCCTTGACAGGAGGTCGTCTTTGGGCAGAGCTGCATTTCCAGCCTGCCGAGAAAAGGGAAAGAGGGAAGAGAGCTGTCCTTACCAAGTGGTGCTGCCCAGGAGCCTCTTTTGGGACATGGCCTGATGTGAACCCTGCTGGCTGAGCCGAGGGCAACAGTGAAATCTAATCCTGACAAAGGATCACAAAAGAGAGCCTGGCTTGGAGGCCTTTTCATAATTGTCTTTTTTTTTTTCTTTTTCTTTTTTTTTTAACATAACTGTTCATTCTTCTTTTATTCAATCTTGTTTAAAATAAATTGACCATTTTATGACAAGCTAATTGTGACGCTGCCACAGTGTGCCTTTGGCAACTTTGCTGTTACACATCCTGTGGTACCACTTCAGCTGCTAAAAAGCTGTTAGTCAGGGTCCATAAGTCAAAGGCATATCATTAAATCTTATTATAATATATTGAAGAAAAGCTCTAATAGAAAATGTATAAATGGTGCAGAAATAGTAATGAAATTACCTGAACTATTAAAAATTCTAGTGTCAAGCTGATCATGGCCAGGACTCCAGACACTGAATTTCTTCATATTTACTGTAATGACCTTGTTAACTAGGCATAATTAAATCAATCTCTCTTTCAATAAGTTTCAAATTTACATTTCTGAGATCTTTAATTTGCTTTTCAAACTTCTTGGTGCAAATTTGATGTGCAAATACAGAGGTAGCATTTCCATTGGGTAACTGCATTTTCCATCATGTGTTAGGAAATGTGTTTATTAGCTTTATGCAGGACCAATTATTCATAGGACAATCTGTTCAAAGGGGAGTTTCCTTAGTGGTACCCTCTATATAGAGTGTTTCTGGTAGGTATTGTGAACTAGTCCATTTATTTTGATATTTTTGTGCACTATTGAACACATCATTAAAGAAAATCACTGAAAAGTAGGATACTCTGAGAGATTTTCTAGCCCTGAATATTTATTTCTGTTTGAGGTTAAGAGGCACAGGCATTCAGAAAGGGGGTTTATTTTTTCATATATATATATATATATATATATATATACACACACACATATTTATCTTACCATTCTTGCTACTAAAAAATAATGAAGACTTAAACTGCAGTTCTATATTACATTTTCTTCAAATGAAGCATATAGGAAGCAAAATTATTTCTGGAAAATGAAACTCTTTGGAACAGAAAGTCTAATGAAAAATTACTCCAGTGTAAGTTGGATGAAACTTTTTTATGAAATTCACTTAATCAGAACTGTGTCTTCCTGATAGCTGCCATGTAACTGCACTGGTAATTATGTTGCTCGAAGTAATGGTGATAAAGGATGTGAGCATGGAATTACAGTAGGATTCTGTTTGTCTGAGACAAATGTGTAGGCATTGGCCTTTGGTGTCATGCCAGGATTTGGCTATTGTGAAATATTGCTTTCACTTCATAACATTTCAATATGTTTTCTTTAAAAAAGGGGCTCTGGCCCACAGCACACTGTTGTGCCGTGCTTTATTCAGCTGAGGATTCCCCCAACACAGGCTTTTGCAGGTTCCTCAGGGCTGCTCACTTCCCAGCATGATTGTTAATGTAAGCACAGCACCAGAGAGCTGCAGTTATGGACAAACATCTCACTGACACACACTGAGAACACTCACAGCCTTAGCTTTTGTATAAAACACAAAATGAGACAGCAGAAAGGAGAACACAAAACCACTCTCAGCAGAAAGTGCAATATTTGTATCAGCTATAGAATACTGGAGGGAATCTTGCTGCAGGCATTCAAGCACTTGGCCTTATCAATTGAATGAAAATGTGTCTCCTGTGCAACTGAAACTTTTATTTAGCTTTGCACAACGAAGAGTTTGGCCAATGTTTTAGCAGAAAATAAGACTATGTTGACATAAAAAGCAAACATGCTGTCGTGAGTCTGTTTCCTTAATTTTCAATGTGATTACAGGGGCCCCAGATGATATTCAGTGCAGCCAAAGATCTTGGACAACTGTCAAAACTCAAGGTAATGGAGCCAGATGAATCTGTGACTGGTTTGCACTAACAAAAAAAGGAGGAAATATTAATGACTGTGAGGCCAAACCTCATGCCTCATTCTTGTTCTTATGTAGTATAATGAGAGTGAATATGACAGTAACTACTCAGAGGTGAATAACTGTTGCACCGTTTCATCAAAATCAAGTTATGAGTAGAAGACTCTATGCTTATATGGTAAGTGATCACTACATGGGTCAAGAAGCCATCATCCCCATATTGCACAACCAGGCCTTACAAGCATTACACATAACAAAAACAAAAACAACTTTGCTTCTGAAAAAGCCCTTAAGGTATAAATACCAGCAATTTTCTTTCTGTGGATTATTTATGTGCATTGAAACATAGTATGTACCTCTGCAGTAAAGTCTTCAGCACTTCAGTGCTGGAGTCCACTGGATGGACAGCAGATATATTTGATACTGATGTCAGCTGTTTGCCAGGCATTTCTGCCATTAGGATTTCACATTTCTACAGAAATGTGGTATTTGGGGCCTCTATGAATGATTGTGCAGTTTGCTAGAGGAGTTCAAATATCACATAATAAATCACTGACTGCTTATTTAGACAAAGATTTAACAGGAGTGTAGTCACTCTATGTCTAACATGTTCTATAGGAACCCCTCTTTTTTTTTTAACATAGAGCATTAACAAACATCTGTTAAACTGTCAGGTTTATTATTAAAATTAATTACTTTATATCATCTAATATAATTTTTAAGTTAAATTTTAACCTTTCTCCCATCCCCCAAAACAGAGAAATAATGCATCCTAGGAAAAGAAGTAATGCTCAGTATTAACCAGTGAATCTGGTTCTCTACAGTCTGTGTTTTCAGGAAACAACACAATTGCTCTAGGTTATAATTTGTTGTGAAAGGATTCTGAATTAATCCCTGTTAATCATAGTCTTGGGGGGCTTTTGGTGGATGTTTGTTTTGCAAAGAACAGATATTCACAATACTGTCTCTTTCAAACCAACTGCACTCTTCTCTTGCTTGGCAGGACCATGTGATCCGTGAGGAAGCCAAAAGCCTGACCCTGAGGCAGTGTGCAATAATGGACGTGGCACTCGTTACTATCAAGGTACAGCTCTGTGTCTTTCCTGCTCTCTGCTGGAATGCCCAACAAGCACTGATTGGTTTTCAGATAAAAGACTGCAGACTTTCACACAGTGTTCATGAAGATGATTTCTGAAATCAAAAGTCATTAGGAATATTTACTACATTATTAATTAACATATTATTTAATTTGCTTATCAGTCTTTTTCACATTGGCCTGGATTATTAGTTAGTATAAATAACTTAAAAGCAATCAGTTTCTAGAATAACAGTATATTTTCCTGCCTGCTGGGAAGGGACAGCACATCAGGAAGGTAAAGGAGGCAGCTACTAAAGTATAAAATTGAAGATATAGGTAAGAGGAAATACTGATGACCAAGTGTTTTGCAATAAAACAGTCTGCAAGGCAAGCAAAAAGCAACAGAGAGAGCTCCCAATTGCCTTTTTTTTATTTGTATTGGAATTGGCATTTCTTTCAGAAATAAAAACAAATGGGAATTAGTAATGTTGTGGAACTAAATTGAACAAATTGAAAAATGGAACAAATTGAAGTACACTCCCAAAGTAAGCTGCGTGAAATATATGACTCTAATAATTTTCTAAACACATAAAAATTGGGAAAAATGTAAACTCTAACCTTGCCTAAGTTTCCAGTGCTTAAACTCTTACAAAGGGAGAATAGGTGTTGACCATTTTACTAAAAATGTCTAGATTTGGAGGGAAAAGATTAAGTAGGGAAAATCTCTTTCTTAATTCAGCATCCTAATATCTGTGTGCTAAATTATAATAGTTCATAACATTCATTAACTGAGCTAAAGAATGCTTCCTGAGAAACCCTTTCAAATTGTAAGGCAATGACTGTGTGCATTATAACTGCCTGCTG
This sequence comes from Onychostruthus taczanowskii, assembly GCF_017590055.1. Taxonomy (NCBI): domain Eukaryota; kingdom Metazoa; phylum Chordata; class Aves; order Passeriformes; family Passeridae; genus Onychostruthus; species Onychostruthus taczanowskii. The sequence goes on along the minus strand of NW_024503679.1, from coordinate 5,937,480 downwards.
TACTTACAAGCTGATATGGCAAAATCATTTCCAAAACACTTAACCTTGATCATGCAGAAATTGGGCTTATACTGGTAGAAAGTAAAAAAAGGCAAACTTTATGAGTTAACTCAAGAAAAAAGAAACTGCTAAGTTTATTTTGGAGTGTAGTTCATAAGTTTAATGATCAAAATATAGAAATTGTTTTGGAAATGCTCAGTAAATACAGCTTATTTAAAAGCAAAAATCATGGTTGCCCAGGTAAGAATAGGAGAATGACAAAAATGGCATGTGGGGTGTGTGTGTGTGTGTGTGCGTGTGTGTTCAGAAATTGGGTAGCTGATTATGGTAAGGAAGGGTTTTGCAGGGAAGTATCTCCACTTACAGTCTTTTTTATTTTTCCTTTCATTTCATTCACTGGGAAACAACCATCATTTAATAGTGGATGGTGTTATTAATCCTTTGACAAATATAAATTAAAGTAATATTTTTAATCGTGAATATATATAGCATATCATCAATCTTTGTATTATATAAAGAGAACCATAGCAATTTATATAACTATTTAATATTTTTCAGCTTAATTTGTAATTTACAGTTAGGAGAAGTGGCTTTCTGGTCTCAGTTATCACAGACTGAGTTCTCTGGTACCTCATTATGTCAGCCCAGAGACAATGTCCATTGACAATGATGTCCCAGTTCTCTGTACACCCAGAGACCCTCTACAAAGAGAAACCAGCACCCAAAGGGGCTTGTGTGGCATTGGCAGCTTTGGGCTGAGGCTGCAGTGGCTCAAGCACTTGACATCTGCCCCTTTCATTTGTCAGTGTGGCTTTCAAACCTCTTGTGCCACCTACAAACCTACAGAGAGGAGCAAGAGTAGCAGGGGAATTATTTGAAGTTTTCCATCTCTAAGGAACATGGTAATAACAGATCCATCTGAATTTGTAAAACTGTTTACTCATTATATTTCTATACTCAGTTCCATACAGGCTGGTTTGCTTGCAAAAATTACCATTTATAGGGAAAACAAAAAAAAAGTAGTTAAAAACTCAGGAAAACAAGGGTCAGGTGTCTTTGTTTCTTTATATGACTCAGCTTTCATCGAGCTTTCAGCCATGTGTAGCTGCTGCTGCAGATAACATTTTACTGGGAGAGACAACTTCAAAAAATCACAGTAATTGTCACAATAGCAGGAAATATTAACAGATTTTAACACTTGCTTATAAATTATTATGATTCTTAGTGAAATCATAACTAAATGCTTGAGCAATTAAGATGAGAGGTTTTTTGGAACATATTGTATGAAATATTTTGCTTGGAAAGACAGACTTATTCAGAACCTTTTAAACTGACACTAAGTGCCCCCACAGTGTTAAAATAATATAAAATGTTGCAGCCTGATGACTTCAAATCCTCTGTTTTGCTTCTACAGATACTTTTTCCCTTTAAAAGTCAATAGGCAGCAATACAGAAATGTAAATAATAACTGTTATGAAAAATTTATGTTTCATCTCCTGCAGAATCTTGAGATCTGAAAGGTGAAATGTGTGCAAAGGGCATATGTGGACTGTAGGTCTGAGCTGGCCAGATAAGCTGGGATACAGCATTTAGAGGAGATGTGTGCATGTGAACTGGAATGTAGATATTGCATCTATTCCTTTGGCAACACTGCAAAAAGGCAGGGAGAGGAAATTCTGCTCACAGTCCCTAAGACTCCCTGTACAGAGTGGACCAATACTGTATCTCATCAAGCAGTCATTGTGCTCCTGAAAAACAGTTTATTTTTACTAATTAGCCATTAATGGGAGCTTTATTGATCTTGAGACCTAGAACTGTAATGAAGGTTGCAAAATGCTTTGCAAGGTGTTTGAACAAAATGAAGGTATGTAGCACATTTATCTTTTCATTGTGGCTAACATGTATTAATTCACCAAACACTGTCCTGTACAAAGCTTTAGGAAAAATTCTTCATTGTGGAAGGAAAAAGGGAAGAATCTGTCCCCTAATTTTTCTGAACTCAGCTTTGGGATTGAAAGCATAATATATATTTATATATATATATATATGTATATATGGTTCATATAGTCAACAATGATGTGTCAAAGTTAGAAGCATATTTTTTTTCCAAATCTAGCTATGCCAGTAGAACCAGAAGTCCTCTTTTCACATTGCTACTCAATAACTTCACACTCTAGAGTATTCTCTCTGAAATTTTTTACAAAGTTCCCTTTTCCCTGTATAAGTCCTTTATCCTGTATATTTTATGAGCACTGGCTTGTAAACCATGCCTTCATTTAAGAGGGGTTTGTTGTTTTGGGGCTTTTTAGATAAAGAATTAAAACTCATTCCACTCTCTGCAACCTAAAAGAATGCTGCAAATATTTTCCAGTTTTGCAAATTAATACTTCAGATCATGAAGACCAAAATCAAACTTTTGTATATTTCTTCCCTTTATACTTAATTTTTTTACCCTTGGAAAGAAGCTTTGTACTAGAGATTATGAGAGTTATCTCAAATGCTATAATAAATCTAGACATGCCTGTTGCTAATTCCAAACATTCATTTAAGAATTTTGCTTGAAGTTGTATGTCTGTAACTGAGGTCTTTCTTTTCCTCTGTGAACAGCCATACTTATTTTTTCATTTTAGCAATACTTCCATGCTGGAGGAAGTGGGCTGAAAAAGAATTTCCTGGAGAAGAGCCCAGACCTGCAGTCCCTCAAATACGCTCTCAGCCTTTACACACAGACTACTGACGCCTTGATAAAGAAGTTTATAGCCACGCAAACTTCTCAGAGTAAGTGATCTGCAAGGGACACAGAAATGCATCCTATTACATTTTACATGTTCTAAATTATTGATTGCAGATTACTAGCCCCTGTGGTATTTTAGAGTTTATTGACACAGATTTGCCCATGGGATGTTATCGAGGTTATCCCTTCTCTAATGCTGTTGTTGGGGCTTACCTGAGGGCAGTTCCTTTAGGGGCTTGTGACTGCACAGGAAGAACAATCCCTGAGCCCTGGGTGCACACAGAGCACCAGGGTTATTTGCAGGAGCACTGCACACATTATATTCCAAGCTGAATGTTTTCTTCATTCTGAAAGCTGCAAATTTTTGCATAATAATAATCTTTACTAGATTTCTTTTGAATGTAATGAGCATTTGTAAAAAATTATCTACCTGCCACTTCATGTCTTTGGGAAAGAACACAATTTACTGATCTAATGAATTACCTTGCTCAAGCTCATAAGAATCAGAAAGTTTTAATTGGACAGTAAATCTGGAAATAATTGTTTTTACTTCTGAAGTATAATATGTTACTTGCAGTATAAAAAGCATGAAACATGAGTTTTGCAGCTTGCCCCAAGATTATTTTTGAGGAATGATTTCCTAAGCTGGTTCCATATTGAAACTGAGATCGCTGTTAGTAACTCATATATTACAAACGCAAAAATAGCTATAAAACTCTTATAAGCAGGCAGTAGAGTCCTTTTTTCCTCCTCTCAAAAAGAAAAAAATTAGCAATATGGATCTAGGCAGAAAATTGTTACTTACTTCTAGGTGTATTTTGCTTTTCTTTAACACATACCTTCACTGTAGCTTCAGAAGGAAAAAATAATTAAGTTGTAGCCATAAGTAGTGATAAATTCTGAACTACAAAATTGAATTTTCTGATTTTCATCATGATTTCAGCCTGAAGTCTGTGTTCATTTCTGTGCACACTTTACCATGCCTATATTTTCACACCAGTATTGTTAGAAATGTAGCCATTGGGAATGAAACTTAAGGAAAAGTGACTGAAAGCTTTTCGTTATCCTTTAATGCCACATTTAAAAGAACTAAATCCTCATCTATGATGATGTCCAGCCTCACAGCAATAACTGTATCATTAACTTTTAGTTAAAATCACCCTGTTGGCAAATCAGAAATCTTCTCTGGAATATAATTAGATTGATATTTGGCCTATTTTTTTTCACATTGCCAATCCATAATCAATACACAGATATCATTTTAAGCTCAAAGCAATGGAAAAAAGAGTATTATAAATGCAAAGAAAGTATATATTGCATAATAACTATGACTGTAGATAGAATTGGATGCTTGTTTTTCCTGTAATGACCACAAGAATCAGACAACAATCAGGTTTACTTTTACCCACAGGGCAAAACAGTTTCTCACTCACCATGACTAAGCTGCAGATATTCTAAGAAACTGAAGAGCAAAAATTTGTCTGATTGGCATGAAAAGGGGGAGTTAACTCTCCACACAAACAGAAAGCCTAAGGTTGGACTTCATGATCTTGGAGTGATTCTCTAATTCTGTGATAATGGCACTGTAAAAGTGTGTCATGCTCGTTGATACCTCCTGTGTTCGTGCTTGTGCAGGATCACGTTCAGTAGGAATAACCACATTATCCAATACTGTGATCTGCACTATTTCTAAATATCCACCATTTATTTCTTTCTTTCTAAAGAAGGATGTTTGCTTCAACCAGCATTTTGTTTCCCAGCCTTTGTGCCCACACATTCCTACAGATCTTGGCAACATAGAAATTTTCATAAGATAATAATAATAATAAAACCATTCCTAACTTTGAAAATGGTGACTCGGGGATTCACAGATCTTCCTGTGGTGGTTTCACCACACTAAATAGTTGAAAGCACAATTCCTACTGCCTTTTTCAAATGCATCATGAGACTACATTGTTATAGTCACATGCTCTAAAAGCAAATTATCACACAACAGGAATAGTGAAATTAACTTCTGTAATCTTACTCTGATGACTTTTCTTTTCAAAGCACCACTATAGACTCTCAAGACGTTTTAAAACAGACAAGTGTTGGAATAAGTAAATGACAATGAGGAGCATAATCTGACAGTAACTTTTTCAGTAACTGGTTTTTTTCATTTTCTTTTTCTCCACATAATGATTTGTCATGGCTGAAGGTCTTTTCTAGCTATAATGATTCTGTGCTGATGAAAGCTGTATATTTAATACTCACTCAGTGTTGTGAACACAAATCTGTAATCACTATGAAAATTAAGGCTAAAAGAAAAATGTTGTCTAATAAATACAGATACAGACATACAGGTACCAGATTAGCTTTATCAGTGACATAGCTTATTAAATACCTGCCTTTCTGCCTGGCAGAGGGGGAGGGAGATGTTTCTCCTTCACTGTTATCCCAGATCTGCCACACACTTCCAACTGTGTGTTTGGACAGTAAATCCTGTGGAAATTCTGATCATTACAGATTTTAACATTGGTATCAATAGGATAGTAAGGGGGGTATAATCTATGGCTGCCCCTTTGTATAAACATTTCCAGAAAATTGCTAAGCACTTGTCCTGTTTTATTCCCAACTCACCAATGTAAAACATGCAGAGCAGCATTTTCTTTTGCAAATAAATTATCAGTATTGTTTGACAGGAACACTTTTTATAATAACACATAGAATGATTTATAAACTAGTAATGAAGTTTAGTTCCACCTATCTGAACCTCACATTTAATATTACCCAGAAAGGATTCAGCTGATTCTGCAGTGCCTGTTGTAAGCACATCCACCTGGATCAGTTTTCTTATTCAACCATACACAAGTGCTGGCTCTGCCAAGAACCATTCCATGGAGCAGGTCACTGCTGGAGTCCCTAAAATGGACATGGATACAGACCTAAAGGATTTTGCAAATCCTGAAGGCAGTTTAGTGAGGAGAACTGCATTCCATAGCCTAAGCGACCAGCATTTAACACAGTAGGTGGTGACTGATACCTCTGCAAAGAGCTCATAAAACACAGCCAGATAATAATTGTGCACCATCAGTGCACCAGTAGCTAGATCACCTGAGGTCCACATCTGATTGATTTTATTACTCTGGACTTAACTGTCACTTTATTTGTGCACTAATAATAATAATAGTAAACATCAGCTCATGCTGTAAAAAGGTGGGGTTTTTCCTCTAAAAATCAGCTGCAGGATAACATTCTTGCATACATTCAGATTATTATATGGTTTGCTTTCAAAATCTTTTGTAACCAAACCATTCTTTGTGCACAGCCCACTTGAGCCAAGCATGAATCAGTTGTAGAAGACCAGCAAAGTGCCAAGGCTGACTTGTAAAACCCAGCTCAGTTGCAGCAACTTGGGGGTTCAGTGCTGTAGGGCTGGAACCCCATGGCTGGTTCACAGCTGAAGGCAGGCAGCAGCCAGCCCAGAATGTGAGGAAAGCCCCAAGGCTTCTGCAAAAGACAACATATTTTGTACATTGACAAGAGCTCTAGACAAATTGGACAAATTTCAGGTCAGGCAGTACAAGATCATTTTAACCAAACTTGAGCTAAATTCAACACATTTTCACAATCAAGACAATCTAAAAGCCAAAGGGTAAACTCTCACTTCACTTCTGCTGGCCTATTGCATGAACTTTCCCACTTTTTCCATGGTACACTTGATTTACCCTTAGTCTGTGCTGAGGCCAGTACTGGTGAAGCTTCTCTTAAGTCACTCCTGTAAAAAGAAGAGAGAAGCAGTCACCTTTTTTAGTTGTACCTCCCCATTTTACACTACTTAAAGTACATCAAAATTAAATGGCTGTGGTTTAGTTTAGAAAATGCCTTGAATCTTCAGTAATTTCATAAACTATAGCCAATGCTGTGACTATTTACACTTGTTTAGCATTAACACCAATAACATTTGAACAAATATTAATTTTAGCAAACTACATGAAAGAACAGTCTCAAACAGAGCTTCCTGAATTAGCTCTCATTTATTGCCACTAATTTCTCCAAAGTAAACACCACTCTCACATCTAAAATGGTTATTTATTTGACAAAGGGAAATATTTTTCCTTACAAATTTACAGCAGCTCCAGTTCACAAATGTTGTTAGAGAATAATACACAATGGCAGGATTCTGCACTATATTTTTTAGCTTGGCTTAATATAGTTTGTATCACTTAAGCAGAAAAATCAATACTCATCTCACAGCACAGAGCTCATACTGCAAACCCCACCTGTGTTTTTACAAGGCTGCAGAAAAGGCTTTGCTTCAGCTGGTCTGATTCAGATTTCTTCATTCTTATGGCAGACAATTTAAAGCTAAAAAGGGAAGATGTACCTGAAAACAAGAAAATATAGTACTCATTAGGTAAATATGCTTATCTCTAACAGTAACTCCCTCCTTGTCTTGTGAAGTCACAGGGAAGGAAGTTACACAATCAAAAATGAAGACAAATTTTTTTTATAATTGCCAAGCCAAAATTCAGTTCTGTGTTCCATTGCAAGATGTAATTGTACAAAGAAAAGCATAACTTCAATATTTCATAAATGAATGGAATGACATTAAAACAATAATCCAATATTAACTATAGCTTAAGCAAGCAGATAGATGACATCATACTACAGAAAATAAAAATTGCTTAAATTCTTCAGCAGCTCTTCTAGGTGAAAAAGACTGACCTTCTATTCTTTTGCTTGTCAAAACCATTGTATTATTAACTGTCATATTTTGAAAGCTATACCTGTATTCTAACAGGAAATTTAAGTCCTACAGAGCATTTCCAGTTCTCTCATAACCCATACTTCAGACAGAATTTAACTCAAGAAATAATCCCTGCTTCATCCACTGTAGTTTCAAATTGAGGTCAGAACCATGTGTTACACAACCTTATTTCATGAAAAAAAACCAGAACTGCATTACAAGCTGCAGCAATCAGCACACTATTGCAAGCAACAAACAGGAAAGAACAAAGAAGAAACTTGCTGAATTATAGCTAATAAAAGTACTCCAGCATATGCTGATAGCAAAGCAAATGCACTCAGAATAACGGCAGAAAAATTATTATTATTAAAGTATACATAGTTAAAACCAGACAATGGTAAAGCAAAAGCTCTTTACAAAATATTCACTTCAGAGGCTGTCACATTAAAAAATCTCTAGCTGTTCCTTAAATTAAACAATAAAGCACCTAAATTAGATAAATTTGTGCATCAGTTTCCTCTAGATTTTCAAGAAAATAAACATAAGCTACGGGTAACCATCAGTTATATGATGTCACTGATTAAAAATACCTTCCCACTAGAAACAGGCATTCAATACATACAGAAACCTCTTCAGAGGCCTGGGTAAAACGCTGGACAGAATACATGCATATATATAAATATATATTAAAAATCTACGTGCACCCCCAGAGGGATAGAGGCCAGTTGGATCCCCACCTCCCAGACTGAGGCTGGCTCATGCCCAGTTTCTTTGCCACATGGACAGAGCAGCAGCTGCAGCTCTGGGGCTCCCAGTGAGCTGTGCCACTGCAGCCCTGGCTGTGTGGAGCTTTCCCAGGAGAGATGAAGGGAAAGCCTTAGCTGGGGATTCCATGCCAACACTCACACCAGGACTTCCTACTCACACCACAACAGCCTGCTTCTGTGTTATGTTCTGAGTGCCTCAGATCCCTGCTTGGCACCACAATTCCAGTGGAAGGGAATGTGCTTTGATAGTGTGGCTTTGCACAGTTGTGGAGAGGCTTACAGATACTGCCCAAACTCCTGCCAGCCTTAATTCCATCACAAGTGATTCTTTAGGCAAATTATTTACATTTGCTAATCAAATACAAACCTAAATATTTTCAATCTTTTTACGGCAGTATGGTGAATAAATGGACGCTGAAGTCATCTTTCAGGTAGTGGACTTTGTTCTCAGAATCCCCCAAAACAAATCATTATCAACCATTTGTATAGCAACCCCTTGAAGCAAAGCATGTGTTGCAGTTAGTGTGGTTATCATGATAAAATCAGTTTTCTCTACTGTCTTGCTTTTCTCTAACACACACAGAGATCATCTAGCTTGCATCCATCTCCTAACAATTCAGCTTTATCTTACTCTTTGTGGAATAAATGAAAATGTTAAAAAATGCACTCAATGTTTTCCTCCAAATTAGTCTTAGGATCCTGTGAAAAACAGTGAGTCACCCTGATATTTTTTCTCCTAATAAATTAGCAGCTCAACCCCAGACAAATGTATGTATTTTATCGGCATCATCAATCAAAAGATGGCAGATGCTTGTCTGGATTAAAGTGCTGATTTCATTACTTGTGTAATTCCTAGAGCATTGGAAACCATGAAAGCCTCAATATTTGTTCAACTTTTTCATTCTTATGTCCCATTTAGAAAATAAGGTCAAAGCACAGGTCCAGTATTTAAATGAGCAGCTTTACACTGAAAAAACCAGTGAGGAAAAAGGGAGAGGTTTGGATTCCACAGGCACCAGTGCCAGGTCAGCTGACCTGGCTCCCCGTGCTCAGCCAGCTTTCTAAGTCTTGGGTAATAAAATCATGTCATACATGATTCTTGGTTTGCAGGTAGTGGCTTTTCATCTGAACTGGATTTCTAATCCTCAGAGAAGTAAAGAAGATCTTGAAATCCTGAACCCTTAGAGGCAGAGTTAAAAAAAAAAAAAGAGAGATGGGGGGGAGAGAAACATATGTAACACATGTAAACAAATTTTGATACAGTCAAAAAAAAAAAAAAAAGAGAGAGAGATGGGGGGGGAGAGAAACATATGTAACATATGTAAACAAATTTTGATACAAAGTTTTTAGAGTCTTGCTTATTTATCTTTGGCTACTTTGGGGCAAAAAAACTGCAAGTCACCACATACTCAAATTTTATGCTAACTCATTTTCAGTGAATTCCATTTATTTCTGCTGGGTTCTCTTTTTCATGCAAACCTAGAAGTTAGTTTTCAAAGTTCTCCTCATTTGAGAGCTTTTTGCTGCTAAAACATAAAGGAATCCTTCCACAGAAAGGTGCTTTTGTGCACAATCACAGACTGATTCAGTCTCTTGTATTTAGCAGGAATATTATCCTAGAAAATACAGGCAGTCACTCTTTTGTTTTTCCAAAATGTACATGACTCATTTTCCATTTGTATATTTTGCTGTTTTCTCAGAGTACACAAGTTCACCTTTTCCAAAGATATCAAATAAGGAACAGAAGGCAATGGAACTTCTCTGTGGACATCTCATGATTATGATTGTCACGACTAAGAAATACATGACCTGGACCTTGGTCCAAAATGTCTGTCTTCTGTCAAAATCATTAGTGCTACAACAGCTCTCACACTGATGCCATTCCAGGTGCTAAATCAGGAGGGATAAAAGCCTGACTTCTAGGCCTTTCTATCCCTGAGGAGCAAGCATCTTTGGCCAAAGGAGATATTTTTCTTCTTAACAGTTTATTTGCTGCAAAAGAATGACTGCACTTTAAATGGACATGATCACTTTAAGACCCACCACTAAGAGGATGCTGTATTTTAAATGATATAAACATAACAACAAATAAAATGTAAAGCAGATATTAGAGAACAAGCAGTAATAATTAAACATCAATAAGGTCTTCAAACATGAGGCAGAATAATTTGTAAGTTTGTTAGCCTTCAAATGAGTTATATTACAGTACTGAAGGAAGAAAAGTGCAATCATCCTTTGCAGTGCATGAAGAGATTTATTGTCAGCTAAATTGGCTTATTAAATGTAGTAGGATAAATGGACCTTTCCATAGTGCAGTCAGAATCACTAATTCCTGCTGTGACTGCACAAGAATTGGTAGCAAAAAAAGAAAACAAAACAGCAGAAACAGACAGATCAGAGACTTTAAAATGAAGTACCCTAGTTCTTGAATGTCAGCAAGAGATGCTATAAGTAAATACTAAACGTCCTGGAATTGTATCTCTAGTTTGTTCAGCAAGTCAGAAAGAGAAAGATTGATGGGGTGATTACTAGAAGAAACCCAGTTTATGTTCTAGACGCCACTAGAAACTGTCTGTGCTCACTGAGATATTCTGTAAAGGAGGTTTTCTCAGCAGTACTGGATGTAGGGTCATTTTAATGTCAAGTGCTTTTAGTATAAAACTGGGTGATGTTTTGCACAAATTTCTTTATAACCATATCAAGCAGCACTGTACATACAAGACTATTCACATATTTGCAGTATTGCTTGGAGCACTGTTGTCAATTATGGAACACCAGGAGAAGGAAAGACACACTGATTAGGAGACCTTTGCAAGAATATATTTTGCATAAGTTAATAAAAAAGTTGGAGAAACAGAACAAGTCTAATCTTACAGATTCATAAGATTCCTGTCCTGATGAAATCCTACCTGTCATTATTAGAGGTTAACACTGCACACTTCACTACTACCACCATCCAAAGTCTGCTCTCAAGGCTATCAGATAAAAATGCTAATTGCCATCTTTTAAAACTTTCCTGGGGTTTTGGCTTGGGCTTTTATTTTTAAGCTAGAGGCTAGAACACATAATTGACACTAGCTGATCATTTCAGTGATACTCAGGATCAGCTTAACTCATCTTCCGCTGCAATTGGGGTAAATTATTACTAATTGTGATTGGGAGAGGGTTCAAGAACTTCTCAATCTCTCTCTCAGGTTATGCTACCCTAAGATTTAGATGGTGCAAATTCCTGTTTCCCTTCTCCTTTCTGGCTTGGCATTGAAAGCTTTTTAATTGGAACAGAGTTACAGTGTGTTCAACTCCTACTTCAGAGCTGAAGGAAGGCTGCAGATGTAATCAAACGCATCATTCATTATGAGGTTCATCACCACAAAAAGTACCTGTGCTGAGGTTGAATTCCATGCATTATGGAACAATGTGAAAAGGTGGAATTTCACAATATGAAAGGATGAGACAGATTAATGCTCTAGGGCCTCCAGTCCCTGCTCTCTTTGACTTACTTTTCACAAAGCCAATGAGAATACCCTATATATAAAAATATATATAGTATTGGATTCTTATCCTGGGCAAGCTGCTTTCTGAATTACAGGTATTGTCTGCATTTAATCCAGGTAATCCACATAAATATAAGGGAAAGCTTTTTCACACAAGTCAGCACCAAGGGTTAAATGTCACACCATTAAAAACCTGCTACTCACTGATATATGGCCTAATGGACACAGTGTTTGAAAGAGAAAAGAAAACCAGCTTTTAACTTTATGACCTTCATCAAGTGAGAATTTCCTTTCTTTTCCCAAGTAAAAGCAAATTTTACTATCGTCAGATATACTTCAGTCTGTGATTCTAAATAAAGCCATTGCATTATTCTTACAATTTAGCTTTTCTGGTCCATTTGGTTCCTACCTTTTTATACAAATTCTTTTTAAAATTATGTGTTATTTATAGTGAGCAAGCCATAGAATGATTCACCAACTCAGAGCTTCCATATAGTACAGCTTTAAATAATTATCCAAATACAAGAAACTTAATTACTTCCAGTGAAGCTAAACATCTTGTAATTTAAAAACTGATGTCTAATAAATTCATTATTTACATGTTAGTTAGAGGGTTAGTTAGTAGTCTAAACCCTCTGACTGATAATGAAATACATCTAACAGCAAAATTTGTACAGGTACCTTGCAATTCAGAAGTGGCAGCTATAAATACAATAAAACATTGTCACTGTGCATTTTTAAAACACTGCTATGTTTCAAAAGTAGGTTCACAACAGTTCCAAGCCAAACTCACCTGAAAGCTTGGAAATGCACAATAATGTTCAAAGATTCTGAGCCTGTTAAATGATCACTGAATCTCCACATTTTGACACATCAGGTAACAAAAGGCTTGTTCTCTGAAGGGGTAACACTTGGGGTAAGAGTATTTGATTGACTTTGCAATGTTCATGCCATGTAGAGAACATAATTACAGATCAGGCCAAAACAGTGAATAAACATCACTGTAGAGTTCATTTCTAGAAAACCACTGGTGAGGAAGTCCAGGAAAGAAAAAGACAAAGCATGATAATAGAAAAAACTACTCTAGTTAAACTAATTTAAGGGGGGAAATCAGTTTCCCCATTATTATTACACAAGACATCCCTCCCTCTTCTCTGTACCCCTTCCTTAATATGAACTGCTGGAAAAATTCTAAAGGAATGTTTGCTCCTCCTCTCATACAGAGGGATGAGGAACCAATGGGTAAAGAATGTTTGTATAAATAAGAGGAATATAGAATCTTTTCTCTGCTACCCACAGAAATAGCAGCCAGTTTAAAGGGATAGAAATTTACTTTATTATGTGGTTCATGGGAGATTACACTGGGGAGCAAGTAGAGTTCACAGAATTCAATATTCACAGTCATCCAATCAAAGAACAAGTAAACATACTCGGTTTTATTTATGTTTTACTGTTATAATCTGATATATTGCGGTGCCTTTCATGACAATATTTAAAGTCCTTCTGTACAAACTGACTTGCAACCTCCTCTGGTTCTCAAAAGCAAAAATTTTAAAAAATAAGTTCCTGGTTCTCCTGCCATTCCGTTAATCTTCTTTCATTTTTATGCCCCTCTGTCTGTGCTAGTGCGAACTTCAGTAAATTGTTGAGACAAACCTTCAGCAAAGTATCAACAGTGATATACAAGTAACTTTCCAAATACACACTTAGCAGTAAGATTTTTGGGAGGTAGATGAAAAGCTTGACAAACCCACCAACTTTGGCATTTCAAGATGCAAACACACCTAATGACAACCAGAATGGAAAGTTCCAGATGAACAGGATTTTTTATTTCAATGAGGCACTTTCCACAGATATTTGCAATTGCCCAGTTTTTTTGTGGCAAAATCACTTATGAATCTGTAACTGATTCCCGCTGAAATGTGCAACACATTAGAAATTCTGAAGTGTTTCTAAAGAAAAATACCACTCACCTTTGGTGTCTGTTTCCCTTGATGCATCAAGAAGCCAGGTGTGCTAACCAGTAATTCTTGTTTCAGGTCAAACTGCAAATAATTCAGTGGGTGAGATATCTGTACAAGTGGACATCTCTACCCATCCTGGAACTGGTGAGCATAAAGTCACTGTGAAAGGTAAGTTTCAAACAGCCAACTTTAAAAGCAAAGCAACAACAATGACCAAACCTCCAAGCACTACAACCTAAGTCAAACATACCAATACTAAAATAAAAAATGATAGGTATTATAGTACTTGAGAAACTCTGAGGACGCTTCAAGTGATTAGGAGTGCACTTTTTCCTTGCTCAACATCAGCAAAAGTTCAGATTATGCAGACAAGTACTGTCTATGCTTCTCTGTGTAGATAATTTAAAGTTATTACACTAAGTTATAGAGTTATAAATTAAAATGTGCCAAATTATACTTCTCAACTGCTTGTACATAATTCAACTTACAAAAACTACAGCAAAGCTGAGTGGTGAATGACTGCACCAAGTCTTAAGAAGCTGCATTTTTAACAAAGTGCCTTTGTTCTGCACAACCTGAATTTCAGAAACACAGGATCATTCAGATTAGTATAAGCTGATTTTTTTTTAATTGCAGTGAAGGCAGCAGACAAAAAGAAGCTGTAAATGTAAAGGATTTGTAAAATACATGTTTATACTTGATACTTTTGAACCTAAAAGTAGTCAGACTTTACTTGGCAGGGAAGGAGCAAAGCATCCTCCTAGGCTTACCAGGTATTGATATCCCACAGGAAAGCTCTCAGATCACCTTTCACTGCCTATACCAAGTCATACAGGGTAATTAAGCGGCACACTTCCAATGTATTTAACTTAATTTCTTTTGTCTCTTTATAGTTGTAGCAATTAATAATCTAAACTGGCAAACAACAGCTATGTTCCGGCCGTTTGTGGAAGTTTGCATGCTGGGTCCCAAATTAAGTGACAAGAAAAGAAAACATGGAACCAAGACAAAGAGCAACACCTGGTCACCAAAGTACAATGAAACTTTCCAGTTGTAAGTCTTTTATGTCTAGGAGTTGCATATTTTTTGAAAATTTCCCTAAAACACTTTTACCTTTAAACCATTAATAACAAAAAAGCCATCCTAACAGATACATAGACACCACTTCAAAATTATTTACTAATTTGTTTCTTTGTTTTATATGAAAATGAATGGCAGTCACCAGGCTTTCAGTCCTACAAAACTTGGTTAAAATGTACAATTAATTTCCCTACAGAGGAATAAACTATTTCTATCCCTAGGAATCTATTGGCCTAGGTATTGGTTTGGACAGAAGCATTAGTTATTATTTCTAGATAATACCTGCAGAGATATCAAAATGTGTATTGGGTTGTGCATGTGTTAATAGTATTGTTTAACTTAATCCTTAAATCAGTAAGGGGCTTCCACCTAGCCTGGAGTTTTAAATTTAGTACTTCTCTGCCCTTTCCTGAGACCAATTTATTTTCCTCCCCTTACCCTCCAACCCTGACTAAAAATGAGTTCATTGTGTCTCACCACAAAGCTCCTTTTGATGCCTGCTGCCAGGGATTTGCTGTATATTTTGAAGCTGATTTAAAGTAATGGTCCTGACAGCTGGAGAACCAGCTGAACATTTTTGTCCTTTACAGGGAAAGGTAGCTGTCTGTTCCAGCTATTGAGGGAATTCTGTTTCTGTTGAGGCTGCTGAGAACAGAGGCTCTATCACCAATCCATCTGAAGGGTTACTTGTGTAGAAAGTTTAACTAGATATCCTGTTGTAACAAAATGGAACCACAAAACTTAAACTACCACTCACTCTCACTTTAATTTGCCCAAGATTTCTAGAATTAATTCATTCCATGGGGAAATTAAACTGAACTCCTTGTTCTAAATTCATATTGTTAATCCTCACAGCCTGCTGAGCAATGAAGATAAGCCAGGAGCCTACGAGGTGCACCTGTCGGTGAAGGATTACTGCTTTGCGCGGGAGGATCGCGTTATCGGCATGACCGTCATCCAGCTGCAGGCCATCGCCGACAGGGGCAGCTGTGCCGCCTGGTACCCCCTGCTCAGGAGCATCTCCGTGGATGAGACTGGCCTAACCATCCTTAGAATACTTTCTCAGAGGAACAATGATGAAGTTGCTAAAGAATTTGTAAGACTTAAAACAGAAACAAGATCCGCTGAAGAAACGGCCTAAGATTCTCAAGGAATGCAAGACTGTCACCGCCGAGAGCATAAATCCAACGCTGTTGTCTGACTAGTGCATGCATGTGCAAATCTGTGGAATGTTTAACTATGTTTTCAGTGTTTGCCAGTACTTATGTACTATATTTGCAAGGTATGTCAAGGAGCTGTATATCTTTTATACATATTTTGGTCTTTGGTAAAGTAATTGTTCCAATGAAGTGCCAAAACTAAGATTAAGAGTAAATGTTCCATCATCTCTTTTTAAATGTTCATTTCACCTCATCACAATTTCATTATTGCTTAACATTTATTAATAAAGTAAGTAGCTTTTTTAATTGATAACAGGTTATCGCTGTTAAACTGTGTTGCTTATTCTAAATTAAGTTACATCCCTTCCTCTTCTTTTAAAAATGAGGTGTACCTAGTTTTCTTCAAACTCTCATGTTATGCAAGCCTCATTTTAGGTGTCTTACTGATGACTTTTTCTATCATTACTACAGATGCAGTTACTTATAGAAAGTGTTTGTAATTTTATAATTACCAATATAAAGTAATGATTTTTGCATAAAAACTGAAAAGGATGGAAATATTTTATGCTAATCTCTTTTTCCAACCTTTCATAAATATCACTGTGAAGAAATGCTGTTAAAGCAGGTTCTCAAGAAGCTGTGCTTATCAGAGTTTGTTACTGATGTTTGATATCTTGAGATAACTTTGTTCTTCAAAACTGCCACGGTAATATCATATTTGTATTAAAAGAGTAAGTCAGTATCTGTAGAAACAGGTTGCTGTACAGTACAGTATATGTGCTTTTAAAAAGTGATTTTTTAAATGATATGGCACTGTACAAGGGGTAGTAGTTTGGAATATGTAATGCCGGTTTGTGGTTTGTTTCTAGAAATTGTTTAAGAGAAGAAAAGATGCTGTTAGCATTTTCACTCAGAGTTATTAACGTTGCTTTACATACTTAGCTGTAACATCAGTTAAGTGCTTTATTTCTTTAATTTTTTTTAGAAAAGTTCAACAGTTTGTACTTATGCAACATTACTATGTATTGCACTAAAGCAAACTCTGTGTCCTGTAAATATATTTAGTGAGGAATTGTAAAATAAAGTATGCAGAAACTGCTTTCCAGTTTTGTCATTTGATATTATTTATGTAACTCTTGGTTTTATGTGCATGTGAAGCCCATGGAGTGGGCTTACTATATAGCTTTATAATATATTAAAATATGATTTGCACTGTCTGGAATCTGGCTGTTTTGTAAGTGTACAATTTGATATATCAGTGTCCTAAAAAATATAATGAATTAGGTAGGTGTATATCTATATATGCACACACATATAAAAAATGTTGTGTAATGCTATGCATTTGTCATTGGTTTTGGTCACAAGTGTTTCTCATTACACACAGGTTGGAGTTTTCAGGTTTGCTTAGGGAAAAGTAGCTAAGGGAAGGGAGGACACATAATTTGTATGCTGATGTCAGCCTTCTAAAAATGTAACACATCACATGCATAAACCAGATTCTTCCAGGAGATATTGGTTAGATGTTTAGACGAGATTTTAAGGTGTTTAAACATGCTCAAACTTCTTCCCTGAATACTAAAAATTAGATTTGTCTTAAGTATATTTGAACATTTAGAGAAGTTATGCACAGCCTTTAGAGAGTTAAGAATGCCTCTAAGATCATAGATTCCAAATTGTATTTCTGCCAGGTATAGCTCAAAGTGTCAACAGTAGGCACAAACTCTGTTTACAATTAACAAGATTTGATGTAAGAAAATATCAGCAAACTCAGTTTCAAATACAAAAGGAGAATAATCAAGAGATTAGGTGGTTCCTGGTACAGAACAATATTGTGGACAAAATGCAAAAAGAATTCCTGAATATATCATTTGTGGCTCTGTGAATTAAACCAGAAAGGCTGGAGTAAACAGCTTCTGAGTTTTTTTACCTGGAGCACTTTCATCATATTTTTCTGTGGTTGTTTATTCTACTGAAAAATGGCACACATTTTAGTGCATAATGTAATCACTACCCACTTAACTGTTTATCCCTGAGACTGGGGATAAAGGAATAACAATGAAATCAGTCAATTACTGCTTGTAGTGGTCTCCCTCAGCTGCACACAGCAGAAGCAATCAGGCAAGCTGGTAAAACCATCCCTTATAATCCACAGCTTTACACAGTACACTTCAGTGTTTCACTGCTTCTGACAGAGAAATATTTAGAGATCAAAAGTTGTCATGTGGAAGATAAGAGGAAAAAGCATTAACTCTACAGCAGAGGACTGCTTTAAACCTTGTTATGAATCAAAATGCAAGTAAATGCAATAGAGTAGCACAAGCAGTTGGACCTCACATATTTCATGAAGTCAAAATGATTGACATGGGAGAGTTTTCAGTGCTGCTTTAAAAGCTGTTATAATCTCTTTTAGGAAAGTAAATATCCCATTAAAAAAAAAAAATCAACTTGTGAGAATTTTCTTAATTCAGCTGAGCTAACCTAAGCAAACTGACAGCTGTTCCTGCAGCTTCACTTCTCAGCAACAACTGATGCAACCAAAATCCTAAATGGAATTCCATTTCCATTGGTTAGTTAAGATAGCAAATATACAGATATGCTCTTAGGAAATAAAGGAGAAAAAAAGACAGCAGAGAACAGCAAGATTAATTTAAGAACAAATTTTCCATTCTCCAAGGAACAGTTACTACAGGAAACCATTTGATGCGCACCTGAAATGATACATTCAGAGAAGCCTGTCATGTGACAGCCTTTCAAGTCAACCTGTACACTCAGAACTGACAGTTTTACATAAAACTGTTCAATAAAGACCGAGAAAGATTTTTTGCCCTTTTTATTTTGTTTGCTAGGAGGTTAAAATGTAAGAGCCAAATATAGAAACTGAATTAAATTTTCCTCAAAGCAATTTTTAGCTAATACCTGACAAAAGGAGGGAAGTCGTGCACAGTTCTTCATACATTTTATGTCTTCTGGAGACTTAAAATTGCATTGAAATAATCAGCTCATGGGTGTTGGGCTATCACCGGGAGGTTCAACCAGTCCCAGCAACAAAACATGAAACATTTTTTCACATCATTTTGTCTGTATCCTGAAAGAATCAAGAGACTTTTCTTGAAGAATTCCTGGCACGTGCAAATGCCACCATTTGGCTTAGGTAGACATGACTGTAGTGATTTACTTAAGAAGCTTACAGAAAAGAATAATAATTAATAATAATAATTTTCCATTGTTTTTCCTCCATTTGTTTTATTAGTTTTAATTTATATTCTCATGCTAGTGACTGTAGAAATCAAATCTGTAGACAAATACTGAAAACAGAAGAATAATTTACCATTACTGTATTAGTCTGAATTAAATACCCATTTCTCAAAAATCCCTTGAAATTTAAAGACCTGAACAAATACGGGGAGAATACTAAGTTACTGTATTTAATTAAATTCAGCTAGCAGACATAAAATCAACATAAATGGATTCAATGTTATTTGTAAAATACAGCTGAGCAAGTGTTGGAAAGCATTCAGTTGTTTACGCATGCTTATTTTGATGGTATTCTCATATCACTTTGCATTTTGGCACCAGATTTGTGTGATTGACTTGTACTACGAAAAATTCATAGAAACAAATCTTCAGGAGAAAAATTCTATTTTTTTTTTAAAGAAATTTTAATCAAGACCTGATACAAACACTAGACTGAGACTAATAAGCAGAACTGGGATATTCTAAAACATGTCACTAAGTATTGGCAGAGAAAAAGAAAAATTACAGATTGTGTCTGGAAAATATCTTTCTCCTGGGTGTTCTATGCTGAATAAATGCACACACACTACAGAGTATAAATGCATTTCTAAATAATGAATCTATAAAAGCTAAATTGAAGATAAACCCAATAGGCAACCAAGTGAACAAAAGTATCTTTTCAAACAGTCTGTAGCTGACAGCTTACCTAAACAAACTTCCTAAATGACTCAGCCTATGCCCATTTCATTGTAAGAATTCAGTTTCATATTTCAAAGACTCCAGCAATTACAGCTGAAAGCCTTCACTATCAATTTCACACAATGAATTATTCACTGCAGAATATGAAATAACAAGTGGGCATACTCTACACTTTGTAGTGAAAGCCATTGAACATCATAGATGAATTTTCAACTAAATAAATACAAGATAATCAGAAAAGTTAATCCAAGAAAGTGAAGTCCGCTCTTTAACATTTTTCTGTTATTTCTACACACTACAGGTCCCAGGCTCCAACCTGCATTGCCTTGGGGTCTCCCATAAGTTAACACCCATTTCTCTAGGGTTTTTTGAGCAGTAGTAGGAGTTCCGAGCAAAGAGGACAAACCAGAGAGCAGCTGAGGCCACAGAACAGCTTCCTGAGCTGCTCCCAGCTCTGCTCTGTAAACTGGACACACACTGTTGTTTGACCAAATACACCAAGGAAAAAACAAACCTACACTGGGGTAAGCACAAGTGGAGACGTAACAGACCAGACTCCCAAAAATCAGAGATCTCCATCTTCACTTGCCCAAGATACACAAGAGCTGCTAACAATTACTGAGTCAGCTCTAACTTGCATTCCATTCAGGCCTAAGAGGGCCTACACATTTTGTTCAATCATGTTTACCCATTTCAGCAAGAGGATTTTTCTTGCCAGTGACAGCACTGCCTGCAATTTGAGTTAAGCCTCCAGGCCTGAGGTCATGACAGCGAGAAAACAAATGTCAATTACTGACTAGCAGAAACAAAAACTGAAAAGGAATTGTGAAAATATGCAGTTTACAATAGAACACTAATGGAAAACTACAGCAGAGTGAATCCATTCCCCTCCTCTAGATAACAGCCCCTGTATGGTGCCTGCTAAATGGACTTTACCCTACAACCCGTGGCAGGGCTTTGCCCATAGAAACCATTCAGTGTTTCTAGGCATTACACAGCAGTCAGACACAAAAAGCACTTCACAAGCAAATTGGATACCCAGAATGGCTGGACTAGATGGGAATATACTCAGGAAAAGATGGAGGGGAAAAAAATGAGGAATGGATGTGGAAAAGGGTTGACAGGCAGTGTGGATTCAGACTGCATTCCTTAACTCCTGGCAGAACCAGAAAAGGCTCTGTGATACCAATATGACACAGAAAGGTAGACTTGTCTGTATTTTTATCATGTTCTAGTCTAGCTCAAGAGTTACTTCTGTTGATTTTGATTTCAGTAGAGGTACAAGACAGAATTTGATTCCTGAGACGGTCTCCCCCCTATTTTTGTACTAAGTGGAGTCTGAATAAATGTGCTCTCCATGTCACTACCCTCTGTTACAAGAGGATAAACGTATTCCCAGCTCAGGAGCCACCATAAACGAGTTCAAGCTACAGAGCCTGCAGATATTATTTCCCTGAATAATAAATATCCGAGACACAACAACATCAATGAGGTGGAATATTCTCTTGAGGAGCTTGAGAAACAACAGCAATTTGGATCTAATGATGCATCCATGTATCAACATGTGAATTTGTACCCAGGAGACAATAATGAATCAATATGCCCTTAAAACACTATCTGCTTTTCCTGTGTAATTTGCAGAGGAACTCCTGTGCCAGACTGAGCTTCCTCAGCACAGTGTCCACTATGAAATTAGGTCAAGCCCTTCATGCTCCCCTGCTCAGCAGCAGAGACAAAGCATTGCAGTAACTACTGAAGTGAGCTGGAGTTGGTAGCAGCAGTGAACTTAACTCCTACCAAATATGCTCTGTGATGTTCGACAGTCCATATAATCACAGCACATCTTCCTTTTACTGTAGAAAATTTAATTTCTGATCAGGGAGAAATTTCACAGTAGAAAAAATAGAACCAAAGAATATTGTTTACACTTAGCAATAATTTACTACATTTACTAGATGGAAACAATGAAGAGTGTAACTCTGAGTATATATCCTTCTCTGTCAGAAGGAAATAAAAAACACTTATACACAAAAATCGTTGCATGAATTGAATCTCTCTAAAAGAATAGAAATAATAAATACATAGAAAAATACTCATAAACCGCTTGCAATTTTGGCAAATGTTTTTATTTAGACTGGCTGGCTAAATAATTTGTGAGAAGGGGTTAAACCTTTGTCAAGCACTCCAAGTGAGATACTGAGGCTAGTGCCAGCTAAGAGAGTCCTGTCTGGCTGGATGCAATGCCTAGAACCAGCTTTTGGAAACACAGACCAGGTTTAAAATGCAGCATGTAAGACATTGCTAATGGAAACAAACACAGTCAACTGGAATATTTAGAGAATAGCATCTGCTTTAGTGCAGAGAGCAAAGTGAACACAGAGGAGAAAACAATTTGCCAGACAGAGGAGCAAAGTCTGGAACAGTATCATTACTTACAGCAGCAGCTTGTATCTGGATGACAGCGTTAAATAAAATATTGCTGAAAAAGAGATACCTAAAAACCAAAACAAGAGACATTGCAGTAAAAGAGAAGGAAGGGCAGAGTTGAAAGAAAAGGGCCCATCTAACAAAGACTGTTATTTTAAATCAGACCTGCCACCTAGAGAGTCCTTTGAGTCCACTACACTGTAAATTATTTAAACAGACTGATTGAGGATAATTAGCACACATCTATAGACCAAGGTGACTGTGAATAACAATAAGAAAGAAACAAAGGAAAAAACAAAAAACCTCTTCAGACCATCCTGGAAAGGAGTTATAGCAGGAGGAATAAAGTTCTAGATTCACGTTGAAATTCCATTATAAGAACACTTTCAGTATATCTTTAGCCAATAAATAATAGGCAAGCAGTGCAAGAGACTTTTCCCATTCTTTCTGCCCACACCCCAAGCGCATAAAAGGTTTGCTATCAGAAGACCTTTGTAAAAATTAAAAATGGCTTCTGAACTCATCAGTAACAAACACAACACAGCAACTTCTACTACATAAAACTATAGTCATACAATACTACAATACCTGGAAAAAACAAAAAAAAAAAAAAATTACAGGGACATACAAGCCCCCCCAAAACTCTTCACTTGAGTTGACTCTGCCCAGTCAGAGGTAAAAGCAAAGAGTGAGTGAAGAGGCTGCAGGGGCACCTGGTCACAGCTTCCATGGTGCTTTGAGCTTATGTGATTTACCCACAATCATAATCTTCTGAGGCAAGCAATGTCCTATCATTCACACACAGAAAGAGGGAATAAGATTAAATTTTTTGTTTAAATTATAAAGGGCAAACAACAACATCAGAATTGAAATTCAAGCAGCCTTAGATTCCAAATTTATGCTCTAAGCATTGCACCTTATTTTTCACCCAAAGAACAACATGGGGGATTGTCACTATCTCTGTCTACAATTATGGGTGTTTACTGGCTGATATTATTTAATTACTTTATTGACCAAGTAGGAAGACTTCAATGAACTTTTCAAGCAAACCTCCCCTCTGATAATTGTTGATAAGTAAAAAAAACCCGTGAATAAGCTGACTCCTTGAAGTTTCTAGAGCAACATACCAATAAGAAAAGTGAATCCATTTTCACTGTGAAGGTATCAATATTCAAAGGCAAACAAATCATTAATTTACAATTTGAAATTCATCATGGATGAATATTTCATAAGGTTCCTTCACCTATATATCCAAACAAGTCAAAAACCACAACCTTTAGGAGATCTAAAGTTCTTCAATTGACTACAACTATATCATGCAACTAACAGATCTCAAATCAAATTCCTGTTAGTCCTTTCTGTGGAATATAGCAACATGTAAATGTAGTAAATATAACTTCTGGGCTACTCATTACAATGGGAACAAAAGCATGAGGCACTTGGGAGCACTGTTGGCACAGTCCACTCTGAAGTGGACCTTGAATGTACAGCTCAGCCTGGGGGCTCATAGGCAGCCCCTAATGGGGGAAAAAATCAGAAACAGGCAAATGAACTAGAAAAGCAAAGCCTGAAGCTCTTTGTCTCAGTCCAGAACCTTCTACAATTACCACTTTTACCCAGCACCACAATGCTAAGATGCGATGCCATACACCCACAGACAATAATCAGCAATAAAATTTGCTTTTCTATCAACTGGCAAAGCTGCCAGGATTGATAAGCAATAGCAGGAATCAGGCCTTGGCATTGTTTGAAGCCATGTAGATGAATTCTCCTTTTTACTGATTTTCCTGTTGATTTAGTCCATATTGTCCAGTTCATCTCTTTCTTTTCACTATTAATCAGAAAGGTATTAACAGCTCTTCTGAGATTTCACCATTAAAAGCAGGCATCCTTTACATTTTCTGAAGCACTAATTTTTTAATTCAAAGTGAAAATACATCACATCATCTGTAAATATTTTAATTTTTCTCACACAGCATGGAGAGAAACAACCTTTTTTTGAAAGATATAACTCAATAATTTTATACCCATTCTCAGCTAAAAATGGAAGAGCTACCAATGGAACTAAAAGATGTTGCGTGCACCATCACCATCAATAATTCCTCCAAGACAATTAGCAATGCTTTGTCCTAAACTCTGAATAACAAGATTACAAGTGCACAGCCTCACTAAGACATTACAAAATAACTTACATGTAATAAACTTTAATGTATTTTTTAAAAGTCAATCTATGCAGATGCCACAATGTTTTTTAAGCTTTTAATGTACTCTTTCAAAATTCTAGAGTTGCACAGCTCCACAATGATTCTCTGGCTGTTTTAGAGGCATCTAGCTGAAAGAGCACTCAGCAAAAATGAAATCTCATGACACTGTAGGAACCAGGAGTTGTTCCCTAGATACAAAATAGTTCACAATTACAGAATAATACAAAAATGTCTATGAGATTTTAGATCATTGTCTGGCATTATTTTATTTCACCATATTCTAATACTTCTATATTTGCCATCACTAGGTATCAAAAAGAAAACATTCAATTATCCCAAAAGGCTGAATACTCTCCAAAATTCGTGGAACTATTTAAATTCAATAAGAAAGAAGTGCAAATTGGCATCCAAATTTAAAATTAAAAACTGCCAAGATTTTAATTCGGATTTAACATGCTGTCTGATCCGTGATTACACTGAACTTCAAATTAAGTTGCAAAGAGCTGTGTATAATATTTTTGTCCAGAGGGAAAAAAAAAAAAGCAAGGCAGAAAGAATCATATGCCCATATTTGTGGTTTAGTGTGGCTTTTGATTTGTGGCTTTTGGGGTGGGGGGGATTTTTATCTATTTTAGTATTTAACATATAGAACAACAAATAGCATATCGGGTACAGCTATTCTTTGCATAGGCCAGCTATGATTTGTAGAAATGCAGTCAGAAGTAGATATTTTTGTTGAAAAGGGATTCCCAAAGCAGAAAAGGCCCAGCAGAAGGAGGGGGCACTGGCACAGGGACTGGTGTCACAGCAGCCCAGCAATCAGCCCTGCAGGTCCCCAGTGGCACCGTCAGCTCTGCGGGGTCATTCTCACTGCCCAGCCCAGAAACTCAGGGGGCTTCTCTTCACTTCTCATCAATGCAAACTAGAACCATGATGCTGCTAAAATTCTTTGGGAACATAAAACCCAGAGAACTCGGGGCCATTTGGAAATATCACTGAGCATTTTCACACAATCACAGGGATTTGATAAATCTGTGTCACTGCTCGAACTAGAATAATAGAGCCTGCAAGTCTTATTAGCCTGAACTCCTCCCAAAGCAATTTTGTGTTTCTTAATGTAAGAAAACCAAGTGGAAACCAGTCTCTCCTAAGTCCAACTGAGACATTTTTTATTGTTAATCTTGACTTTTTCCAGTAATTAAATTGTAATGAAATATTAAACATGATACAGTAAAGATGATCTATGAGTTTTGGAAAGTGGGAGGCAAGTCTGCTGGACACTGAGGACTCAAGGCAATTCTTTTCATTAAAAATAAATAATTTTTAGTTATTACCCAGGAGGTGCTCTTACGTTATGAATTAAACTTCACAGAAAATTACTTAGATTAAAAATAAGATTTCTTCAATCATTGCTGAAGTAATGAATTCCCACTGGATGATCCTGGGATAGCAGAATAAATATGTATGAAAAAGAAGCAGAGGCTGCACTCTGCCAAGGTTATTCTGTCAGCTGTCAAGAGTTACACAGCACAAAAAAAATCTTTTCAAAAATTAGGTGCATTTGAACTCTAGCTTTAATTATTGAAGCAGTAAACTTCTGCACTTGAAAAACTGACATAAGTACTATTAAAGTAGTTTGGCTTTTTTCACAAAATATATCTGAAACATAACTTGTCTTTACATGAAGTGGGTTAATTCCATTTGAAGAAGGCTGCATGTATCATGTGGTGTCTGGGTACAGATTTGTAGATTAAAAACTTGGAGAGGAAATAAACAAATTTCAAGTAGTGGTCAATCCAAGGACTTAAGAAAGAAAAAAGACCAAGGAAGAAAGTTCAGTTTGGAGCTTGTCAGCAAAGTTACATACAAAACACATTCATGAAAGATTACTATAAACACAGGATTATTTCCAACTGTATTTAATTATTTAGTATAAAGCTAATCTTTAAAGTCTTGACTATCCCCCAGTTTCTTGTCTAAACAATAACTCAGACTAACTACTCAGGGATGCTGTTCTACTGTTCCAAAATATGCTCAAGAACAACCCTGAAGGAACTCTGCATCTGCCTGAAAAGAAGTATTTCACACACACACAAAAAAAAAAAAAAAAAAAAAAAAAAAAAAAAAAACCACCTCTGTTTGGAATGCGTTTGTATTACACTGATTTGTTTGTATTATATTACATCTCTCATTCAAAAACTCAATTATGAAGAGTCAGAAACACAGTGAGATTGCTCCTACCATTCACACAAATCATAAATCTGACAAACCTCATTTGATTGTGATGAAGGTGACAAGTGCCAGACTCCATTGCTGGATCTCCTGCACTCCCAGCTGCTCCTGCAGTTTGGCCAGCACAGGGGAGCCCCAAGAGCTGAGCCTGCCACAGACAACCCCAGAGCAATTAAAACAGGGGTACTGGATACACTCCTGAACACCCTTTGGACTTGAAAAACCACAATCACCGTCACCTGAACACAGAAAAATACATTCTGGAAACAAAAGAGAAACTCATACAATGTCCTAGGAAGCAAAGAGAAAAAAAAAAAAACACACAATTTTCAGAAACATATTAAAAAAGTTAAAAGGAAAAAAACCAAGCACTCTCATTACCTTGACTGACATTTAATAATTCTGATTATTTTAATATATTTTAATATATATTTAATAAGTTACTTGTTCATATATAGATACTTGCTAAATTTGCTACTAGATTCTAACAATACTAACTCAAAAGGGAAAAAAAACAATTATCAACCTATAATTTTCAAATGGGCAACTCTTCTTCAAATCAGATATGAAATAGCACAGGCTCTAAATATACAGTGATTTTTTTTCTTTATTAAATATTACATTTAATTAATATTACTATAGAAAACCATGTTATAATTTCCCTGACCCTCTCTAAATATGCGCAAGCACAAACATTTTCTTCCTAATTGTTTAGAGAATACCTAATCCATACATCAACCACTATAGCCTCCAACCAAAAGGTCCTCCTTCTGTTGGATTTTAGCTTTGTAAAAAAGCCAATTTATCATTTCTTCTTCTCAGCTCAGCTGCCATTAAGTCACGCATCAGTTTCCTTTAATTACAACCACACAGCATTCCCATGTTTTCACAAGGGTTTTAAATTCTGCCTCAGCTGTGCTACAGCACTTTACATACCCTTAAAAACTATAAATGAGGCAATACAGACTGTCAGTTTCACAAGTAATTGCAGATGCCATCCTGCTAACAGCTGGAATCAAGAGTTCAGCAGTGCTACCCAAGCCCCTGCCTACACCAGGAAACGCATCCAACAATCATCTCACCACTGCTGACACGATTCCCTTCCAATGAGCCTGACATCAATGCCTACATTCTGCATTTCCAGCCATGAAGGGTTATTTTGCAGGCATGCTCTGAATTCCTGCTTCCCAGAACAGAAACATTAATACAAAACACAAACACAGCAGAATCAAGACACTCATCTTAGAATTCTTGCACCTGTAACAGGCAAATGTGGAAAGGAAGGGACATTTATAGGGGAAGTTTACAGGCTACAACCAAGCTGAAAAAACACCACCTGAGGAAGTCTTTTTTTTTTTAATACCACTGAGAGGTTGCTCTGAAACTGCGTGGCAAATCTCTGAGGAGCACAGAGAAGCTCCTGTGCTCAGATACTCAATGTTCACAGCAATTTCTTAGTGAAGGTTGACTGGATGTCACTGTCTCCATCTGGTAAGGGAAAACATCATACTGACAGAATTTCTTTTTTATACACAAGGCCTGACCTATTGCTAGTGATGTTTAATTGAATCTTTTTTCAATAAGCCTTTTTTCACTTGTATTTCATTTGTCTGCTTTTAAACTCTTCACACCAAGAAAAACCTTTGCCAAAATAAACATTTTCAAAATAAAGAAAGGAAACATTTAGTAAATTCAGGTCATTTTTTTTAAACCAAAGACACTGATTTGTTCATCAAGTAGAAGACAGAAAAGTGATACTGGAAAGAAAAGACTGTCACCTTTCTTTTCTTCTGTTTACTGACCCAGGGTACAATGAATGGTGTTCAATTAAAACCACCAAACGAAGGATGCCTTTCTGGAAGTGCTAAAAGCATTGAGGAGAAGTTCTGCAAAGTCAAATCCTCCATAGTGGAAGCTTTAGAGAGAACAACAGTTATTTATAGACAAAAATTGATCCAAAAAGGTGGATCAGCATCTGGCAAAGAGCTTGGGGTCATAGAAGAAACCAACTCTTTTATTCAGATTCCCTATAACAAAACTACAACCTTGCCATCACAAATCTCTTTCCTGGTTGCTGGTCACACTGTCAGACTATTTCTAGACATCCAACACTTACCAAGACCTGATCCTTCCCTATTCTGAACTCTAAGAGCAGTATAAAAAAGGTGTAAGAGAATCACTTAAATTTCTACACCTCTTTTGTACTCTGCTGTGCTGGTATGGATAACTGCTTTGGCCCAAAGCAGCAGGGAATTATATCCTCTCCACAATGATGTCAAAAGACAAAGGTGACCTTCCAGTCTGGACTTCAGCCGCCACCTGTCAGCAAACCTGTCAGAGGCATGTCCTGCTTGCTGCATTTTGAACAGGTTCTCTTACCCTGCACTGTGCAGATGGAACTTTATCTTTCCACAGACTCAAGGGATGTTGCCTCCTTTTTGAAAGTGCCACTGACAGAGTTTCAGGAGCCAGTGAGGCAAATGCCTTCACTAGGGAACAGCTCCTCAGGCCGAGCCAAGATCAACAGTCCTGGTTATCAGCAGGTAAACTGGGTGCACCCCTCAGGTGAAAACATGGGGCACTCCAATTACTGCCAGGGACCGTAATTCACATTCTGCCCACAATAATATTGTTTGCAAGACAATAGAAACCTGAGTTCAAAAAATTAAAGCATTAATTATTAAATAATGAAGATTAAAGGATCTCCTATAGGTTTCAAAGCAATGATCTTTGTCTGACTGAACCAATTCCAAGACATTTTTCAGCTGCCTGTCCTTGATTGTCTTCCTATGTGTGGCTGAAGTTTCCCATCAGAAAACAGAATGAATTTCAGCCCTGAGATTAAAACACATTTTGAGACTGGGATTTCACATTACAAATGCTTCACTCTGAATGCTGTTGTGGAGTTTCTAGCTGGGAAAAGAAGGGACTGTGTGATTGAGGAGAGAAAGCGGGGGCATCTTGTTTTCAATGAGTCACTCAGATCCATTTTGAGTTCATACAATCCAGTCTTATCTTTTCATAACCTGTCCCATACCACTTCAGAACAGCCCTGAAATGTGGCACAATGCTTCTAGATTCAATCAACCACCAGAAACTGAATGTGCAGTCACTGCCTTAGCTTTCTATCCTCAAGCAGCCACTATTTCAGGAAAATTAGGACATCCTCCTCTGCAGCACTGTAGAAACACTGTGCAGTTATAAACAAGGTAATAATGCAGAGATGATGGAGTTGGACACCATTGAGGAGATTAGTGCTGGTGACTAAAGTAATATGCAGAAAATACTGCTGTGTTGCAACACAAAATCCCTGCAAAAAGCAAGCTATATTCTGGCACACCAATGAAAAAGCACTCACAAACAGCATTTAGGTTTGGCTTTTTATGATGCTGAACAATAACATAATTTGATTTCATTACCATTCATTGCTGTGTAATCGCCCTAATTTTCACAGAAGGTCTGGGGATGAACAGAAGACATACTCACATTATCTGACTCAGCTCCCCCTCAGTTTCTGATACCTTTCTCTCTTTTAAGCCCTAAAAACAGCTCCAGTCATTTACTGCACAGACAATTTGTCACTGCTGTGACAATAAATAATTCTTATCCTCCACAGACCCAGTTTGCTGTGGTAACATTCATTTGCAGAAGGAGAATTTCTGAACTGCATCAATCTGAAAATCTCCCAAGAAAAGACACCTGCAAGTCTTCCAAGGTTTATGATTCTCCTTGATGAAAGAGTGGCTCAGGAACACAGCAGGATGAGCCATCCTGAGCCTTTTGAGATGTCTCATTACAATGTTTTAGATCTCAAGGACATGCAAAAACTTATGCAAGAAATTTTACTGTGCATTTTCCAATTCTAAATAAGAGAACACACACAGGGGAGGGGGGTGGAAAAAAAAAGGAATAAGATCAAGAACTGAATTGTGGTAGACGTAGTTCCAAGGCCTGAACCTCTGAGTCAAGGCAAATAAAAGCTGGATTCAGCTGGATGCAGGAATCTGTTATTGAAGATACCATCAACAAATTTGCTTTACAATTAGATCCCACAGGGAAGTCGAAGACTGGGAGTTTAGGACTGTTTGTGCTTTATATAATTCAATTTATGATGTAACCAATCCTGGCAAATATTTGCCATTAGAGATTATATTAGCTGTTCTAGAAGTCACATAATAGAACCACTTCTTAATTAGGCTCACTACAACTTATGAATTTCACTATCATTTGATATTCTTGAAGTTTGCCCACAAAGAATTTAAGCATCAGGAAATGCCACCTGCTTGGAAAGACCCAGAATATACAGCATCACTTTTTTTTCCTCTTCTCCTTTTTTTCAATTTAATTTTACGTGATTAATCAGATGCATGATTCCCAGCTTTCTACAAATTGCAAAGCAAAGGCATTGCTATCATAAAAAGCTACTTTCGCATAATCAGATAACATTTAGCATGCCATTCATCTTCATTATACAGCTGATAAGCAATTCCCAAGTTGCATGGTTTACTTCTCCTGCATGCTGATTGGCTATTATAAAAATAAACATGTTTTGGAGCATCCCAATATGTCTATATAAATAAACAAGAGTTGAAATATAAAAAGGGTGGTATATAACTATTTAAGCACAGTATGTACCCTGGAAGGATATATATGTCAGAAGCAGCAGAAGTTTTCCCTTTTTTCCCCCAAATATACCTTTATTTGAACTTCCCCTTACTTATACCCAGAGCAGTTCATCTGACTAATGTGCATTTCAGAAGATGAAATGTGCAGCCAAACTTCACACACTTCCTGGAAAGATGGGGGCAGGGGGGGAACTTTTGGTTTCAGCGTATTAGTATTGAGGAATTAATATTTTTCTCTCAACTCACACAATACTGAATTACAAGATGCTCCTGCTCAAAACTCATCCCTCACAGGACCTGTGAACATTTATTTAATCTCTGCAGAGACCTGTTACAACCTCCCCAAGTTTTCCTTCCTGAACTTTATTCTTCTGCAAACTTTGGAATTTAGCCTGAGGAGCTAGACTAATTCGGATGCTCTCACTCTTTTCTCAGTGGCTTTGTGCCTGTAAGTATGTGCTCCAGATAGAGGTTATTTTTAACCTCAATTAGTTTGTGGTATTAGCACAAACAAGGATGTGACATAAGGTTGGATAAGCAGACAAGTGCAGGGAAAATTCATAAACTAGTATTGCTCAAAATAAATGAAGGAAAAAAATATGAGGAGGGTGGTTACACACACACACTTCATCCACTTATCCTGTCATTCTCCTGCAATACCTTTCTTCCCTCCCAGGGTAATTTTCTGATCCAGTCTCTGGCTCAGGGATTAACAAAAGGATCATTAGGCTGCACAAGTACAGGTGAACACAGAGCAGGATTTCCATGCACTTTAAACATCTGAACAGGTTTTCATCCTTCACTGATACCTCTACCTCTTAACCAAGGGCTGTATGTATTTATCTGTGTTGTCAAGCCACGGTGTATCTATGGCCAATGAGGAAATTAAATTTGCTTGCTAGAACACACATATATTCAGTTGTTAATTTTTCCTTTGTTTTCTTCCTTAATAGAAGTAGAGCCCGTCAAATTTGCCAGACAGATCATTAGAACGAAATAACATACACAAGATTATTGCAAAATATTTTTTCCTTTCTTCCCACAGCAGCATTTATTCTGACACTGGCCTTGTGAATGATGGCAGATGTCTGGGGCCATGCAAGTCAGCTTCCTAAAGAAAGAGAAACCAGTGACGTCAAGTCCAGGCGTAATTTAAGTGTAACTTGTTCTATTTATGCAGAGTCTCAGTTCTAGGTTTGACAAAGAAATTACCAAATTGCCTCTGGGTGATCTCCTCCTTCAATAACAAGGCCAACAGAGTGGGCAGTGCTCAAAGAGCAGCTCTGCCTCAAGAACTGAATTTAATCAGAACCCTGGGCAGAGAGCGAACTCTCCTGCTGCTCTCACAGTCCCTCTCCAAAAGCCTTGTCACTCCAGTGAGCCTTGCATAACCAAGGCTCAGCGCAGCCCAGCACGTCCTCCCAGCACTGAACATATGCTCGTGGGCTAAGGAAAAATCCTGCTTGAGGACTGCTGTAACTCCCATCTGCTGACACCTACACAGCCCTGCTCCTCGGCACTGACAGAGACAGCCCCTACAGCTCAAGTCAGAGGCTTTGTTGTGCCAGACTTGAAGCAAACACAACCCACGCATGACAGCCAACCTCTCTAAACATTCACCCAGAGCACAGGAGCACCAGCAGTTACTCACCAACTTGCAGAATGAGGGCACTTTCACTAGGTTTGTATGGAGCACCTCTTCAGATGTGTTTTTTTTCAAAGTGGGATTTTATGTTTCTAGATATCTAACACACAACATCCATAGTAAAATTTCTGATTTGTGTGAAGTAATAATTTCCCTCATTTATTATGAGCTTGTCTGAAGAGGGGGGATATATTTATAGCAAAGATTACCAGCCAGTAGCTGAGCTGAAACCTTGGCAGGCATCCACTGAAGATGACAGTGATCCACTGAGCTATGTTAACAATGACAGGGCACAGGGGAAAGAAGTGACCACAAAGGCAGAAATACAGTTGAGGAACAAAGCTCTGGATTTTGCTAATCTGATTATACAAAACAGCCCATTATAATAATGGTCTCTATTACAAACTTTAAAAAGCATAAACATAAAACTATTTATTCATGATATGCCAATTCTAGTCAACTCTAGGTCGAGTCCAGAAGGAAAAATCCAAGATATTTCTATCTCTCTACAACTTTATGAAATGGATTTCGGAATTAAAAGCAATTCTGTTTAATACCCTAAAATAATCTGTAGACTAAATTGATCCCTGAAATCTGACCAGTGAATATGTTCATGTTTTCCACATGTGTTAAACAATGTTTAACATTGTGCAGTATTATGGAACTAGTAGAGAAAGAGGACAGCATTGAAAGGTGTAGCAGTCTGCTAACATATACAGCTTTAAAAACATGAGAGGCAGGGAACATTATCTTCCCACACATTCCACCAACAATTAGAACTGTGCAGTAAAAACAGTAATGCTACACAGAAAGCAAGAAAATCCAGCATGTGATTTTCTAAATTCATTCATTGTCATGTTCATTCCATAAACATGTTACTAATTTATAACTTACTAACTGGAGTGCTATATGAGTCTCCAGTTACCAGTGATCCTGTATTCCAGTGGAAATACACAAATAACAAGGTCAAATAAAGAGATGGACTAGAATCATCAGCAGTATTCCTCCTGAACAAGTGACCTCAAGGTTTTGAAGTTTTTCTAGATACAACTATATTAGAGTTCCCTTCATGGATAAAAATCCCATATCTACAGAAATACCAGGCTAAAGTAAAACAATTACATCTTAAACTGTTATTTGTCATACTTTGCTATAGAACACATGATCCCCATTATTGTTAAACTTATTAACTGGTATTTCCAGCTGGTTTAGATTCAAAGCATTCAAGCATGTAAAGCATGATCCATTGTCTTTTTACAGATTATTAAACAAAGAATATTTTAAGAGCCCTGCAAAAAAAAAAACCCAAACTCAATTTATATTCAGGATTTGACTTTGAACAATTAAAACCTACATGACTAGTACTAAAATTTGAAACATTAAAATAACAGCAATATGGTTAAACATTTCATTCAGTTGTGTTCACTCACTCTCTGTTTGAGACTCTTCCAAAGAAAACACCCATAGGTTTTACTGAACCAACCATATGACAGAAACAGGGACAGATGGAGAACGAGACTGTGGCAGTGCACTCACAGATGGAAGAGGTTGTAGACGATATAATAAAGATGTTTTACACCTCTCTGTATTTTCAGTAAACAGTGAAATAACATACCAAAAGGCTATCACTGCTGGTGGTAGAAGAGACAGTTCCTATTTGCAAAACCATGCTAAAATCTATACTTGAACCACTGCACATTAAAGCAGTTTTAATTTCTGAAACGTCCCCATTCCTGATTTCCAAAAGTTTTAATAACTACTAGGAACAGTGGCTTAATCTAAATCAATACCAGATGAATTAGGGGCAGATTCCCAGAAATTCTCTAACCTGATTTCTCTCAAAGGTAGGAATGTCAATAGCACTGGCCAAAAAGTTAGACATTCTCAAGAAGTTACACAAAAAAAGAACTATCTATTTAAATGAAGAGATCATGTGATCCCACATGAGATGAATCAAAATGGTAAATTAGTTTATCTCAGCTATACAGCAAAACTAAATATTTGCACCAGTTGTATATTCTAATGTAATTTTTTTTCTATGTCATTTTCCTAACCATACTCAAGATATTATGGAAAACGTTAAGATATATGGGAAACGTTATGAAGAAGTTCTCTTACAAAACATAATGGAGAAAAAATTAACAAAAGGGAATGTGACTCAAATTACATTTACAGTAATTATTTTTTCCAGAAAAGACGTAATTATTAATTTATTTCTTCATAAGAGAAAGAAGACCATTTATACAAATATGAACACTTAATAGTCTGAATACAGTGAAGCATTAATCCAGAAATTTTCATTAGCATTCATTCTAGGCATCTCAGCAATCTTGAAATTATGTAGTACCTTTGTTTTAAGGAAAAAAAAAATCTATTTGGCTTCCTAACTAAAAATACAAAAAATTCTGTAACTTTGAACTAAGATTCACTAATCTTAATTAAACAAAGAGTTGTCATTTATACAGATATATTTAAATTTAAATTAAAGCAATGCTACTCAGGTTAATGACATAAATATATGATACAAATCAATAGTACAAACTCTGTGGTGCTCTTAGTTTTTTCTCTAACAGAACAGAACCTACCACCTGCTTGTACCTTTATCACAGAACAGTACCTGCTGCAACAGTAACAGCTTTTATGCTTCACCTTCCTCTAGAAGGGAATTGAGAGTTGCTGCAGTCTCTTGGCCAGCTTTTATCTTTACCCAGCTGCATTATTTAATATTTAGTCTAATCCCTACCTCCTGTCCTTGATTGCATTGTCCTTTATCCATCAGGGATGAATGTCAGGTTTTAAATATTTACAGGTGTTTACACCAAGTGTCCTACTCTACTCAACAATCAGAGAAAAGTGAATCCTATCAACTCTGAACTACATTGGATTACAGGAGAGACCTCATATATTGTGCAAAACTCTGAGTATAATGCAAGAAAGAAATTATAGCATCTCAGGTGTCTTCCAACGGGGCTGCTGAGAGCCTTACATGATGGATATGTGCTACATGAAAAACACAAAGGAGCCCAAAGATTGTTCTTCCTCCCACAATTGTCAAAACCCCTTCTCCTTCCTCATAAAATCTCACAAATGTCAATAGCTATCGACTCCTACTCCTGTGAAATAAGGAGTAATATCTTAATAACATTCCTCATTAATACAAGTTTTTCTGTGGAAGAGCATCTCTGGATGGCCAAGTGCTTGTGGTGTATCATGATTTCACTTTGATAAAAGATTTGATAAAACTTTAGCCCCAACTTTGGCTGTGCCTACATGCCCAAGCAGCAAGGACTAACAGCAGCAGATTTGCAGAGCAAACTCAAAGCCACTAAGGTCCCAACATCCCCAAAAAACACACTTCTTAGGACCTTACTTCGTATTTGTGTTGGTTTTGACTGGAATATAGTTAACTTCCTTCCCAGTGGCTGGTGTGGGGCTGTGCTTTGGATTTGTGCTGAACACAGGGCTGATTACACAGAGATGTTTTTGTTATTGCTCAGCAGGGCTCACTCAGAGCCAAGGCCCTTCCTGCTTTTCACAGGGTCACAGGAGGCTGTGAGGAGACACAGCCAGCACAGGTGACCCCACTGAGCACAGGGACTCCAGACCAGGTGACATCATGCCCACTATGTAAAGTGGGGGGAAGACAGACAGAAGAAGGACGGAAGGGGTGGACAAGGGGTGGGCATTTGGAGCAATGCCCCTTGTCTTCCCAAGTCACCAGCACGTGGCAGGGCCCTGTCCTCCCTGGGAGGGCTGAACACCTGCCTGCCCTGAGAAGCAGTGAATTAATGCCCTCTTTTGCTTTGCTTGTGCACACAGCTTTGCCACTCCCACTAAACTTTCCCATTCCTTTATCTGAAGCCATGAATTTTCTAACATTCACTCTAGAGTTCTCTCTCCCAGTCTCACTGGGGAGGAGTGAGTGATCAGCTCTCTGGGCTTAGCTGCTGGCTGGGGTTAAGCCACAACAGCAGTTTAGTCCCATGGAACATCATACAAAATTATTAAAGTTTCAATTATGTTCAATTTCATGAGGTACAGCAAAGAATTGCAGTTTGGAATGATCAGGAGATTCATTTCAAAAGTATAACCCATCCAAATTAAAATTCTATCACAGGCATACCCTTCCAATTCTTATTTCAAAAAATCTAGGGTTCCCATTCTTTACACTCAAGATTTATCTCTTGTAGAACTGGCATAATTAATAAAATTTCAGATTACCTTTCCTCTTAAAACTTCTTGGCTAGCCAGTGGTGCTCAAGATCTGCTGTAGTAAATAACGTGGAATATTTATTTCAGTTGTTTCAGACATATTTTGTAAATCTCATTTGCTTTGCTTTAGGGAATGAAATACAAATAAAAGTCACTTTGTATTTTTTAGTGCAATTTAGTAGTGGCAGTTAATTTTTGGTTCATGTATTCAGGTGCCTAAAGTTGTCCAAAACTGCCCAGCATTTCATAAATTGAAATTGCAATCTGATACATGCAATTTTAATTTATTTATGCTGCAGTGTTATACAGAATCACCTTCCCTCAAGATCAGAAATAAAATAAACATTAAACAACTGCAGTGACCCTACCACTCTGACAACCACTATAATATCAAGGGGGTTTGCTAAATGAGATTAATAACTACCCTATCCCTGTTAGTAGCACAGTAGATCCATCTTTTTGGAAAGATCAATATAACAAACCAAAAAACATACCACTGTGTGGGGGAGGTGCATAGCATAGAAAGACTTGTTATTTCTCATTACGTATTGAACAACCTATAACACAGAAAGCAATACGAACAAGCAAATGGATAAGTATGCCTTTGTTTTGTCCTCTAACTCTAGCCTCAAATAAAGCTGACTCACTTACAAACCTCCTTTCAGTATCATTTGTTCCAGAATTGTCTTCTCTGCCAGGCACTCTCTCTACAATAATCTCTCTTGATCAACTAGTGTAGCAGGTTTTTCCCACAATTGCAAATTATGTCCATGCAATGCAAATTAATTTTTTGTTATTTCGTATTCAAAAGACAATCCCAGGAGAGAGATACTCACTGCTTTGATCACCAATAGAAATGGCAAGAATTAAGCTTTTCATTCATCCTTTATAAAAATATTTGTCTTACAAATCTTTAAAAATCAAGATTTATTTTAAACTAAAATAGGATGCTATCCCTTGATTTATACTATGAAAGCAGTAACTAATTTTTAGTAACAATAGACAGACTTACATAATGCACAATTTGGATCATTAAAAGTAGCTAATAAAAATTCACAAATATTGATGAGCCAAGTGAAATACTGGAACCTTAATCAACTACTCTAGTGAAACCTACACAATTCTTGAACTAAACAGGTCATTTTGTCAATAAGTAGTGTTGATGTCTATATG
This sequence comes from Onychostruthus taczanowskii, assembly GCF_017590055.1. Taxonomy (NCBI): domain Eukaryota; kingdom Metazoa; phylum Chordata; class Aves; order Passeriformes; family Passeridae; genus Onychostruthus; species Onychostruthus taczanowskii. Next base: position 5,899,101 of record NW_024503679.1, on the reverse strand, counting down.
CTTTATAGAGCCTCCACAGCTCTAAAACATTCTGTAATCACATTTATTGTAACAGAATTTGACTGTTTAGGCCTAGACATCACGAACTATAATTTCCCAGCAGCTAATATTGTGGAAAATTATATGTCATTTAGTAAGGCCTCATGTGACAGAGGGAACCAGTTCTGTAAGTAAAAGATAAATGTAATAAACATAATATTAAAATTTATTAGCAATTAGCAAATGAAAGCAATAGGCCATTCAAGATTAGAGGTACTCCAAGTTCTTGAGCTGAAGTGATGGAGCTTAAATACAGGCAGTAAAGGTTAAAAGTAAAACCATCCCAATTGACATTTTACCTTCTACACCTGTTTGTACTACTGTGGAATAATCAAATACCAGTCTCTGAGCAGTCATGCTTCTATGTGACAAGTAAAGAGCTTACTCCCATCTTCAATTTATTCCTCTTGCATAAAACAGCAGCTGTCTCTCAAGACTGAACTCAGAGCAGAAGCATTTGCAAGCACTTGGAAGCTAAAACTAATAACATCACATATATGCAATTGTTTAAGGGAACCAAATGTATTTTTCATGTTGCTACATGGCAAATGGATCAATTACCTCACCTCATGTGCCTTGTGAAACTGAAAACTGATCTTGCATCCTTCCAGGTCACACATCTCTTTATTTATGTCATATAATGTTCAGTACTTTGAATGATTTATAGATAGCAAGAGAGCTGCGCTATGTTTTGCCAGACTAAAGAGTTCAGAAAGCAGCAGTTCCTAAGCACTTTCCCATCCCTTTTATTAATGCACAGTAAATAAACTTTATCAAGACTTTAATGTAAAATTTCCAAATTAAACCAGTTATTGAGTTCTACACACTTTGAGTTCGCAAATTAAAAAGTCAAGACAAAATGTCTTCTAAATATTAGCTTTGTGGGCCACATATTGTTGGCAGAAAAACTATTTATTATGGTACCATTCCCTCCTAGTGTGAGGTGATTAACTGCAGATCAAATGTATTAACTATGCATCAGGAGTTAGCTACGACATTCATCTTATAATGCCACTCTGTTGATAGAACAACTTTTCCCATTACACTAAAAATTCCAATACTGCAATTAATGAACCTAGATAATGTTTAAAGTAAATAAGCCCTTTCACTATAATAGGAGGGAAAGTATTTATTTGTGGATGAGGTACAATAAAGCAACCTGTTCATAGGCTTTTGTGCAATTCCTCCATGCAATTACTTCAGCCTGAAAACTACAATGTGAAACTCCCAAATTAAATACAATTAGTTCTGTGGATTAACTTCACACCAAAGACAGTTTATTACTCCCAGAAGACTACAATCCCCTCTCTTACTAGTATTTACATATTCTTATAAATCCTTTGAACTAGATCATTCTGTCTTCCTCACCTGTGCTATGCACATTTATTCCTGCCACTAGAATATCTCTATTTCTCTTCTAATTCTGGGACTCATCTGAGTAGTGCTGTGGCTGTAAACCAGTTACTATTGGGTGCATGTAGGGAAGGACAAGGAGTAAAACAGCTCAGGGCCAGACACTCAACAGATGTAAAGGAGCTCAGCTCCTGCTAGGATACACCTATTTCACAGACAGACGAGAACACCAAGGGTTAACCTTAAGTAGTCAAGTCTCCTACCTCATCCAGTGCATAATGGGCACACAAAGACAGGGATATTATAAAACCACTACCATATGCTTCTGATTCAGGATGTAAAACACTCCAGGGCATGTCTGAAAGCAGATGGACCTCTACAGAGATCATCTAAATCCATGGCACCCCAGGGACACTCCAAGGATGGCACTGTACCACGAGACTCTACCTCCTTGAAAACATATGGAGCAAAAGGAGAGATCCAACAAAGTTCTGATCATGGCAGATCAGGCTACATTCCATCACACAAATAGGAATTGGTCACTTATATATGTGATAAACACTCAGATGGATTTCAGATCTGGGGCAAAAATAGCTAATTTCATGAAGCCATCAGATTACTATGCAATGGCAGTCAAAAAAAAGTAAATTGAGTCTTAGGCAGTGTTAAGAAAGAAACAAAGACCAAAACACCATTATGCATTTCATGGCAAAACATCTTGAACACCATCAACTTTGTGTCTTCCTGCCCTCAAAAAGAATAGAATAGAAAATACAAAGTATAGAGCAGACTGACAAAAATGAGCGAAGATACTAAACAGCTTTGTGACTCAAAGGCTCCTCAGCCAAGATTAAGAAAGAATTTTGATAGAAGTCTATAAAAGTCAAGGGTATCATGGAAAATAAAGCATATCAAATGACAGGCAGATGGCAGGTCACAAACAAAAAAAAATGGGGTCCTTCACAATATTTAGGAATTACACTTAGGACTAAAACAACAATGGACACGTTCTTCATTTATGGGAATTCCTTTTTGCTCAACATCTTGAGTAAATCTCAGAGAAAACCAAATCAAGTACAGCATGAGTGAGTACAACAGGGAATCATAAATCAGTAACATGAGGACTCCTTTAAAAATAGGTCAGGATACATTGCAATATTAATCCTTCTCTAAGTACAGTTTGCTTCATCTACATCCCGTTTTCTTATACTGCAAATGCTTTCAAGCATCATATTAGTGTTGAATCAGATCAAACAGCACAGAGCTCTCAATCAGCACTGGAAGGTTTTCTCATTTTCCTAAACAATGGGGAAGGAGATGTACATGCACACTACATCAGGAGTTACCAATGAAGCAGAATAAATGGGTCACACAGTGTTTTTAAAAGTCTGTTACTGTGAAAATACATGCCCACTAATGGGATGTAAAAACCAGGTTCTCAGTAAGTAGGTCATGCAGCATTTTTATAGACTATTAGAACATACACATGCATACTAATGGAATACAAAACTGGATTCTGTTAAAGTAAGAAGATTAGAGAGACCAAAAAAATCCTGTGACATGGATGGGTCTGAGGAGGTTGCTCTATTAGACAGCTGTATATATTTGTCAGGGATAATCTGTTTCCTGAAATATTTCTGTCTCTTTTCTTACAGTTGTTTGGAACAGTCTCTAGGGGGATTGTGCTTCTCTGTTAGCTCAGAGCAATAAAAAAATAGCTCACTTCTAAAACTGGATGTTAAAAAGTAACTCTGCCTCTAGAGAGCACTACCGTAAGCAGTCCAAAGTTTGAGGAAAGGAAGCTAGAGGATGACAGAAACAAAACCAAGCATAGATATGTTTAAAGCTATCATTCATTCTCCCATAATTTTGTTGACAGACTAGACTTACATACAAAAATAAAAACCACATTGAACTGGCATAATATATAACTATAATAAAACTACAGCAGCGTAATATAAAGGATGTAAAGCAACATGACTTAAATATAAACACCTATCTTCTTTTATTTAGGAATACAAAATATTTATACTTAATGTTCATTTATTTGAGACCTACCAGACAAGTTCATCATTTCTACTCCTAAGATTGATTTGTCACAACAAAATCAAGATAGTTGAAGCAAAAGGTTTCTGACAAGTGAAAATACAACATCAATTTAAGCAGCACATGATACATCTCAGAAGTGAAAATGCATTGATCTGACTAGTTACAACTTTGCATACCAGAGAAAGTCTGCACTGGGCTTTAATTACTCCAGAACTCAAGCACATTCACAGTTTAAGTGTGGATTCAACTGTTGAGTATCTTGGGCTTGCAGAAGGAATTACTTTTTTGAAAAATAGAAAGTAGGCTGCCCAGAATGAAAGCAAGAACTCATACAGCACATTCTTCATCCTTCAGCACAGGGGGGCTTGCGGAAGCCCCCAGTGCTCCCTAATCTGAGAAGCACAAACTCCTTTAAGAATGACACTGCATTACAACCTGCCATTCGTGTGATGTTAATGCCTGCAAGATAGCACACTGCATTTTGCCAGACTCCTAACAGCCCCACTACTGACTGGGATCCTGCACCCTGCAAATGCCCTCTGCAGAGCCCCGAGGGTGCCTGCCTCACTGCACGGACACAGCCCAGGCAGGACTGCTCATACTGGCAGAGCTGAATGCAAATAGATTTCTTTGAGTTGCTACTTAGAAAAATCAAAAAAGCAAGCAAATCAGAGCAGCTAAATTTCCCATCATTGTTGTTCTGGGTTTGGTTGTTTTTTCTGGGTTGTTCTCTCATCCTGACACTGATAGATTGCCACTAACCCAACAGCACAGCCAATGGAATCAGAACCTAATGGAGGAATTAGAACTGCTGTTCCAGTTACAAATCAGAGTGATGTCAATAAAGAGGACCATCTCAGAAGCAGCAGAAGATAATTAACAGTTTTCAATCCCAGAAGCTACTGCAGATTTCCAAGGGAAAAAAAAATAACTTTTTAAAAATTAAAGATCAGTTAAAAGCTATGGGATGATAATTTAAATAACAAGCACAGAAGGCTGATTTTGTACCAACAGATCATAACCTTCATTCATTCAGTATCCTTTCACTTCTTCCCTTGGCTGATGGAAACTAGAGATAGGATGCAGCACAAAGCTGACATGAACCCAGCACAAACTGTAATAAAGAAATCCAGTTAAGACCCTCACAGAAAGAATTCAGATGAGACAGGTTGAGAGGAAAGAATCTATGTTATACATCTTTCAGAGAAAGCAGGAAAGTGCTGATATATCCAATTTACTTTATGAATGTTTAATGTTTACTGATAAACATAGCCTTAGACTGAGAAGTGGCAGCTTTAGTTTTCCATTGAAATTAATAAAATAGCACACTCTGAAATTAGGCTGGCAGTTAAATTTTTACTGTTAGCTGTTTCAGCTTACAAAATTACCTCATCTTCTTTAGGGTATAATGCCACATTTTCAAGTATTTGCAAGAAATTTCAAGATAATTGTTGATTCAATGAACAGGTACCAAAACAAATTTAATAACAGAGTAATATCTTGTAAATGCTTGTCCCAAAGCACAACATTTAAACAATAAGATTAAATGAAGACTTATTTCTATCTTGGCCAAATTTATTTCTAGATCAAAACTTAGACTAAAAAAGTTACTCTGGTAAGTCTGAGGAGGTTTTTGTTCCTACTATCACCCAGTTCACAAGGGCTCATGGTATTTTATGTCACAAACTAGGATACAAGCTGGAAAGTGTAGCTCTCTAAATAAGTAATTCCATCAGCAAACCACTGATTTGCACAGAAATACAAAGCTTTTGGTGGGAATGGCATTCATTTTGTTTTGTGCCACCCTCTCTCTCTGAGGACAAAGAGCTCACTCTCACCAGATTACCCCAGCAGAGGATGACTTTTACCACAATCCCATTTCCTTTATCTCCTAGACCTCTCCACTCCCACATGGAAAACAGGAGTGAGGAAATCCTCCTTGGCTCAGCAGATCCCATGGGGTACAGAGTGGGCAGCTGCCTCTTCCCCCTCTGCCACCTCCCCCAGCTGCTCACCATCACCCCAAAGGCAGCTCCTCCCCAAAAGTGCTTTCCCCCTTTCAGGGCACATTCCTGAACTAATCCCAGGTTTTAGGGGACACCCCAAAGCAGACCAGGTTTGGTGATGGGCCTGGCAACACCTTCTCCTACAGCAAGTCTGTCTTCCTGTTCAGATTTGTAGTTTCTCCCTTGTCACATGAAAATCAGAATTTCTAATTATCAACATCAACTGGGCAGGTTGCCTTTTTTTTTTTTTAAGTCTGGTAACAAAAGCAAAGAAAGCTAACACACTGAAATTGTACAAACTCAGTATGGGAAGACACGCAGAAATCACTGAAAAAAAAAAAAAGCAAAGATAAAACAGAAATACAAAAGAATATATATGTATACTATCAAAACTCATTTTGTGATGTAACTTGCAAGTTTATATTCTATATATATATTCTATATCTAATACTCTAGTATAGAGTATACTCTAGTAAAGTATAGCTTTTAAAAACAAAACCTTTTATAGCACCTAAAAACTCTGAAATATTTTTAAAACCCAACTGACCATTCAGACGATGATAGTCACTAGAAGTCATTTCCTGTCATTTAAATTATTTCCACCAACAAATAACCCACTAATAATCAAAAACCCAGCAGCATTCAGGGAGCAACAGGAACTGGAGTAAGAATATTTATAGACTACAATCAAAATGCAACTTGCATTACCAGAATTTACAGACCTGCACCCTGGTCTAAGTTGGTTTTCAGCTCTTCTCACCACCCTGGGGAAGAACTGTAATATGCCACCTTGTTACAAGTGTAAGAATATTTATAGACTACAATCAAAATGCAACTTGCATTACCAGAATTTACAGACCTGCACCCAGGTCTAAGTTAGTTTTCAGCTCTTCTCACCACCCATGGGGAAGAATTGTAATATGCCACCTTGTTACAAGTAAGAAAAATGCATTCTGTTCTGCATGTGGATGTTCAGGAGGTGGTTTCACTTCTTGTCATCTTTTGAGCCTTAAGTTTTCCCTGCAGGTTTGATTTCAATTGAATTCCCAAAGTAAACCACTTCACAAGGGTTCTTGACTTTCAAGAGCTATAAAAAAATAACTCCCAGTGTTTGCAGTAACAGAATATCTTCATTTAAAATGACCTTCTCGTTTCTGACGCTTTCACCCTGAGCAGATTGCCTTAAGAATTAAAGGATACAAATGTCCATTCAAATATCTCTCTTTATTTTGTATTTTGGGTTTGGTCTGACACAAAGTTTTTGACATGCTAAGAAACACAAATTTTCATATTCTTTCTAGCTTTAAGAAAATCCAGAAATAACAAGAAAAGAAAAAATATTTAAAATGCACTGTAAGCCCTCTGCATGGAATACTTTCACACCACAGCTAAGGCAACAGCGCACAGCATGTCAGATAATATTAACATTGTAGCAGCTGACCACAAATAAAATTAAGGTGGTCTGAAACCACCACCAAAGGTTTTGCACAGTATTCTGCAGCAACACATGGGTTCCCATTCACTCTGCAGAACTATCTTCCAGTGTGAGTGGTGCTGTGAAAGAACAGGAAGTGTTCCAGATCCCTCACGTACAAATTCTTTTTCATGCTGAAGGATTGGAGAAAATTCATCTAAGAAATAATTTTTATTAAAATCCCACCAGGTGGCCTTTATGGAGTCATATTAGTTTATTAACATTTAGAATGTTATGGGAACATTCTAGGTGTATTCCTATAACATCTGAACAATTTAAAGTAGATCATTTTAAGGGGTTTTGTTTTTCTTTCTGAATTGTAGGGTTTCTATCCTGCCTTACACATGCACTGCCTGAAAGTGACCCTGAGGATCATTGGCAACAGATGAATTCTCTTCTTAATTCTCATGGGTGCATTTCAGAAACAAAGCACGTGTGGAAAACCTCTGTCAGACTCATTAAGCAATTACAATGACTTCTCAGGGGAAAACAGCAACCACTCTTGTAGTAGCATCCTTAAAAACAAATACTATTCTAACAGATGCACTGCATTTCTCTGAAATCCCCCATTTCCTAGGCTGCCTCATGGGAAGAGTTCACTTTCTACTCTTCGTTCACTCCTGATCAGGTTCTCGCAGTACCAAGGAGCATTGCCAAGGTTTCACTGGGACATTGCCAAGGTTTCACTGGGACTTACCCTCTATCTCAAAGATTGTTTCATTAAATACATTTTCATTTTAGTTTTATTTTGCTTTTTTTTTGGTCTCTCCTGAAAATCATCCTTTTGGGGCAAATATTCTTACTTAATTGTATATAATGCTAAAAACCTTGCTAAGAGTAAGATACAAAGTAAACACAAAATTTGCAGGAAATACCCAGTTAATCTGCTAACCTAAATTACTGATCTTGAGTTCCTGCAAAAACTGAATTCCAGAAAGTCTCACTTTATCTGCAAAAATATTCATTTCAACATTAAATCTTTGAAGTTCTTAGCCAAGAACAATTAGATTGCTCTTAAATTCAGAATTATTGGTTATAAGAATGTGAAATCATGCAAAGGACAGTTATTCTTCACAGAAAAATCTCACTGACCTCATTAATTCAACTAACAAGAAATAGTCTCCTACCCATGTTATTTTAGACAAAGACATATATTCTACTCTGGTGCCCACCCATCTGGTTCCTCAGCATGAAAACATTTCCAAAAAGCCCAGCTCACTACAGCCACTCTGTCACAGGAAAATTCCACCCACACTTTGTGAAATAGTAAGACAAGAGGTTTGGAATATGACAACTCAAACTCACTTTAATAAGTGCAAATGCAGGGCACAAAATCACTGTAAAAAGCAGATTTCATTCTTTGTGCAGCATCCAGAGAACATTGAGATTTTACACAGAGCACTAAGAAATGAATGAAAAAGAAAATATATAGACTGACTGCAAAGGAATTTGGTCACAATGGGAGTCCTAATGCAGAACTGCATCACTTTTACTCAAAGAAAGAATGGAAGTATATTCAAGCTAACTTGCCTATAACAAAAAAGAATTTTAGGGGGTAAATAGTAGGGATAATTGCTCTACACTTCCAGTTCCTTTTAGCTGAAATGCTTACAAGTGTGTGTGATTAATGGCAATCTGTCACCATCATTGCCTCTCAGAGAAGGCCAATGTGCAGCACTTCTGCCAGCATATATTAGTTTGCCAGAAGAAAACAGAAAATCTAAAGCCAGTCTTACACCTTACAGAGCCAGAAGTGCCAAAGACTTGAGCAACTGTCAGAGAGATCTCAGAAGAAAAGCTGGCCAGCCAAGTGGAAATATTAGCCAAAAGCAAAACACTTCCAGAAAAACGTGTCTGAACAACAATTTCCCTCATTTTTCTTACAAAGATTCATGAGGAAGGCAGAGCAGGAAGAAGGTAGAAGGAAAACTTTGCTGAAATGGACCAGAAGTACAAGTCTTTGTTGACCAGATTGTACTTACAGGTGTTATACTGGATATGTCAAAATAATTTATTTTAATAGGAATATTAAAAACGTAGATTATCTCAAAAATTTGGAAAAAATTTCCAGCTGCTCTTGTTATCCTGTTTCTCTCTCCAGTGTGCACATGAGCAACCACAGGACACAGGGGTTTTTCTTAATTTATGCACAAATACACTAGATTACCTTTTGTTCAATAAAGTAGAAATTTATTCTGAAAGCACAAGCTTCATTTTGATATAGTTATTATGAACAATAGATTAAGGTCAATTATCATGCAACATGCAAGGGGGTTTAAGCAAAGAATATAATACTGTGAGATATTCAGATAGGTGCCATAGTGCTCCTCACATTCAATCACTTACACTTTAAGCTTCTGCAAGAGTGTAGTATAAATAACAAGGGCTTATATAACAGCACAACTTCTACTATTGTCAGAGACAATCCCAGTAAACTGAATTCAGCACACTTCTGAAGAATTTGAATTATCTGATGCAGCCCTTAGTCATTCTTTTTTAATCTAAATACAATTAATCACAAAGGCACTTAAAGTTTCTGAGATTTGGCAGCTTGAATTCTAGGTCTAAAGCAGAATATGAAGAGAATAAGGAATATAGTACATACCCTTTGTTGGCTTCCTTGAACCTAAAGTACACAGATTTCACAATCACAAATAAATAAAATGAAAAAGAATAATATTCTTCACTATTTCCTCATCTGTGGAGATTCCATTAGTAATATTTAAGATTCATACCATTTAAATATGAATGGTTAGGAAGTGGGATGTGCCAAGAAGTAGAGCTTTTACTGTTACACTTTAAGATCTGTTTAAAAATTAAGTTGTTGGTCCTGAACAGATTCAATGGATGGGAGTCTCCAAAGATTTTTTTTCTTGGCACAGCACAAGGAAAACACTGAAACAGTTTGTAGTGCTTCATATAATCTCCAAATATGCATCAGTTGTTTCTGGTTTTCACCATATTCAATTAGAGTCTTGAAAAATACATATCCAGAACTTGTTCTTCAGCTTTTTTGTTGTTTTTACCAGTTACCAATAGAAACAGCTAAAATTTTTGTGTTATGTGTTACTCCCTGTAAATGCCCTTCCACAGCTTCAGGAATGTTTCTCCATCTAGCCTGTTCCTGTGGTACAGGGATCAGTAAGAGGACACCCAGACTCATGGTCTGAGTACCAGTGCAGTGGCCCAGCAGCTCAGTCTCATCCTGATAACCTCATTCTGGCAACTGAGATATATTGATATATCAATACATTCCAGACCATTTATATCCCTTTTCACCTGGATGTCTTATATGAATTTCCTTCCTGAGAATCATGCAAACTCTTAGCAACAAAAAGATAATATAAAAACCATTCTTTGTTTCAGTTCAGGGAGAAAGGATGTGTGTTAGCTGTATAGTAAGATTGTACCAAAAAATGGATAGTAATATGTTCCTCCTTCACACTTAGCCTTGTAAGATAATATAAAAACCATTCTTTGTTTCAGTTCAGGGAGAAAGGATGTGTGTTAGCTGTATAGTAAGATTGTACCAGAAAATAGTATAATAGTATGGATAGTAGAAAATAGGATAGGATATGTTCCTCCTTTACACTTAGCCTTGCCTTAAAAATCAATCAAAAGAACAACTTGCAGTGATTTATTCCATTTTTTAAAGTAATTTAAAGAACACTAACCCTCAATACAAAATTAAAAAAGAAATCAATTCTTTGGTCCAACCATTCCCGCAACTTAGAAACTAACTATATATCGGTAAACATTTACACAAAAGAAGAAAAAATAGGCACACACACCTAGCATAAATAACATAAAAGCCCATAAAAAAAGAGATAAAAGAATTTCAAGTAGAATAGCTCACTGTAGATAGGTTCTCCATAAGCTGCAAGGTACACTTTTTTTCACCCTTTTTAGCTCAATTCCTTCTCTCACCTTTTACTTAATATATTTAGTGTCTTCCTTGATTAACCACACATACAGTGCTCTCTCCTTTAGAGCAAAGACCTCAGACAAAGTATATCCAGAATACCAGAACATAACAAACCCTGCCAAATTTCTATAAAATCAATCTTTCCTCAGAGAAAGAATTAAAATATTCCATCAAGACTCCAGGATAAAACCATTCCTGTCTAAAAATTGATGAATAGTAAAAGTAAGAATTTATGTTTCACAATGAAATCTTTGCATCTTTGGAAGTGTTTCAAGTACTGTTCTATATAATCATTTTATCAATTATTGTTATTTAAAACATCTATTTTCCCCTGTAATCTTTTTCTATAGTTTTTATTTGCAGACTATAACCAAAACATGATGTAATAAATAATGAAGTTTATATTTTACTTCTTTCCAGACACGGAATTCTAGGAGACAAATTATTTATGCATTAGTTTAGATTCAGAACAACTTTATGGCTTCTCTTTATGCAGCTTCAAATACACCAGCTAGAGATTAACAGACATGAGATGGATCTACCCAAGTCAGTACGAGCTCTAATGCCACTGATCATTATGTGAAATATAAGATGTTCTTTTTACTTGCTACAGAAAACATGTTGTGCTGATAATCTAGTAGAAGCTTTCCATAACATTTGTGGAAAACAAATCATCATAACTTAAAGATAATTTTAAAATGCTGCATTAAGTCTCCTGCCCAGGGAAACCCTTAAAATTCTGCTGATTTGGCAAAAAGATGCATCTATTGCTCATTGCTCCATGAAGTAATGAGAACAGAATCCCAAATAATCCAGGTATTTCTGCCTGCAATAACCATTTTTCTAGTAGGAAAAAAAAAATCTCTGTAATACAAGTAGCATGTCAATTAACAAAAAGTAGCCTGACAGCAGCCTTAGCAATATTGCTCAAGATTAATGCTGATTTGCAGCTTACAGCTATTTAACTGTTACTCAAAATCAGTCTTGCTCTGTAGGTGGGAGATTGGTTTTCCTAAAAACACTATTTTCCATGACTTGAAACATTGCAGGGGAGTGGAAATCATGGTTCAAAAATCCAGAGCTTTTTTAATTGTAGCAAAAATTGACATTACATATCAACATAGCCTCTAGTGACTAGTCATTCTCTTCAGAGGATCCTTCAGAGCCCTGAATTAGGCTAGCAGTGCCCTATGAATATTTTTCCAGAAAAACTTCATCTCTTTAACTTCCCCTATTTTAAAACAAAAAAATAAAACTTGGAATTCATCTATTTCTTATTATTTAATAGTACCATGAATTATTTCCTGGTAACTAATTGCAGTTTGTGAGCCATTTGAGAAGAGATCACTCTATGCTTGTGATTCGCTGCTTAGTCATATAAATGGCAAATTTTATTTTCCAACTGAATAATGTTGGCTTAAAGTTAGGAATTCTAGACAAGAAAAATGTGAAGGTAATATTTATTTTATATTTTAAAATAATTTTCTCTCTCCTCATATACCTAGTTCTGCACACTGATCTAATAAATAAGTACCATTATATACACTAATAAAAAGACTATACTTTCACAAAAGGGATTACAACACAAATATGTAGCAAAATACAGAGGGTGGTACAGGAAAGGAAAGAATTCTCAATGTGGAAGGGTGTGCTTAAAGGGTACTTAATAAACACCCAAATATTGAGTTTTCCTGGAGAAAACTTGAAGGAAGTTACAGCTGTTGAATCTGCTGTACCTTGCTGAAAATTGAAGTTTTCTCTGCTGCCAATGAGGAAAGTAGAGGACAGTGAATCAATGATCCACATTCAGCAGAGTCCTCTGGACATGCCTGTTCAGAGCCTCAAAACAATAAATCTTCATTCAGATTCCAGCCTTTACTCTGCAGTGAAAATGCCCTCAGGAGAGCTGTAAAACATTTTTTGCAGCCATTCCCAACAGCTGAGAAAACACTCCTCAAACCCTCCCACAGAAACATCCTCAGCAAGGAACAAACAAAGAGTGATGATGTTATTTTGTGTGAAAACTCATACTTGGACAACATCATTACAACAAAGTACTTGGTTCCTATGTTCAAAAGCAACACAGAACTTTCTCCTTTTCCCTGAAGAACAGAAACACAAACCTTAGAGTCAAATAGAATACAAACCTACCTGGACATCCCTCTTTTCTCCGAGTACAGCAAGTTCCAGCAGAAGTGAACCAGGCTTGAAGGCAGCCATGGAGGAAACCACGTAGGATCAGAGACAAGCTCAGCAAACAGTGGAGCCAGGTTAGCTGGACTGTCTGAATTAACTCCCTTGAGCAGAGCTTCTGCTTCAAACTTCTACTGAACTGACCCAGGGATATTTCCCCACACTGCAAAGAAATTCTGCCCTCAGAGCAAAATTTGCTGTTTTCTGGAATGGGCTCATGGTGAACAGCTGCAGAGCCTGCTCTGTTTACAGTGAGTAAATGCTTTTGCAGAGAATACTGTTCTTGGAAAACATTTGGCTCAACATTTCAGAGGCAGAATGAGCACAATCTCACAGGATGAGCCTATATTTTTGGGAGCTGATATTCAGAGATACAGGAAAATTCTATCACATTGCTGTAGTGTTCACAACATTAACTGTAAGCAAAACAATTGAATCCAAATATTGTAGTGACCAATCATCCTCTCTGATCTTTTTAAAAGTCACACTGAAGTTGACTTTTGACAACTGATCCCAAAGCTTATATTTTTCCAACATTAGAAAAAACATCTACCAAAAGTTGTCTGGAGCAGGGATGCAGAGTTTCGAGCTTCCCTAGATGAGCAACAAAACCACTGCAGAGTGAGGTACAATACCACTGCTATTCATGCAGTCTAGAAAAGCCATGCAGAAAAAAAGAATATGCAGAACTTGAGAGAAGAACAATTATTTTGGCAGTTACTAAAAATAGTGACCCTGAGGTCAGGGTTTTGCAGGGTACCTACAGAGGTTTTCAGTGTAGCAAGCTCCAAAAGAACACCAGTAGGATTTTAAACTCCTAGAAGACAAGTTTCATTGGAATTAAACTGAAAGTTTCCATCTTAAGCAGAAAAGGCAAAAAGGAAAATTAGAACAGAACACCATAAGAATGAAATATAAACAATTCTTCCCAGCCAATTGTCCATGTTGGCACACCTTTAATTCCAGAATTGATTTTCCTAATCTTATAAATATTCTGAGATGCAGAGAAGTCTACCCAGCCTCAGTATAGGTTCTTCAGATGCCTCTAAGGCCAGGGTGGCTGGTCCCAATTTGGGGTTTCTCACATGTTGCCACTACAGCCTTCATAACCTTGTCTCCAGGCATGCTCAGTTCCACCCACTTATCTTAGAGAAACTTGAGGTCACAGCAAGCAGAAAAAATGAAAACATCAAATACTGCCCATAAGAGAGAAACAGAAAAAGGAAAAGATGAAATGGAAGAAACTACCTGGTGAGTTATTTATTTTCACAAATTCAGAATAAACTTCTTTGCCTTCAGAATATTGCATAATTCAAGCACACATTCCCACACGGGAATTCTTAGTTGGTAGAGAGAGTAAAAAATTGTGCTTTTCAAAGAGAAGGTACATAATTTTAGTTTCTAGAAGAGTTCCATAACAGAATAAACAAGTATTTTAAAGTCCTAGTGGAGATTTTCTAAAGAAAAGGTATTTCAAGTATGATTTTTTAGAGAAAATATCTCTCAATCTCCTTCTTTCTAAAAGAATCATTTAAATATTAGTAAACACTACAACACCTAAATACCAGTAAAGGATAGAGGAAAAAAATACCTGAAGTAGCTCACCTGATGAAGCCTCAAATGCAAACTTCTAAGGAAACAGACCATGAAAAAAGGCCATTTTCTTTTTGACATTCCTTCAACTCCTTTCTAAAAGGAGGAGAGTAAAGGGGGAAAAAAACCCACTAAGACAAAACTAAAACGGCTTTTGCATCGTCTTAAAAGTAAAATAGCTTATTACATACACTGGAATAAATATAAATGTGCAAAGCTGCAGAATCTGGCTCACTAGAGTTTGTGATTTCTGCTACAGCTTTACAAAACATTAAATATTTCCAGGAAGATCGAGAAAAGCCTTTGGATCAAGCTGCAAGTGTAAAAAGCAAATCACCAGAAAGTTTCTCATGCATAATCCTGCATTCTGACTCAGAGGCTCCCATCACTTGTCACCCCTACCATGAGAACTGCCACTGTCCAAGAACTGTAAAATCTCTTCCGACACTGGTTATAACAATTTGAGAGTTGGCCATTTAAATCTGGCACATAATATCTTCTGTCAAAATAATTACAGTCTTTTGGGAAAGCTTTTCCTGTACTGTCTGGATTTCTTTGTGCAAGGTTGTCCCCTTGTCATTTGCAAACACATCCATAACATTTTAATGGCAACTGCTGGACCTTCCACTCTGCTACTGAGCTGTCTTGAGTAATTTTGACATATTTTATTCCCTAGACTAAGACTGACAAACAGTTTGGGCTGACAAACTGTACCAAGCAGCCATATCAGTAATTACCAAAAGCAGCTCAATCTTAACTATTGAAGCCACTGAAATGTTTCAAATTCAGAAGCTTATATAAGTAGTTTCTCTGAACAAAAACATTACAATTCTTAAAAAACCCCACACGACCATAAACAGGTATTCTTTGGCAGTGAATTTTTAAGTACTTTCCAGTTCTCTTCCATACTGCTGTTACATTGTTCTCTTCCTGCTACATCTTTTGAGGTTTAGACTAAAAATGAGGTACAATAATCTAACTCATTACCAGTCTTTGCTTGCATTTATAGGTCAGCTAAAGACTACTAAATAAGGATAGAGAAAAATCACTAAAGTAGCTCACCTGGTGACATTTCCATCAATTAAAACCTACCTAGTAAGGAACACATGCAATGACCAAAAAAAAAAAGTTTTCCTTTTTACTCCACTTCAGACTACAAATATGGTATAACTGCATTACCATTGTATTACAAGATACCAGAAGCTGAGTCTTTCCTGTGGTCATTAAACCTGACTTCAGAGGTTGGATAGATTTTTCATAAAAACACAATTTAATTCTGATTTAGCATCAGTCTCTCTCAATTTTCAATTAATGAAACCAGAAAATCTGAGAAAATTTTTCTCTAAAAATCACTGGAGTGCACTATTCCTGAAACAGAAGGTCATGGGGTGATGTGACAGTAATGACAATATGCTTGTAGGGCCAGTGAAGCACAGCAGACCCCGAGAGCTGGCAGGGCTCCCCCCACACTGCTCCCTGGGCAGAGGGTCAGGCATGACAAAGGCTGAGCCCTGTGGCCACCAGGAGCCAGGGAGCTCGAACCCCAACCTCAGCACAGGCTCACTGGGAGGTAAAGCAGAGTTCAGGACAGGCTTGAGCACTTCATGCCTTGAGGTCTGAATTCAAGCACACTGAGGGGCAAAGTTGTTATGGGAGCCCCCCATGAGCTGTGACCCACAGTTTCCATTGTGCAGGAATGTAACTGGCCCAGTACTGTCACCCAGCAAAGGAAATGGCTGAACTTGTCTCATCTTCTGGGGATTTTTTTTCAGAAGAAACTGTTCTGCCAGCACCTGCGGCCAATTCCTTCCCAAGCAATAGGAAAACCCGAAGACAAAGAGCTGAGTGCAAGCAGCTGCAGCTGTGCTGGTCGCTGCAGAGCCTGTCCCAGGCAGGCAGCATCCATCAGCTGTGGCTGGGTGCTGCACAAAGGCTGACACAGCTGAACCATCCTGAGCCTGCCCCGGGCAAACAGCAGGGCATTTCTCTGAGCACAGGATGGCTCCAATCAGCTTTGTGTCAGAAATCCGTGGTGCATCAGGCATGGGAATCAATAACAGCTTCCTCTGTTGCCCACATCTTTACTACATTTGTATTTTAAATTAAATAGAGCTTTATTTAAACTGCTGTCTATGACTGTGTTTTGGTATGCACCACATCACATCATTTGAGTATCTAGCTCTTGCATTTCTGTGGGGTGACACACATACTTCTACATCCGAGATGTTTCAGTTATAAAAAAAGGCAGGGGGAAAAGACTGTTTGAACATAAAAGTTTACAGTAATTAAACAATTATTTGCATTTTTTCTTTTCAGTGAAGAACAAGTTGAACTTAATTACCCCTTTCCAAAGGGAGTCTTCAAATAATTTTAATTAATTAGGAACAGTTTACCAAGATCTTTGCCTTAGCCTTCTGCTTCTCGAGGTCTGAATAAAGAACAGAGGAAGACAACTGGAATGTCACCAGGAAGAATTACTGAGCCCACTCCTCTTGGTCATTGCACTGAACTGGCATAATAAAAAGGTTTTCTCTTCCTATCCTCTCATTGCAATAGGGATCAATTTGCATTGAGCTCATAAATCTATGAAAGACAGATTGCACAAGAGACTGCCTAAGAATAAAAGCTTCTAAAGCATTTTTAAATTTAAAACCACACAAAAATATAAGTATTTATCTTAAGCTCAAAGACATGTAATCTTTGTTTCTGTTAATCACTCTCATGAAAACATTGGATCATTGGATTTTTTTTTTTATTTCTCTGGTCTGTGACCAATTCCAGCTAGCAGATTACAGTTAAAATGGAAAAGGAGTTTCTCACCAGATTATTTTCACAGAAACTACTGAAGTGTGTCTTCCACAGGTCAAGTTCCAAAGGCCTGAACATTGACCCAAGAGACAGAGAGCAATACAAAGATTAATCTGAAGCACACACAGCTCCAGAAGATGTCTTTTTGGTCCAGCATTTTAAAAAGTACCAAGACTCAACCACTTGCAAGAAGGCATTTCTAACAATTAACTGTAACTAGAAGAGGAATATATCTTTTGTGTAAGATATGGTTAAAGTAACAGGATACTCCCATAAAATGCATGCCCTCTATGTCTGGACAGCATCATGTTTACACACTAAACAAAATGAAAATAAACAAAATTAACAGCAAGTCTCTCTGGACATTCCGTTCACTTTACCTTCTCTGCACACATACTTAAATACAAAAGCCAATGGAATATCTGCAGTAAATAATCAATTATTGGTTTGAGGTCTTATCCACTAGATTAACATCCACTGACAAAAGTTTTACATCTACATTATAAAAATATTTTTAATTCTCAACCTTCACACATACATCAAAAATAATTATAACAATTTGCAGTAACTAACACATACAAACACACATTAATTTTATTCTACACTTTTTTTGCAATGCATGTTTCAATATAATGCTTTCAACCTCTTAACAGACTAACACTGATGGTCACAAAAAGCTGGAATAAAGCAATAAATGCTCTACAGACACTCACCAATAGGATACAGATCATCAGCACTTATGAGACAGGAGCACAGAGGATCGAAAATGGAAATATCTGAGGAAATTAAACTGAGATATAGAGGTAGGGTTTAGATAAGAAAATATTTAAGTGAAACAATTATGAGAATTTTTTGACCGTTCTTTTGTACCATAAAGCCTCCTGGACAATGAGATCATATCACCATCCTTCATATTTGAACGCTGACACTTTGAATACCTCCCACTGCAATACATTAAAAATGCCTGATTGGGAACATTCTTGTGCCAGAGGGAGAAGAGATGAGAATTCTCCAGCTTGAATCCGTACTTTCAAAATGATGGGCGTGTTCTCAGTTTAATGTTGAAGACCAGAATTACACTAAATTCCTCTTCAATTTTCTATATGTGAAACATTTAGGTGGATCAGCTGAGAAAATACTGTTCTTGCTTTGTAAAACACTGAGCTCTGTATGTACCCTCCCCAGGCAGGATTACAGAGGATTTAACACATGTGCCCAGTGCTTTTTAAAGTTTAAATATTATTTCTCAATTTGGGGCTTCAGTACAGCAGTTATACATATTTGCAAAACTTGACACACAATTTTCTTAATGAAATTTGATACCTGTGTCCCTGTCCTACTGAGATGTGTAGCATAATTAGGAATCTATTACCCATGTGATGGATAAAGATCTGAACTTTTCACAAGCATGAGATTAAAAAGAGCTTCATGTCCTTCAATTTTACATTGTGTCATAAAACTCCAGTGCATTTTCTGATATAAGAAGTGGATATACACTAGGATTGCAGTCTCCCATGACCCTCATTACAGAGCTATAAATATCATTCCCTTTCATTTGCAGAACTTGGATAAAAGCATAAAGTTTCTGCAGCTACAGAAAATACATGTATTTTAACATCTCATGCTTAACATTACAGAATGATATCTGAGCAATTACTAAATATTTCAAGTAAATCCTAAAAAAGTCTGAAATGTTTTCTGAAATAACATTCAGTAAGTTAGATTTTATTCAATCTCAATGTCCTACTTATTACAGAACAGATTGTAAAGTAATTAGACTACAGCTGGCATATTCTCAAACGTGTGATATCCAGGAGAAAGGTACTTACTGCTATTTTTTTTCAGTCACTGACACAGTAAAATAGTTTGAGTTATTTAAAAGGATAGTTTGAGTTATTTTTAAAGTACTTTAAGCATTTTTGAATCTTTGCATAAAAGAAATATATTTAAATACTTTGAAATAAAGAACATCAGGTAATATTGGTAGAATTTTTGAGAACTATTTCATCTATAAGTTCACACATCCAAACAGTTGTAGCCCTGATGCCATATCTGCCACTAAAACTTGATGTCCAGATTGATTTGTATCTGGTCATTGTTTATTAGACATAATTACCGTTTCTACGTGATCTTTTGTGTAGATAAAATCTGGTTGGAAAGATGGTGTTTCAAATGTCTGACAGCTGGGATATGCTAACATGGAATAAACAGAACAATGATGTAAGAAAAATTATTTTAAACCATACAGGTGTCAGTAATTCTATTGTTATCTCGTCATGCAACCATCCTCAGAAAATCACATCAAATTTAGTCTTTGGTTAAAGTCACTCACCTGCCCTCAGCTGTATTGTTCAACTGACACCTGAGTGCAGAAGGTGACCCCAACAGAACATTTGATTCTTTTTCTAAAAGGACAAGTCTCTCAAACCAAAGGTATTAAACAAGAAAGAAAATCAAGTCACTGGAATGTGACACCATTTGGAGCTAACCAGGTGAAGTTTGAACCAAGAACAATTTTAAGCGTATTTGTGTAGTAAATACAAGTGTGTCTAATCTAGACCTACTTCTCATAGAGGAGAAAGCTACTCTGTATAAAACAGACTTAATATATTTATGGATATCACAAACATTCCTCAATATGAAAAAGAACCTCAGGACATACACCTTAATTTTCCTCTTCAAACAGTTTTTTTGGCAAACAAACTGAAAACCAATAATATTGTGCTTAAAGGCCATTATTAAATTTTCGGCTCACAATCACTAGAGAAATGCTAAATCTATAATAAAATTCATCCATTTTTATCAGTGTAATTATCAACTATGAAAATAATAATGAGTCAGATTTTAAGGTGCAAACTTACAAGTCCCATCACATTAGGCTTTAAAGTTGAGTTAAACATCATCACATGTCTCCATTATATTTACTATAAATCACTCATATTATAAAAGCACATTTAATTTAGAGTGGGATAAGTAATTAATAAACTATTTCAGTTAATTAAAACACTCTCTGTAGGCAGATAGCAAATTACTGATTACATCGCAACTCAAAATATTGAAAAACATTTTTCAAGGAATTAAATGGGAATATTTTTAACATGATATGTTGTTAGTGGGCAGAGAAAAATACAACCATCAAGGGGCTTCATTTACACAAATGTTTATCAATAACATCCATATGTTTAAAAATGAAATTACTCAATTACACATCTACTGTGTCATCAAATACTAGAGTGATTTTCTTTTCTGATGAAATTTGGTATTTTGCTACCAAATTTGAGCATGCAAACATTTGCTAGGTGAACACAAAGGAAGTTCTAGCAAGGCTTAGAAGTCACACCAGAAGTGCAGATGTGGTGTCCTTACCCCGTTCAGCAGGACCCAGCAGTGCAGAGCGTGTGGACCTTCTCCTCTGCGCGCAGAGCAAAACCAGCTCCTGTCCCAGACGCTGCCAAAGCCACTTTAACACAGCTACAGCTCTTCACAGGCCCAGGCTGAGCCTCAATATCACTTACATACTTACATATACTGAGTTTAACATCACTTATTACAGATTGTTTTCACCTGTGCCTCCTTGTGTTTGCACCTGCAGGTGAGACACAGGTGAAACCCATCAAAAAGTGAAAGAGTGAAATCCTGACTGAACAAAAAAGGATCTGAATGGCTGGGAAGACACAGGGCAGGTACATGCACACACACACCCATCCACCCCTCCAGTTTTGTTGTATCCTGAATTTTACTTGCCACATTATTCCTTAACCTGTGATTTTAATACCAGTATTGCTATCATCCTGAATATAACTCTACAAGTAACCTTTTATTCACTAATAGAATATAAATTTATGTAAAAAACCATATATGTCAGATGAAAGTTCTATATACAGCAACAGTTGATTGAAGTTAATTACTGCTATTTGAAGCAAAAATTCACCTATTGCAAGATACCCAAACAGAGATTTCTGGAAGTAGCCATATTATAAATGACACTCAAATCACAAAATCATACTGTTTCCCATTTCAGGTTTTCTGTCACAGGATATAATTTGGGAGGACGTATAAATTTGGCAAGCTTCAGCTCTAATATAAATATGCAAATAACAGACCCAGCATTTTGTCACTGTCTGCAGATTCAGAGTCCTTCTAGCTCAGACAGGTGAACTTCCCTGAAATACAATCTCCCTCTGCCACACTGATGGATTTTCATCAGATTTCATCTCCAATAGCATCTTTGTCATTTCCAGTTAAGTTTCAATTTCATTTCTCATCTTGATGGGCTGTGGAAACAACATTCTGGGGGAAGGGGTGGGGGGCTGGTATCATGAAGACCAAACTACAGTTGCTGGTTTTTCTGCTTTGTCTGTTGATCTAAATAAACATAAAGCTATTCTCAAATATCAATTTGAAATACTAGTTAAATCTCTTCAAAATTTTTATACTAAATCTATTAATAGAGACAGTGGAGCCATTTTGTAATAGGAGAGTCAGAGAGACTTATCAACCAAATCACATCTTGTTTAGACAAATACATATAAAATAAAGAGGCTTTAAAGGAAACAGTGTGAAACTACATCCAAAAGTTATTCAGGCAACAGAAGTAAAACGTGAAATACTTAGGTACCTCCAGGGGTACCTGAAGTTCATACATCGGTAACTTTTCAGTGTGGAAATTCTGCATTACACAATTTGCAGAGTGTTTCCAGGCTAGGGACAGTGGTGCAGACCTTTGCATGAGCCAGTCTCAGCCACCCTCTGAGTGAGTGGAATTGAGTCTGTCTTACAGTGCCAACCCACAGGCAATCCAGAGGAGCTGGTTAGTTCAGGGCCAATAACTAGAAAATGTGTTCAGAAAAGTAAAGGGCTGGTACCACCACCAGGACCCCTCTCTCCCAAAAAATAAGAAGTTACTTAACCCTGCCCTGTTGGGTGTGGAATTGCTCCCTGGCCTTACGGATCAGGCAGTCCTTCCTGCATTCCTAAACTCTCTCTCCTCTCATTGCCATCACACAAGATTGCTGACAGGCTGTTTTACCCTCTATTCAGCTACAAATGATCTCTCTCCACTTTCAAACCTGAATCCTATAACCCTCTGGAACTTGTGGAGCCTGTAATCAGAATTGTGAGCATACAGGGTTTACATTAGACAGCAATGATGCTTAATACTGACTTCAGAAAAACACTGATACTCTCTATTCCAAGGGATTTAAGGTAATTCTCTATAATCAGGCTAGTCCCTGAAATTATAGGTTATACACTATAAACTATACAATCGGAAAACATATTTCCCAATTATTAAGCTTAATCCTTAGAAGACAAATGTGTTAATGTACCTGGTAAATAGCTAATATGAATAAGCCACATGGAAGATATTGTCATGGGCCAAATAAATAAAAGCTAGTTACCCTGTTCTCCAATAAACCTGAAAAACACTCCCTGTATCCTACAGGGCAAATCACAAGGGATTTGACTTGGAGACTCATAGAGAGAGGCAGGAAGTGAATTAAATAGGCAGTGTTATCCATCAGTGATAATAATAATAAATCCTCATGAATATGTAAGCTATTGAGTTTTTAGACTAGTAAAGTTCATAGTTCACTTTATTTATTATTATACGCCTGCAAGTTCCTAGTTGAGTACATAGTGCCTGTATGGAAATTAAAACTCAATATTAAATAATTGTCATTTTCGTTCAAAAATTATTTTTCCAAGTAAAAAACAAACACAATAAGAACTATTAGCTTTCAATTGTTACTGATTAATTGAGTCTGACTCTCCTAAGGCCTCAGTGGAGCACTTGAATTATTTGCATAATTAACTTTTTATATCCATATTGTTTAAAGATTTTCTATGTAATGTGAGCTCTATTAGAAAGTTAAACTTTATTTTATTATGAATGTGGTTAAAATACATTAACAACCAAAAAAATGAAATATGACAGTCCTAGAAAATTACATCAGTTGAGGAGTTACAGGTCTGTCACAAAACAAAATACAATCTCTAATTTGTCAATACAGAAGATGAATCTCAAAACAAGGAAAACTTTCTTCTCAAATTCCAGAGCATGAGCAACTTGCATCTTTTGCAATTATGCAAAATCCTCTAAATCTGCTCACTGACATCAAATTAAGATACTACCATCCCAATTTACCCATCAGAAAAAGCAAAGTTATGCATTATTAACACCTTGAAACACAAGTGCAAGCTAATGAAGTTTGCTCACTGAGTCAATGGCAGAACTGCCTGGAGAGCCCGAGCACCCCAGGACCCAAGGGAAGGCACCAGCCACCCTGGAGTAGGGAATTCTGTGGGAATGTGTCTTACAAAATCTGTTCTTTACAGTTCATTTCTCAGAAGAGAAACAAATTGACAAGCTGAACAGGAAGCTTGTCCATATTCATAGAGATGTAATCGTAATTTTCTTTTGCTCCTTCCCAGAAGGCATTTTAACCTTCAGCTCTTCCTTACAACACCAACTCACACAAAACAACCTTAGACAGAGAGCAGCCTCTTTCCAAGAACTATTCCAGCAGTACTTGTAGCTCTGAGACTTCAGGCAAGGGCTTCCATGTGTGCAGTTAATTAATAAGAAGCACTACTTTTAACATGACAGGAACTGTATCTGCTGCATAAACTGAGCCATATAAGTCATACTCACAAGACCAAGTAGCAGATGGTAAAACCAGATTGTCCTCTGCCTTCACATTTCCATCACATCTAATATAGTAAAGCTTTTACTCCAAGCAAGGTATTTAGGAGGGAATGGAATACAAATTAAGTAACTGTTTAAACCAATAAAAGGTAAATGCTAAATTTCATAAAGGACATACATAACACACATAACACTCCATAAAAACTAAAAAAAAAAAAAAAAAAATCTGTATTTTTCCATTGTTTTTAATTTTAATAAAAACCAGTAAATGTCTTGAGCCAAAACAAAATAATAGAACAAATGAACTCCTAGTGGCACACATAGATATTAGTAGAGGAAAATATAGCATAATAACTAGAAATACCCCTTATGTAACATTAGCCCTACAGGCTTTAAAAACCTGCTACCGAAATCCCAAGTGTTTGTTCTAAAGTAGGTGATTTATGACCCTTGTTTTCAGACATGCTTAAACATTGATCTGTTCAGCACAAGCCTCGAGGTGAAAAAAATAAATCAATTCTTGGTTTCAGTGAATGAAGCAGTTTGGTAAAGATTCATGAGCTTCATATATAATGATCTAAAAGTCAAAGCTGTATGAATGAGGATCCACTCCCTTAAGTATCCTTCATACAGTGAATGATTCCATTTGATAGTTATTTAGTAGTTTTAGTAGAAAAGAGCAGATAGTTCAAAAGGATGCACTTGTGGGAGCAGTACCCCATAAACCAGCACAGGCAGCTGCATTTCCATCCTGGGATGGACTGCGCCATGGAAGCTGGAGGGTTTCATTTATGATCCCAGTGCCTCTCTGCACCTTCAGGGTGGGAAAGGCGTGTGGATCAGCCAGGGACCTGATCTGCCTTCCCTCCAGCAGGGTTTTTGTGCTGTACAACATGCAAAACATGCAGTTTCCCAATAGCAGTGAGCATGAGTGCAATGAGACAGGTGATGCAATTTTGATTGATCCCATTTGTAAGTGCATTGCAGCTCCAGGGCTGGACTAACCCATGAGTTAACATGAGCAGGGAAGCCTCTGCACACACAATGTTTTGCAGGTGTGCAAGACACAGCCCTGCTCTGAAGATCTTTCTTATGTAAACTATCCCATTTGGAAATGTGAAATTTTTTTTGTGTCCCAATAGCAGAACTTTTATGGGGAAAAAAGAGTTAAAAGAAAAACTTGGAATCCAAAACTATAAATTCAGTATAACTGCTTTTAGATATTCAGTGATTTCCACGGTATTGCTGAAGATAAGAGTAGGGTTTTTTTTATTCTTACTGGCTCACAGATCTGGAGTGGAAGCCCATTTCTATCCTGCTTGTCACATACAATCAGTGCCCAGGTTGGGTTTCCAGCACCTTTCAGTTGTAATTTTCAGGCAAAATCTCAAGGCAATGAGGCTGCACAGATGAAGTGCAAACTCTGCATCAAGACAGTGGAGTCAAGGGCCATAACATGGACTTAAGAGCATCCAGACTGATTTAAGCCAGGAAAAAAACCCAAATTTTAACAATCTGACTGGTTTGTCATTTTGAAAAATTACTACTTTTGTCCAAATGACAATAAAATATAGAGTGGGACTCCAGATCTATATAAATTATTCATATAATAACAGATACACCACAGTCAGCACACTAATTATAAAGGGAAATCTTAGAGATTTTTCTAGACCTGAATATTCTAGGCAAACAACTCCAGTTAATTTTGTCTGCAAAACAGAGACAAGGTTTATCTTGCTGTGAAAATTAATCTTCTGTAAACAGGCTTCAGTCTACCTTTCCTCTGACACATAAATGTATCTTTCACATAAATATTTAGAGATTCATTCCAGCTAGGAATTAAGAAAACATCTTGAAAATGTCTTTTGTGACAGGTTTTGGGTGAGAAAGATGTGTAAAAGAAGAAAATACAACTCTAAAATAACAAAATAGCCTGCAAGTACTCACTCTTTTGGTTCTTATCACCCCATTTCACCTAAAGTAGAAATCTGAAATTCAGGCTATTTCAGCCACAGGAAATTCAGACCTGTCAATCAGAAACTATTCATGACAAAAACCTGTATTATTGTGAGTTTGAGCAGATACATTACCAAGAATGCAATACTTTAGAGAGACCTGAGACTGACCAATCAAGAGTGTGAAAAGCTAATCTTTTGTAAATGGAGCTCCATATAAATTAACTCCATGTAAACCTGGCAAAGAATGGGTCACTCTACCTGGAGCACAGGTGCACTGAAGGAAATGCCTTGGAAACTGTCCAGCACTGTACAATCTGCCTCCGTCTGCAGTTTCCAGCAAAGCACTGTGAGCTGCTCTGGTGCATGGACAAGGTGCCTTTCATTTGTATCATCAAAATCTCCACAAACTTTCAGCTGCTGAAGAAAGAGAAAGTTTTATTCAAAATCAGGCCTGCACAGGCTGGTCAGCTAAACAATTTCATGGTTTTTTTGCAGGCTCACTGCTTCATCAAAACTCATGGAGAAAATTATGTAAAATAAAAATGCTATTCAAGGTTCAGATTACTTAAATTTCAACACACAAAAGATAATTTTTAAAATGAGAACTCACTGCATTTAACAGAGAATGAAGGAATTGGTTTGTAGCTCCTACAAACCTGAAGCCTGAAGGACCAACCTCACACAGAGTTAATTACACACTGCAAAGGTAAATATAGACCCAGGAATTTACTATTCAATGCCAGTATTCCTGTTAGAAGAGTTCAATGTATTTGACAGCCAGCCCAGCAAATTCACAGTGGGACATTTTTGGACACACAGTGCATTCTACGTGACCAACATCCTAACCATTTTGTAGGGGACAAATATGGGCCTGGAAAAGCTCCCCACAGAGAACCCCAGTTCTGTGTAATTGATAGAGGCTACTCTGCTAACACATATTCCTTGCTTCCTGCACACATGCTGATGGATGGGCCTGAAAGGATGGAGATGTGCAGCGTGAGCAGATATCCATCATTTCCACTCGATCCTTTAGTCCTTTAGATCCCTTAAGGTTGTGCTGACAAATATTACAGTCACCCGTGGCACTTAACTGCCATGGAGATTGAGTTTCTGCACAGCACCCAATATCTGTGAGATTTAGAGGCAAGCCCATTGAAGGGTGACAGAAATTCAGTCTTTCCCTTGACACGGCAGCAAGAAAAGAGCTCCATGGGGGAAATGGAATTACCATGGACTTTTACTCTCTGAGTTTTCATAGTGCAATCTGAGAACAGTATTAATGACTTCCTTCCAGTTCATTACTAAGCTGACAAGCCTCCTCAACATCCAGCTGCGATGGCCATTGTACAGACGGGGACATTGAAGTGCAGGAAATTAAAAGTCATATTTCAAAAATGTCTCAAATTTCATTACTCGATTTCCAGAGGGGGTCTTTTTTGAGAAAAATCTAGAGTTTACTTTCAGTAGTCATTGGTAGAAAAAGCAGTGTTCAATTCTCTTGAAACCAGAAAAAGCAAATGGCTAAATAGCCGTAAAGCACAGGCAACCTAAAAATGAAGGTCACACTTGAAAACTTCATTCATTTCCCAGAGTCCAGTGTTAAATTAATGAGTGAGAACAGTATTGTTTGCTTCCCATATTTTCTGTATGTACAGCTGAAACAGGTGTCAGGAGGGTAAATGGGACAGGATTCTGTAACACCCTTCCTGGGCACAGATGCACCATCCAGGTAGGACAACCAGAATCAGTTTGTTCTCTTTTGTTAAAGTTGTCCTCATTTCTGAGAGAGGCAGACACACATTCACCAGGCCAAGGTAAAAGCTTTGCACTCGAAAATGATAATTATTTTTTAATAATTTCTAAACCATCTTCTGGGCATTCCTTGCTCTCAGCAGAGCAGAAAAGCTTTGTCACAGCTGGAAATGCTCAGTATGATTATCAGGCTCTGTATCACCTCTCTCAGGTGATGTGACACAAATTCAGTTTGTACAGCTTGTGGTATATGTATTGCTGTCACAGTCAATATTTTGATATCTCCAGAGAAAAATACAGCGTTCTTTAAGTGCCAAGAGAAACCCAGCTATCTAAGGAACAGATCACTGAAAGTCTGTGGGAGGTTTTACGTTTGCACCTGTACGCACACATTTCCATCACAGGAGAGGCTGGGATGGTAACTCAGCACCAGCTTTGCATTGCTAGGATTTTTACATCAGATGAAGACCAGGAGCCAGTAATGAAACAGGAGAGTTTTGTTCCTCTCACAATGGAGAATTCTCTTGCTCTGAAAAACTCTTTGATTTGCCACTCTGTTTGAAGGGATATCAATGATATTCATTACACTGCTAAAGGTTAGTAGGTTGTTTTCTTTGATACCATTTCTGTAATCATTTCAATGGCTGATTTCCACAGGCCAGATAGCATTCCTTGTGCTCTTATTTCTCAGAAATAATATCTACGCCAAACAAAGAGACCAAGCTCTCCTTACTTCAGTCATCCCATAATATCTTTAGAAAACTTTTTTCTTGTCCTGAGTCTATTGCAAACACGTCATTCTATTTCTGAATTGCATGAAGTTTTTGAGAAATACTACATTTGGAAAAATTCTAGCAAATGGAATTGTTTTCCTTTGAGTGTTTCTAAAAGTATTTTCAAGTGGAAACTTTCAGCACTGAAGCACAGAAACTGCTATTTGCAATAGTCCTCGGAGCAGTGTTTCTGTCACTCTGTAAACCTTTATGCAACTTAGAGACTGCTGGTTTGCATGTGATTTGTTTCCAAAATCAAGTGGAAAAAAAATAACCAAGCAAAAGAACCAAGTATCCAGCCTTGCATACTTCAAGAGTGAAGACAGAGAGTGTTTTATTAATAAACTGTTATATTTTTCTTTTTACAGACTAGTCACAGCCTCTCCTGGGGTATAATTCATTACTGGAAGATTGTGCCACCATGTATTTTATAACTAAATATTTCATTTGCTTTGTATAAATTGATCCTGAGGCTTTTTATACTATTTAGATGGGGGTCTACTGGCCTTTTAGACCCAAATCAGATGGATGAACTCTGGGTAGAGAAACTAAGTGCATTATCCATGTTGCTTTTCATTCCGTGACCACGTGGAGGGTTCCTATAACATGTCAATTCTTTGAAAAGGAAGAATGTTAGAAATTGCATCAAAATTAATGCACAGGAACAGGAAAGAAATTATAAAAAGTAGGGGGAAATCACTTTGATCAGAAAAATTTCCTATAAAAGACAAAAAAAAATGCAAACATGAAACTTAACATGAGGATTTCAACATGTTTCCTGTCAGAACAGTAGAAAGGAGAATGCCCTGTGTTAAGTTAAAATCCAGAGAACACAATTCAGTTCCAGAAAGAGGCAACAGAAGGGAAGTATGGGGCAGAAGATGAGGACAGACATTGTGGTGCAGAGAGAGCTCCAAACATAGGAGGTTTGCAGGCAGTGCCTTGCCAAGGGTAGCCAAGTACCTTTTTGTCCTGGTGCACAGCTAAACTGTAAGCAAGTTTAAGTATGGCCAGGTACATTTTAGAGACATAAGACCAAAAGGAATAATTAAATCAATGTATAGGATTGTTGCTTTTACGCATTCCAGTCCCTCTACAACTGTCAACTCGGGAAGACCAAGTTGTTTTCCAGAAGAGTGGTTTAAAGTTGGGAGCAAACTGAGCTTCCAGTGTGAATAATAGATTACTTGTGTTCCTCACATTGATAAGTGCCTGGCCTTGCCATATGGGCCACACACACATAATGAAAGCATGCTGATAGCACAGAATGTCATTCTAACTAAATCTGCTTTTTGTAAAACTTCATCTGGTATTTCTGGTTAAAGTATTATTCAATATTTATTTTCAATCGAAGTTAAGATATATAATTAGCAACTCTTGCTCTCCACAGATATTGAAACACAAGACAACAATCCATGTAATAAATCAGTTCTGGTCAGCTCCCAATCAGGTGACTTTGTCTTAAATGCCTCTGAGCTGAAGCACAATGCCTCAAAAAGAGCAAGTAGTTGTAACATCAGCTAGAACTCTTTCCAGTGCAAGTTCCAAAACTGAAAAATCCTATTTAATAAACTTGAAAGAGAGTCTATATCAAATAGTTCCTTAAATTCCCTCCTGATTCCAAGATGAGACATAATGTTTCACTTTCAAATTATTCAATTGCTTCACCTTTCCCTCATGTGCGTGACTTCTGTGCTTAGTTAGAAAGTTGAAACTTAAAACTAAAGAGAAAACTCTTGACTTTACTCTTTCCCCCTGAATAAAACCTCTCTTGTATAATCAGCCTATTTTTCAGACATTTATTTTAATAGAGAAGTTGCTTATTTTTGGCTTTGTGTTATTTTTTGTATTATTTTCATTTAATACAATATTTATTTAATCCAATGTACTTTGTGACTTCTTTCTTCTGAAATTAAAAAAAAAAAAACACTATTAAAAAAAACCACAAGGATTTTAAAGTAGCCATCCCCCAAAACCTTTTCCTTCTTTCCCTTCCTATGTATGTATAATAGTAAAAACATCCTTGCCAAGAATACTACATTTCAAATTGAAAGCACTGGAAAAAAAATCTTACTGGAAGCCAGCAATGCAGTAGATTTGAAAACAAAGGAAACAAAACAGAATGGCAGTTATTAATTATTAATCATCAATAAAATGTACTAGCATTAAAAAAAGGTACAAAGCAAAAGGTTAATACCCACATTACAATATTTATAATGCCCATGGCAGCTGATAATAGACACTGAAGGAATCAATCAAATTGGCAATGGGGTCACAGACAACAACAACATGCTCTTAAAAACAAATTCTGAAAGCAAGGCATATGCCAGGTGCCTTACACAGGTAGCACAAATATCAATTCATAAAAGTCATACCTGCTTCTAAATTTTTTATGCTACATTTAAAAGAGAACAGAATTGCATGGCCTGCAATGAAAGAAGATGCATGGCAGCATCTGGAAAAATTTAATAGTTTCAAGTCAACAGGCAGAGAAAATTAGCTGAGAAGCTCTCTGAACTACTATAAATTTCTTTACAAGCCCAAAAATCTAAGGAAACCCCAAGTACAAAATGTTCTCAGTGTTGCTACAGTGTTGTAAGCAGTAAAAGTTGTGGCTGGGGAATTAGAAACTGGTCAGTCTTCTGCAAAGCCTGGAACAGATAACTTGTATTGGGAAACAGAGATTCAAATATCATCAATGCCAGTCAGCACTCAAAAGTAATAATGGATGTTTTCCTAGCAAGTCAGTCCTGTTAAAGGTCTGCTCTCTTTTCAAGAAGTTGCACAGCAGTTTGATAAACACAGTGCAGTCCACCTGGACTCCTCCAAGCTACCTGGCTTAAAACAAAAACCTTGCTTGGGGAGGATGAAAATAGAGTATTTCTTAGTTTTTAAACTTTCTGAAGCAACTCAGACATCAAACACTAATCACAAGCCACAAACATTAAGAGACACTCATTCCAAGAGAAATCATCTTACAAAGAGAGTTTGGAAATACACTGCACAAAATATAGTAATGAAAAGAAAGGCAATAGGAGAAGCTGCCTACACACCCAGGAAATTACTTGTTTTTCAGGAAAAATGTGTTGTTTTTCCATTTAGCTTGCTGTCCTGCTTCATTAATACAGACGCCCCTGAATACTAATTTTCATGGGAACACTCTGCCTGTGTTGAATATGCAACACACATCATTCTGCATTTCTAGCTGGAACTGTCTCCATAAACCTCAACTTTCATCTGTTTTATTGACCTCCTTCTGTTATCCAAACACCAAGAGTAAAGACAGTTTAATACTGCCACATAATTTGTGGTGTCAGTCTGCAAAACTATTCTAGAACAACCCAGGAACACAGCTATAATGTGAAAATAATAACCCACCAGGCTCAAGATACAGACACATTCAGCAGATGCTAAGTAATACCATCAGCTTCTAAAAGTCAGCATCTGCACAGAAGCAGCAAAAGATCCATGTCCTCATTTCAATTCCTCAGAATAATATTTCAGGTGGCAGTGATTTATTTCCCTTCACATATTTGAGTTTTTTGCACTCTCACATTACATATTAACATTTCAATGAAAATACAATAAAAACTCTGAGGGTCTGAACTTGATGGATGAGGATGCAAAGAAGGGTGAAAACGTGAATATAAATGTGCCTTTGTGCTAAACTGCCCCTGAACAACCAATTTAAAGGGATATGGTTCAAAATTGTGAAAAGAATTGAATTTCAATAGAACTAAATATCTCTGACACTAGAAAATATATTCTTTAATGTCAGTGGGAAAAGTAGATATTTCCTGTGCAATGTAACTGTCCAAAAAATACCATTCATTAATACCAATAGAATATGACAATGACAAACTGAATACTTATTCAAATAAGATTTGGTCCCCTTGTCTTTTTAAAAGTAAATATGTATTTTGCTGCTCTTCCTATCAGAAGTTATTCCCAGACCACCAGTATGTTGGAAAATATATTTCCTTTCAGAAATCTCTATCTTTAACAGCTTTCAAAAAGCACTGAATACATCTCAGACCTGCAGCCCAAGTTCTACAGCCTCTTATTTTGGATGCATTGAAATTGCAATGATCATCATATTATTGCTAGATTAAAAATATATGGTCACATTATATTAATGCTGCCAGCTTTAGTGTTCAGACTTTTGGCACTATTTAATGCTTTTAACTTTGTACTTATAATTAAGTAATTTTCATCAAATTACTCCCTCACACAAAAAGCATAGTAGCACAAATATATAAACAAATATATTTAGCCTGAATAGGAAGCTATTGCATGAAATTAATAAAACTGGTATCTTCAGATTACTGAAAATATTGCAACATATATACAAAAAGAAGGAATACAGTTTTAACAAAACACTGTTGTTTTCTTCTGATCTCTCAAGACACAAATAAGCAATTAACCTGCACTTCATTTTTCAAAGAAAAAAGACTCCTTCTGTCGGATAAGAGGGTATTTGGGGTCGTGCTGGCAACCAGAAAGTGGAATGCAAGGTCTGGAATTCTGCTGCAGCTGCTGTGGGCACAAAGGTGATGCAGAAGAAATTGTCAATAACTCTGGATGCCAATTGTTCATTTTCAGATTTATATTTATAGTATTTGTACTGTTAAAAGGAACAAAAATATATCTTGATTCCTAATATACTTTGCTACCCCCCAGATTTGAGTCTTTATATATGTCTGTGATTTAAGTCTTTCAAATTCTTTAAATGGGATTTATATTGATTGAAATCTACCAAACTGAAAGTAGACTGTAAAGAATTCAAAAGAGTTTACATAAAGCTTGAGAAAACAAAGAAATCTACAAATTATAGAATTAAGAAACAATGGTTGAACATAGATACAATGAGATCTGAAACAGCAATAACAAGATTATATCAGTTTACAATGCAGTTTATCAAATGCAAGTAATGTTAGAACTAAAGTGGTATTTTTCTTCAAAGGAGATTTGCTTTGTAGATTTCCTCAGGAGCCAGTTAAGTCTGAAGAAAATCAGTTTGCTAAACGTAAGTTAAAAACATTTAAAGCAGCAAATCCTGGGTCTAATACATGCCAGAGTGGATAAATTCAAAGCTGGAGGCTCCCAATCTTCCAGCATGGCTTTAACTTTGATTGATTCTAACAAAACACACAGAGTGAAAGGGATCCAGCCTGAACACATTGGATCATTTCTACTGTTAGGACATCTATTACTCAAAGTACAGTATGTGTCAAAAACAAAGTTAATCTTTCAGATAGATAGCTGTTACTTTTCAAATGTGTAAGTATTTAAATCTATCAAATAAGTCAAGTAAAAGGACAGACAAAAAAAAGATAAAGTTAAAAAAATCAGTGCCTCATACGCCCATGATATTATCTAACTTTCATTAAAACTAAATTAAAGCAAAACTTTTTTTCTCAGTATAAGCAATACTAATAGTCCTCAGCCTGTCTATTTTTACAGTAGTTTTTCCTAGAAGAAAATGGGTTGGCTTGGGGTTTTTTTTCTAATGAGAATACATGATTTCACCTCAAATTAATTTAGAATTGATTGATGGGAAAATTAAACCTTGGACAGAAAGCAATTGTGGAGGTTTTTTTAGCCAATAGGGAAACGCTGTACAAAATTATGGTGTGCAAAGACAGCTGTTGCTATGGAAACTGTTTTGCAACCTTAAATGTAACAGCAAGTACCAGGTGTCTGCCGTAATGAGGCTGTAAGGTAATTACAAATTGTAGATAAAGTTTGCTGCCAAACTGGTGTAGCAACAAGGGTGGATTTAAACCAGGTATGATCTCAAGACCTAAAGGACAAACTGTCTCTGAATGACACTCTGGGGAGAAAGTGAGTTTGGTGGTGGCCAACACAAAGCTCACAAGCACTTGGCACTGCTGGGCAGGTGCTCCCAGCCCCAGCACCCAGAGGAAGGATCCAAGCTGGGCTGTGCAGCAGGAGTTACAGAGCAGAGTGCAAGGCCAGCAAAGGACACATCTCTGGGACAAACAAGAAATAGCACAGCCACCAGACTTGGCCTTGGTCACTCCCCAAGCTGGAGAAACCACAGCTTCACACAAAGCTAAAGGGAAAGGGAAGCACCTGCATCAGAAGGAGCCCACCTGCAAGGGCCATTTCCCTGCTACAAATACACAATTCCTTCTGCACTGACTCAGCTTCTTCAGAATGCTCAGAAATAGTAACAGACCATCACCCCCTCTATCCTGACAGTACTATATATCAAAATTACCTGCTGCTTTTCTGGGTCATTTTAGAAGACTATGATACATTTATTCCTGCACTAAAACAATTCCATTTCCAAAGCTCCAGTTCTTAAAACACACTTTAGTAACTGGCACTACGGAAGTTACTCAAATTACCATTGGTGAGTCAGAGCCCAAATCTGGCACTCTTGAGAAGTCAATTGAATTTTCTCTAGATTAGGTCATTTTTGGTAGATAAATCTCTACAAACTTTGCCTTGAAGGAGATTCTAAAAAATTTCTCTTCTGAAATTTATCTGTGCTTCACTTTTGGATTTCTTAGGTCCTTGGGTTTCTTTCAGTGCTCAGAAATTCTGAGCAGGTACATGGTAAGAGACCCATCTCAGAGCCACCTCCAGGGGAAGAAAACTGTTGCTTGCGGTTTGGTTGCTGGCTGGGGTTAAAACATGACACTGCAACACTGACATTATCTCT
The DNA here is from genome assembly GCF_017590055.1 of Onychostruthus taczanowskii. NCBI lineage: Eukaryota > Metazoa > Chordata > Aves > Passeriformes > Passeridae > Onychostruthus > Onychostruthus taczanowskii. The sequence goes on along the minus strand of NW_024503679.1, from coordinate 5,863,841 downwards.
GCCAAGGGCATCCCACTCCAGGAAATGAGAATGAAGGGAAGCTCAGTCCCACCTGTCTGCACATGCAGTGGCACAACTGCCCCTGGAACCAGCCTGGGGACGACCTTCACGGATGACTCCTCGTGTGCCAGCAGTTACAATTTCCTGGGATTGCTCAGGCATTTCTAAGCCAACATAAAATTAATAATTTGACCTGGAAAGAGATCCTTTGTAAAAAACAAAACCACTTAAAACTTATGCAAGAGAAAATTGTGTACTTCAATATAGATTTTCCCAGCATTCCCACTAGCTATAGAGAATCTCTGGTTGCTGCCTGATGAAATTTGTTTCTCATTATAACCACACGCACTCCAAACCCCACAAATTTGCATTTATTGCAGTGCACATGACTATTCTTGGTTGGTTAGTGCATGTTGCTAAGAGAAGTCCTGGAAGTCATGCCTTGTATTCCAGACACGACATCAATGAATTTGACTAGAGCTTTACAGTATCAGAGAGTCAAGTAATGGTAACCTTGACAAAGAGCCAACCCTAAAAAACAACAAAAGTACATTCATATGTCGCTGCAGTGCTGGGGGGTTGGAAGGAAGGGAGGAAGTGGTGCAGTGGAGCATAGTCATTTATCTCAATTATTGTCTGCTTTTCCTAAATCAGTTTTGACAAGAATTACATTTCATAATATCCATTATTCTCTCAGCCTTGTTGGGTTTGGCTCGCTCTCTCTCCACAATAACAAGTTCATTGATGTCTTTCTATACCACATCTCCTGCTATCACTGCTGAAGAACAAACCCTGGGCTGGCTGAACCATCAACCCCACACGCCGTGTTCTCACAAAAAGGCCACAAGTGATGCCTTTGCCCTTGAGCATGGAGCACCCCTGAGGGAAGGTACTTGCTCCTCTGGGTCCCAGGGCCAGTCAGAAGACCTTATCTGCAAATGATTCATATGATTTTAACAGTGCATAAACATGCAGCAATTGAAAAAGAGCAGGAATAGTACAGAGGTGACTTCTTCCTAGGGAATTTTCCTGAAAGATGAAAAAATTGTTTTCCAATTGTGCTGTGAGTTGTTAAAAATTGTATCTTCAAATACATGATGACCCTTTCTTGCTATCTTTGCTATTAGTGGAGTTATGGGATTCATAAACTAATGCATATCTGATTTCTTTCATACACCAAAAAAATAAAACATTTTATGTTTTCAATATTGGTAATTGACAGAACTCTAACCTAAAGAGAATTACATTAATGAGGCTACTTTGCTAAATGAGACAACATACTTTCTACTATAATGCTGTCAGGAAGACAGCAGTAGAGAAACTTTGATCTCACAGTGGGGAAAACAGCATTTTAAAAAAGGCTTTGATTTCTTTTTTTTTTTTTTTTTTGCAAAAAGAGAAAGATATCCCAGCACAGTGCATATTACAGTACCACCATTAATATTAAACCTTTGGTTCAATGCAGCTATTACATTTGTTCTCTTTCTCTGTCTTTCAATCTCTTACCTTGTGGAAGTCCATCCATTGGACTTCCACATTCCACATAACAACAATTCCACAAATTACTTTGCCTTTAACCTGATATTTTTGAAGAGAGAAAAGCTATATCCTTGTCTTAACCTTTCTATACTTTAAGTATTCAAGCATTACTATGATCGGAACCTTCTCAATGACAAATAATTTCTTTATTTATTTAACCTCTACAGGGAAGAGCCTTTTTCCTGCCATTAGATTTTTCATGTTGAGAGGCTAGAACAGGAGAATATGTTTAGCTTTATGTCCAGCTGGTAGGAACATCAATTTCTCCTTTTAACTGCATCAGGTATCATGCTCCAATGAATGAGAGTGAAAAGACTTTTCATTTATTGGACAGTTTTCCATTTATTTTGTTATCTATTGATATTTCAATAGATCTCCAATGTTTTACTTCCAAAATATTGTCACTAAAGAAGAACAAATTATGGCTGGTCCTGTCTTTGTTTCAATCCTTTCAGAGGGAGAAAGATTTTTAAATATTATTCAGTGCATCAAGAGTTTTGGGACAGAATGATATTGATCAAAATTATTTATATGAAATAATTAAGTTCAGCAATTGATCAAGAATGCAGATGCTCTAGAATAACCATAATAAACAGTGAGATGGCCACCTGAGAGATCAAAATTGATAGCAGGTAACATATTGGAAGCACTAAATATCATGAAGTTCAGATACATCAGGAAGATTAAAAGGGACTTTTACAGATGGAAGATTATGACCTAATTTATTTTCCTCTTCACTAGTGAAGTGGTAAATATAAAATGGACTACAACAGAGAAGTACCAGAACCTCTGAAAAGAAGCTCATGCTGCTCTACACAAAAAAATCACTTACAAGGACAGAGGTCATCAGCCAGAAAAAGAAACTTTGAGGAGCATTAAGTATAATATTCAGGACAGAAATTTTCCTGGAGCAGAAAACAAACAAAACCATGAACTGTATCTGTGTTGAACATGACTAATGTGACACCAAAAAGATTTTCCTTTATAAGTGTATAAACAATGATAATAACCAAGTAGTTCTGCAAAAGAAAGAGCTTCATTATCTAGAAGATGTCTTCTGTATAGTTCATAGGCCATGTTTCAACATTTTCGTAGTGCAAATTATACATTCAAAATTATCAAAATTATTATTAATGGAGAGGACAAATTTCTCAGCTGCCTGCAATCACGCTTTCCTGTGTCCTCATTAGCTTTTGTGTGCAAGATACTTTTGGAAAGATCACATACTTCAATATCCAGTCTTTCCCTTGGGACATTTCTGTCACTTAGTTATGAGGCAATTCTCATAATTAAATTCACCAGAAGACATTCAGATTTGTGTGTCTTATCCCATATAAATTAAAAATATAAATATAAATAGGAAAACTTGGCAGCATTCTGTGTGTCCTCCAGATTCTTATTCCTCTTGGTTCCCTTTCTGTATTTCAGAGTTCTCTGCTAGTCTTAAAAGCTCCCACATGGATGTCAGTTTTCCTCCTAAACAATCCAGCATCAAGACATCCTAGACATTCACTGGTTCATCAGCTGCAGCTTGATTTATATTTCATTTTAGTACTATATTTTTAAAAACCATTTCCTCAATGGGAACAAATTTTTCCTATCATTTCCAACAGAGAAAGAAAAGTCAGTTAAAGGGAAAACTTTCAAAGTACAGTAAGCAAAATGTTTTCAAAATCAGAGCATCAGACAGAATTGGTTTTTGTAGACATGACAATAAAACTCTAAAATGTAAACCTAAATAAATCTTGCACCCTTAAGAAGAAACCATAAAGCAGCACATTTCACAGTCTTGCCCTTGCCATATTTCCTACCTTATTATGTCACACTACTTAGACTTGATGAGTTGTAGTACAGAAGAAAAATATCCAAAAAGCACATGCATACTGAAGCATGAATCTCCCTCACATGAACAATGGTTCTTATAGTTGTTATTCATTATTCCAGGCAGTCAAACACCAAGATGTGTCTAAAAATCCATATCCATATTCACCAATCACAGCAGAAAGACCCCAGGAATCATCCTGAGTTGGTTTTGATGAGTCAACCAGTTCATAGCATTTCATGCAGCAGAAAATTCTGGTTCACTGGTTATTGGCACAAGGTTCCTGAACTATGAAGATGGAAAGAGAATTAACAGTAATCTGGAAACTCCAGACAAACCAGACGAATACTTTCCATTATATGTCTGACTTCTAGTTTGCTTCCAGAACTGGAAGTTACTGGCAATGGCATGGATGAAAAAAATAGTGCCCTGTATTATTTTATCTGCTAATCTAACTCCACTGAAGCCAATTAGTTAAAATAATATTAATTTGCTCCAAGGCTTTTATCACTTCACCCTTGTCTTTTTTAATAAATCAAACATTATTAAAAAGAGAATTCAATAAAATTACAGTCATATTTGGGACATATTAAAAACAAATTAATGTGATACCAACAGACAAGTTGGTTCTTTCACTTATAAAATGCATAACACCATGACAACTAATGGAATAAGGCAAAATAAAATTCAAGGAACAACATTTGAATTTATGAATTAGGTAAGTCTATAAAAGAGATTTCATTCACACAATGGTACACAGACTGAAAACTCTTGCACTACTTAAATCAACTAACACCAAAAAAAGGTATAAGATTATGACTGAAAAACTGTAAAGTATAACTGAAACACTATTACCAAATGTTTTGTTCAGTGATTATAAAGGTATAAACTAAACTCCCATGAAACAGAGAGAAAAAAATGTACATCTGAATAAAAAAAATCATGAAAAAGACACAGACATTCATCAGATCTGCTGCAATTATGACTATCCCAGACCTTTGGCTGCAGGGCAGAGGTGGCTCCCCTGCAATTACTAATGGTCATGAAAAGATTAAATGCCTTCAACTGCTATTTCTAAGTTTCAGTGATATTTTCCAGTTCAGTTCTTTTTGCCATTCTTAAACTCTAGGAGATGAATGGAAAAGGGAAAACTCAAGCACTAGGTCTTTGACCCAAAGTGCTAGCAGGTGGTGAGGATATCAGAAGCCTGCAATGATGGGTACAGTACTATTCCGTTCAAAGAGTACCTAACAATGAATGTTTGATGGCATTCAGCACTCTCACAAGTTCTGTGAGAGGAGTTCAAGTCTGCTTTTAGAAGTGCCACAGTCAGCACTGCCCCGGGGGCAGGCAGGCAGGGAGAGCTCCAGGAGGCTTTGTGCTGCGGTGAGCAGGGAGGTGTGTGGTACCTCCCCCAGACACACCAGGTCATTAGTCAGAGCAGCTCAGCAAAGCAGCGCTGTTTTAAAGTTCAGTGGGTCTGAGCAATGGTCAAAACAGTGTGGAATCACCACAATGAGAATGAAAGATGACCTGATTCAACCATGCCTAGACAACCTCTCCAAGTTCAGAACTCCCAGTGGCTCAGCCCCTGGACAAGGTAATTGCTCTGCCCAGTGGCTGAACAGCAGCCAAGGGCTGCAGCCTTTCCTGCAGAGGGGGTACTGGATCTCTGCAGCTCTCAGCATCTTCACCCAAGCTCTCCTGACAGTTGTCAACTGGCTTTCCTACCTTAGGGAAGAACTGGAAGTTGGATTTGCTTTGCTCTTTTAATGTGTAACTTCTAGCAATGCTTTCATTGAAGATCTTTCAATAATAATCATTGTAGGTTTCATTCCCTTAGCCCACAGCATAAATCTGAGATTTCTTCAGTCATTTTTGTCTCTGTATTTTCATTAACAACCTCCACTGGGAACATAAAGTTTTCAGTAATTCTGCTTGGCAAGGAGGGTATGGACCTGCAACACCTTCCTCCTACATATCCAAAACATTTTCATGCAAGACACAAAAAAATATTATTAGAAGTACAGTAATATATTTATCCGAATACTTTCTATGTTTCCTACAGCTATTTTTCTGCCTACAAAATGGTATTTCCACTCCAACAATTCCACAAAGGTCCAATTAACTCCATTTAGCAATTACTATTTCCTTGACCTTTCTTACTTGCATTGACTTCTCCTGGTTTAGTTTGCATTTTCATATGCTAAAACACCTAGGAGGTATGCAGTAGTGGCTGGCTATAAATAGCCATTTCCAATTATTGTTTCTCTGACCTTTTTGCCTCATATTCTTGCCAGTGTTCCCCTCAGGGGAGCCAAATGACAATTTGGTCAGTAGTTTTTGGATACATTGTCTTCTCTCCTTTACACTCTTCTGCTTTTCATATACAAAAAAATTCAGTGAGCTTTTCCAGTTAAATTACACATCTTCATTTTGTTAAGAACAAGTTCTCCCATGCATCTTCCAAATTATAGCTTAAATATATTTATTGTACACAACCTCATACAGTTCCCTCATCTTTGCTCTTTTCCCCCACTACTGCTGTCTTTCTAGCCTTTTTGACCCTGTTTTTTATGTCCAGAAAGCAGTAATAGACTCACCTGCATTATTTTAGTTTATATAAATAGAGACTCTTAGTGTATGCTGATTTTTTTTAAAATGTTCCTTCCTTTGTTTTCTAAGAAAAAACACTTCATCTTTTAATATGCAAGTGCCTTGGGCCTGAAGCGCACAGAGAAATGGCTGAAAATTGCTACCCCTCCAATTCTTGCAGGAAGATCTTGTGCGAGAAAAAAAAGACCTGAAAGCCATATCTTGCAATTACAAGTTCACTGCTTTAAAAATATATAATACATATAAAACCTTGAAATAAACCAGTGTTTTCAGCTGCAAGCACTTACTAATTTTTCTGACGTCAGCACAATAAAACATAACAATGCAATATTCTTGAATAAGAGCTTAAAAACAAAGGAGTAATGTTATTTGCAACTGTTTATACACAGAGTAATAGAGCGTAACTCCTGCAAACTTAAGCATCAAAACACATCCCTACTATAAAGCTCCACTACACACAGTCATCTGTTTTAGTGGGAAGCTTATTCAACATTTGAGGCATAAAGGAGTCATCAGCTTTAACTTGTTTGGAACAGTCTGTGGAAGCAGCAGTCAGAAATAGGCACTGTAGGTGATCCTGGGTGAAACTGAGAGAACTGAGGTGAGAATGAGGATGCTTACAGGCTTAGCCTGAAAAAGTTGAGTGAGGATTTATTTACCTATTCCCCTGTTCTTCTATGACTCCATTAATGAAGGAACACTCACACAAAGAGCTGTAAAACATTTCAGTCCAACCAGGGATGGCACCCATCCAACAGAGGTTTGTATGTAAACCTGAGGGTTTAGTCTGGTGATCTGTGGACCCCTGGCAGGGGCTCTGCAATATTTATAAAAGGTCTGCGATATGCAACTAAGAACAGAAAGCCCATTATCAGTAAGTTTAAACTTGCAATACAAGAAACTAAATTCAACCTACAGTAGTCCTTAAGTGAAAAATGTTGAAAGTTACATATACATCAGGCAAGGCTCTGCTCTAGGTTACAATCAATCAAATATAACCATTTTTACATTAATATCATGGCTGTAGTCTATGAGGAGATGATAGATCAGAATTTGCCTACAAAATTGTTCTGATTATTGTCAATACGTACTGAGCAGTTCAAGTGACATCAAGTGTGTTAGCCACGTCCTAACCTCTATTACATTTATTTAAATTTATAAGTGCTCTGCAGGATGAACACATGATGAGATTGCCATATTTGCCATGCTGCTTAGGGAACAAAAAAAAAAAGGTTACAGCAAATAAGATCTATAATATTTTCTTTTAATGCTCTGCAGCTGACAGTCTAATCTGGAAAAAGTCACAACAAATGTTTGAGGTGTTCTGCAGTTTTATTTTATGTGTTCAAACCTCTGATCTAAGTAAAAACCTACACAATTTGGAATTCTTTTAAAATTGCTTCTAGCACTCTTCAGAGAGCAAGTTTTCCTATAGAACCGTACATACTAATGGATAATGGCCTTTTTTCAGTAAGACAGCACATCAAGTCTATTGGTAGAAGATACTACAAGAAATACAGATTTGACTTCCCACCTCAGCTGACCAACAAATATAGCAGAATGACAGTTGACTGATCCACATTCACTCTAGAGAATACCAGAAAGGATTTAAACTTTCTGCAAAATCAATTACTTTATAATGAAGGCAACTTCCATATTTCTTCAATTTTACAAGGCTATTAAATTCACATATGTTTATTGGCCTTTTTTTTTTTTAATTTCTGATTTCAAATCCTATAGTAGTGAAATAATCTGAATGGGAATCTTCCACAAAACCAGAGGTGTTAGATGGGTTTATGCTAGTGATCCACAGAAACGTTCCTTTTATTGACAGAGCAAATAACCAACAAGATCTCCTGGAATACATCAAGAGATGACATTCTGCCTAAGGAGTAAAGCCTGAGTCTTTGACATTTTCTCATCATTAAGATTTCATAGAGCCATTTGTAAAAGTCAGGGACACCAGTTCTTGCATGATGGCTCAACTCCAACTTTTGCAATTACTGCCTGACAGCTTAAATTCCCCTATGACTTTGAAATCTCTTCCTGTTCCTTTCATAAAATCCCTACCACATTTTCATCTGAGAGTATATCTGTTTTTTGTAGTTCAGACTTGCATACCCTGACTTCTGGATCAAAATTAACTTTACTGTTCTGTACCCATCTCTCTACTGGAAAGGCCACAACGTGTCCTGATGCATAACATGGCTGATTTCTCCCTAAACTATGACCCATGAAGCACCAGCAAAACCAGAAGGTGCTCTCAGTCACACTAAAATTATTTCCATTAAAGCAATGGGTTAAATTTACTCCTAATGGTTCACTCCAGGGAAGCATGACTCTAAATCGCTGGTCAAAGAAACCATAAAGAAAGCAAAGACTCTCAAGTCTGTGAAGTTTAATTCCTAGAGTGGGAAGGCATAGAGAGAAGTCCTGGTTATAGGAGGTGAAGTGCAAGTTGTTACAGAGCAATTTTTTTTCTTTGTTTTTTTTTTTTTCTTTCAAGCCTTATGAGTTCCTGTTGTTGTTTTGAGATTTGTGTTTCCTCTGTCCAGCCTTCCAGTTTCTTTCATACAGTTGCTTTAAAAATCCACGTACAGTGGCAGGCCTTTGCTAGTGGTACAGAGAGCTCTGGAATCAAAACTCTGAACTATCCCACTCTACAACAAAAAAAACATGCAAGCTTGGATATAACTGTATTTATCAGACTTGTGGGTTTTTTGGGGTTTTAATACTATATTTAATAAAAATAACACCTGCCACACAGAATTCTGCAAAAGGAAGAATACCCAGGAAACACTGTGAAATTCTACTTTACCCTTTGACCCCACCATAGACAAGACCTGGATAATCCCCACATGCTGCTGAATTTCACTGTAAAGTTTTAATTTGCAGATGGTGAAATTGGAGTTGCTCAGTTTTTATGCAAACCACTCTACTGAAACACTTCTGCTTAGATCTCAAATTCACTTTCTGCACACAGCAATAACCCTGCGAGAGCAAGAGCCCTTTCATTCATGAATTTGAAACATACAGCTAATCTTTAGCACCCCTGTGAAGGAAATAAATGATTTACTGGCAAAAGTATCTTAAAAATATTAAACATTACACTCAGCTGCTTTGAATAGTTTCGCAGAGCATTCCTCAGTTTTCTCTGCAGTCAACAGAACTACTCCCAGCACAAGAAAGGGTCTGAGCTTGAGGCGATTCTACACGGCTGCCCAAGGTCATACAGCACATCTGTGACCAAAATGGGCAGACAGCCCAAACCTCTTCTGACTCCTGCCTCCTCTGCCTCCTCTAACAATGACATTCAAAAACTTCAGAGCTCTTTAAAATATTGATACAGTACATTAATTTCTAAAATATTGGGGATAATGAATATTGTCCAACAGTATGCATACAAAACAGAAGTCACAGCAAGGAGAGAGGCCATTCATAGGGGGCACTGGAGTTAGAAGCAGTACCACTGCATAGCTACAAATGACTCTGTGTCACAGTTATGTTAATGCCAGAGAGCTTGGCAAGGCCATTTGAGCAAAATAAGTGAACTCAGGGCAGACAGCATGTTCATGGCAGGGTCTGTGCAGCCCTCCCAGGAGCCTGGGAAACACAGCCAGGCCCACACCAGAATGGTTGCAGAACACCACTCAGGAGCCTCTCTTCAGCCACGCGTTAAAGGGTTCTCCTTGACTCACTATTTCCTCAGATGTATACAGCTACAAAGAGCTATAAAGAAAAATTCTTAAATAATTCTTTAAATGCTCCTTCTTGAATGCACACTTTGGAGCTACCTAATGCTAGAACCATACTAACTTGTTCCCCTTGAAGTGTCACTTTGTATCTACTGCAGTCTGATGCTTTGGCCGATGACCAGATGCTTCTTGCCAGCTGCATCCACTATTTGCATCTTAGTTTTCACCTTTTAACTTCACTTCTTCCTCTGCAACAATAACCTCAAACAATGTTTTTCTATGACATCCAGCGCTGAAATAACATTGGGTTTTCTTGCAAATTTCTCCCTGGTATAAACATGTCCCACAGCCCTCTGCCTTTGGTGCTTTTAGACAGCAGCACTGAGTGAAGAACACTGCAGGCAGAATCATAACAGCCCAGACACCTCCTTCTGCTAACTGCAGGCAAGAGGGAAAGAGCTCATAAACAATGTGTGCCTGCTAAGCAAGAGTTATTGTGAAAAGCTTTTTATTCCCACTGATGAAAAATAAGCAATTTTGGCATGCTCTTGAGAATATTAACAGCTAAAGAACAACACCAAGAAACCTGTCAAAACAGATGACTTAAACCATTTCTGCAAAACAAGTCCCCTTTCTCACAGTTCCTTGTGCTGCTAGCAAATGCAAAGTTTTCCCATTTTTGACAACTAAAGTTGCTACAAAGTAAAACACAAGGAACATTACCTAACACTTCTCTAAAAGCTGCCATATGGAAAGGCATTGAGCTGTTACCTTCCTTGGACTTCTTCTAGGAGTTTCCATTTTTTAGAAGAGATTTGTGGGAGAGGGCATCCCCAGAAAGGAGCACCTGAGAGACCTCATTACTTTAGCTGCTCTGAGCATGCTGCTCATGGGATTGTGCATCCTGTTCTCCCTGCCAGCTCCACAATCTGAAGACAGTACCATCCACCCCATGCCCCCACGTCAGCACTTACGAGTTTTTCATATTCTAAGACAGTCTCACTCAAGGACTTTGTTGCCAGAAGATATTTTCTTCTGCAGTTTTACACAGGTGATGAATTTCCTTCTGAAACTCCCTTATAAGGTTTCCTTCTGAAACTCCCTTATAATTCATCACAGGTGATGAATTTCCTTCTGAAACTCCCTTATAAGGTACAGTCTGCCTCAGTCATGATTTTGTTTCTGTCTCTGACATTGTATTCCAACATATAAACCAGAAAAAAAGACAGTATTTCCATGGCATTAACCAGCAGTAGTGACAGAATGATGAGTAACTTAAAGAACATTGGTATAGTCTTGTTAACTTGATTTATAAATCTAATTGCTACTAATCAATTACGTAGTGAATGAAATACCCCCACAACCAGGCTCAGTGAAGGCCCCTTTATTATCTCTGGCATTTGCAGCAAACGGCACCAGCACTACGTGTTCCTCATTCCCATCAGTATAACTTTACATCCTCTCGGTTTTCATAAAACAAAAGCTATCATGTCAGCACCTCTGTGAACCTGTGAACAGCAAAGTGAGTGAGCTTGCAGTGCCAGGAGTTAAAAGAAAATCTTCACCAGTGCAGGCAGAGCTCACATCAGCCACGCTGCAGCTCACCGGGTGTCTCCCTTGGTTACAACGGTTTATTTCAGAAAATTGTCAATGGAGATAATCCAGATAACCCTACCTCATGTGTCAGAAGGAAGGGTATCTAGAAAAAACCCAAAATAATACTCTTATCTAAGTATGAAACTAAAATAATTGCACCCATATCTCAGCATTATTCAGAACACAAAAGAATCAAAGATTCACGAAATTAAAATTGACTCTGATTTCATTCTTGCATACAGAATAGCACAATTGTTACCTATGTTAAACATCATAATTCAATACATTAATTATTAATTTAATAAATTCAGATTAGCAGTCTCAGAGCAGATAAAGGTCAGTAATTTAGCAACTAAATCTGAGCAAAAATTAAGCAAAGTAAAATGCCACAGTTCAGACAAAAACTCAGTGTCACTGAAGTGAGCTGCACTCCCCGGGCTGTGCCAGGCACTGCACTCTGGAAACGTCATTATGTAACGATGCAGCTCCTCACCTGCCAGGCAAAAATACTCCAGAGGGAACCTTTGGGGAAAATTCCGTCATGATGAATATCCGCTGTCATTAATTACATCTTTCTTCTGTTGCATATTTCTAGACCTTTGGAACACAGCCATTGATTCTGAATAGTCTGCAGTACGCCACAGCATATAGAAGTGTCAGAGGTTGAAACTACTGTTCTCAGAAAATAGGGCTGTTTATATTACTTTCATTTTCTTTTCGAATATTTATAACTATGCCACTAGTGCACTGTAGTGTGGATGAATGGTCTGTATTTCATATTGATCTTAGGCAACTCAGCAAAGGCTTTCTTTAATCTATAATTAAAAATTAAAACCTTTAGGGGAGCTATTCATCTGACAGTCAGTTTTCTTCTTGCTGCCCTCTGCCAGTAATTAAGTTCTACTAGCACTTTCAATTTTTTAAGGATTTGGTTTATTACAATTTCCTCCATATGTGTAGCCACAAAACACCAGAGGTTGATGTGACACCAACTTCCATTTTTTAAAAAACCTACAGAGTAATATGAAAAATGCATTTGAAGTACTTGCATTACCAAGCTGTATTCTGTGAAAAAATTGGGCTGCATATCCCCCTTCATTACCCTGTACTTATTACAAGTAACAGCTACACTTTGCAGAATTATGAATGTGGATTTCACCACTTGGAATTCTATTTTGTTTGTTTAAAACTGCCTGGTTTTACCTAGGAAATTCAGTCCATCTTCTGGATAATCAGAAAGGATTGGTACCACAAAACACCACCAAGCTGTCACTTAGCAGTCAGAGACACCTGCTGATCAAGTCTTGGTACATTTTGCACAACAGTCTTCCTTCTGTGCTGCCCCAAAGGGAGGAATGCAGATACTTGTATTAACCACAACACTTCTGCCCAAAAAGCTTAGAGCACTTCTATAGGGTTGAGCACCATTTCCACTTCCTATATGGGCCAATGACTAGCCTGAGACCAGATTCTAAAGAAACAAATGTTTCTGAAGGTTTTCACCAAACCCTTTCACATTAGAGCAGTTAACATGCACAAATGCCATAAGCAAAATGCCTCAGTAATCTCAAACAAGCTGTACTGTACTCCCTTGCTGCCTAAAAAATATTTGACTTTCATCTCTGCTTGTCAAATCAGAAATCATTAGTTTACAATAGAGAAATCTGCCACTTGGCACTTTCCTTATTAGAATTGAGGCTTGGGAGGAAAACATGATAAGAACAGCGCTGCAGCAGCACGCCCCTGTGATTAGGAGAGAGGCATGTGGTGCTTGACACTGCGGGTCTTGCTGGAAGGAAAAACTACAAAGCAGCTACCAGTCTTCCCAACGCCTGTCTGTAATTGTAACCATAGGATTCAAAAATCTAGTAGTAAAGACAGGATCTGAATAAACTCCTGCTGGGTTACACAGTTACTCCAAAAGGTGATCACTACACTGAAAAATGCTATAGGAAAAACAAAAATTATTTTATAAAAAAGCAAGGGATCGTAACTAAAAGCAAGCAAATCACTGTGCTACTGCTTTTCAGGGAGCATTTAGAATTTCAGCCCACACTGCTATTTTTTTTTTTTTTTTGTCAGTACAGATAAAGAAACATTAAAGAGTTTCGATTTTAACCAGATTTAGAGTGCCAAACCCTGAAGCTAAAATGTTCAATGTCATCAACATTCTTCCCACTTTTATAACATTTATTCAAATGCAAAGCTAAAGTAAAGCTACATTACAGCAAAATAAAGTAGTTATTTAGAAAAAGTAATTGACATCCTTTTCATGCCATACTAAGAGGTTAAATATAGCTGTATGTGCAATATAATTAGTCAAAACAATTCTGATATGAAGGAGATAAACATATCTTTGGTATTAATCAGAAGAACATAGAAAATAAAGTGTATTATCCAGGAGGAAATGCTGCAATTTTAGAACAAGTGCATAGAGGTAAAACTGAAATATGTGATGAATATGATGTCAGCCTAATCCCCAACAGTTACTTGCCTTATCAGTTGCAATTTAAAAACACAGAGCTGTGGAAATAACTATTTTGAAAGACATTTTAATTTCTTATTAAATGGAGTGAGAACATGGAAACAAAGGTGCCAAATAATCTCAGCATAAACCCAAATCCTGTGACATAGACAATGCCCTGATAATCACAGCCATAGCTCAAAAAAATGTAGTGTATTTTCTGCAGAGCCCTTTTCTGTTGCAATTCACACCCTTGCATATTTATAAAGCCCAAGAAGGAAGTGAGGAATCTACTTTGTAGGAGGGGAAACAGGATGCTGGGCCTGCTTGTTTTACCCAGGACAGGAGGATTACAGAAGGATTTCTGTAATCTGACAGTCTGTGCTCACTGACTCTCTCAGTTGCAGTGGTTAGACGGATTTAACCTTCAAAATAGAAAATTACATATAGCAAAGGTCTGTTTCAGTGACTTTTTTTCCATCTGAGATCTCTTGCATTGTGCTACTACCTATTTTTCTGAGATGAAACAATATATTGTCCTAGATCCCCCCACCAGCATATGCCAGAAAAACAAAATTAGAATGGTATTAGATATTTTGGCTATTTGGACATTTCATCAAAGTCAGCTTCTCTTCCATTTCCTTGTTTTTTCAAGAGTGAGTTTCTAAATTGCTGGACACATTAGGATACATATACTTCTCCTCAGACTGCCATATATTACAAGACCTGACTCGGTCAGTATCTCAGGGCAGAACTGTTTCATCACCACTTCAAAAGGCACCAAAGGTTTCCACTTTACAAAGCCAGATTTCATTAAAATGAAACATATGGAAAACTAGACCAAGGTAACCTTTTAAGGCATGAAGGTGTAGACCTGCTGCAATGGAGAGACCAAAATTAAATGACCTGCTTGCCCGACTGCCCTGCTGGAGCACAGCCTGCTCACCCTCAGCATGTGGCCACAAGGGAGCTGGCAGGTTTCCTTCCCACCTCCACCCAGCCAAAACCCTCTCTCCATGCAAGATCCAGTAGAAACGTGACTGACCCTCTAGAGCTCTCACAGGAATAGCCCAGGGGATGGACTAGAGCTGCATGGCCTCATGAAAATATGTCACACTGAAAAAGAAGGAATGCAACACCCATTTCTGTAGAGGACATGTGTTCACAGAGCAATTAACACAAGTTATATAAAAGGCCTTGTTGCATGGAAAGAAGTACAGCACCCAGCCTCAACTGCAACAAGCATCATTCTACTATGCCATTTTACATTATATAAAAAATGCATGTTTCCATAAGCAAAAATATTTTCATAGCACTGCCCTTAATGCTGCTTTGTTTCACTGAACCTCACCAAACAGTTCTCACGGAGAAATTACACAGAAGCAGGATGTGGAATTCTGAGAATGTCTGTGTTGACCTTGTCACGGGGTGGGGGGGAAATAAATCTCTGTGGCTTTATTTTTCTTCTAGAGAACTTCCACATTCTGCTGTTTCAATGCCTCTTTGTATGACTCAATGATTCTTGATCCCAAAGGAACATAAAGTTTGGCAATTTTATTTTCTTCTCCTTCCTTGTTTTCTATTAGCTGTTACTATGAAGATATTGGATTTTTTTCTTTGATCCATCGGTAGAAAACCAATATTTCTGCAGAAAAACAAGCAGAGAATTGTCTACTGACAATCACTGTTCATTTGACTTTTCTGAAAGACTGAAAATGCCTCACTCTACTGTAACAGTATTTGTACTAACCCCAAGTAGTCTCCAAGGTTTTCCATTTTACTATTTAATCTAGAAAATTCCCTTTTCTGTTAGTTCAGGGTCTGTAACAGTCACACCATATGTTAAAGCAAACACTGCAGATTTCCTGTTCAGTGATTAAGCCATGACTAAGTTATAAATCAAACCTCAGGTGGACCAGAGCAGAAAATCTGTACTAGGGAAAAGGCTTTTAAAAAAATATAAATCTCAGAGCTGCTTCACATGACCTGCAGCCATTTGCATATTCCCAGAAGGGACCTGCCCCAGGAGTTTGCTGTGGGTGTGGCACAGGTGACCAGAGCAGTGTCACTGGTGCTCACTGTGCCTGCTGACCCACATGGATGAGCAGCCCCCTTGGCGTGGCAAGGCTTCTACAGCCCTTTGAGTTGTTCACTGAACAAATGGTTGAGAAATGTGCAGAGGACCCTGCCCTAAGACATCCCAGCCTTCTCTCCTGCTTTGTTGGAAGTTTCCAAATCTTATTTCCTACCTGTCAGTTTGGTGTTATTAGTTAGTAAGCATTACCAAATATATTGGGAAAAAAAGAGAAAAATACTTTTGTCTGGTTTATAATCCACATTTCAATTAGAAAAACTTGCATAATGGTCTAAAGTGAAGTACACCATGACACAGAAAATAATTTGCACTGGAAAATTTGCAGAAGCCAGTATATTTCAATAAGTTTCCTCACATAAATACATAACAATCTTATTAAATTAAGGAGGGAGAGACAAAATCAACAAGAAAGTATATGAAGATTGATTACATTCAACCATCATGGTATATATTGTTCTTTTATCCCCTGAGGTCAAACATAAAAGCTGATTTTAAAATTCTGTTCATCTGCCTATATTAAAAGTGATCATCAGAAAATCTTGATCTCTCTTAAATACAATCCCCTTTGGTAGTGTCTCTGAAGAGCAGAAGGGAAGACATTATAACTGACATGTCAACAATACTGTAAATGGCTTTTCATACTTCAGAGAAGACAAGGGTGTAATGAAAATTCCATGCTTAAAAAGCAAAGCAATGGAAGCAAGACAGCTGCTATAACTAGGTCTGTCAAAAATAAATATACAAATAAACAAAGAGACAATTTTTCTGAGAAACAGGATATAAGTCCCACCCCCACCTTGGCAGGCAAGAGGTGGCTTCATTAAAGGATCAGTGCCACAGAGAGGAACAATAGATACCATTCCTCTTGAGTATCTGCAAAACAAAAGACAAGAAGGGTGTTTTTAGGGACCTTTGCAGCAATTTTTTTTTAATTTTTTTTTTATTCCTTAAAATCTGCTCACATAATTCTGGCATTTTCAGAGTGAAATTGGAAAATATGAGCTCAACTAGTCTGTCTTTAGTCTAGTGTAGCTAAGAACTGAGTGGGCACAGTTGTAGATTTTACAGTCAGGAAATGCTGTGACTATCTCAGTCTCCTGGAGTGGATTCCCAGCCCCCAGTGGAGGGTACCAGGTGCCCTTTGCTGAGAAGTTCTTGTCAGACCCCCATGGTGCTGCCCCACCTGGAACCTGTCCTTGCCCTGCAGCCCAATCCAGGAAAAAGAGAAAGTGAGGTGACAAATCCAGCCTGGCAGGGAAGGTGCTCGTTGTTCAAAAGCAGTGCTGTTCCTCAACAGACACAGACAAAAAAATTCCATCAGAAAATGCCAACCCAGCAAACTTTTTCAAGGGCAAGTCAGTTTAGTGAACTCTAATGACCAAACCTTCTTGGCTCCCAGCCCACTTGCCTGCCTCCTTGCCATCCCATCTGTCCCAGCTCTTGATAGCATTTCCTGGTTTCCTGCAATAAAACTGGAGGCAGGATGTGCCACCCTGAGCAGAGATTCCCAGGGCGTCATCCCTGCACAGAGAGCATTATTACTGTTGCTGTTACTATTTTGACAGAAACACACTTTCAGAAGAGCCAAAGAATATCATGCTGAGCATCCAGGTGCCTTCAGTAATGCTTTTTATCACATTAAAGCCCAGAGTTCCATTATAGGCATCAAGAGAACGGCTACTCTCAAAAGCATCATTCATTTCCTCACAAGACGTTAGAAGACATTTTTGTGGCCTAATTAGATGCTGTCAGGACTTCATTCTTCATTACTACTGTCAAAAGCAGCCAGACAAAATTAGAAGTGCTGATGCTTTGTAGAGATTTCTAAATATTTGTCTCTCATAGAAAAGAGATCTTTTTCCAGTAAGAAGAGAGGGAGAAAGACAAAGGAGAAAAAAGGAAGGGAAAGGAGAGGTTTTCATTCAAAGAAAGAAATTACAGCTTTCCCCCCCATAAATAATCATGTTTTATTGTTGTCACAAGACTAAATAAATGGTTTACTGCATATACAGTGTGCACATTAACTTCAGTCTACCTTATGTCAGTTTTGACTAGCTACAGGGAATCAAGAGTACAGAGTCCTAAAGAGCAGGGAATAGGATGCAATGCAACCAGGAAAGAACATACAGGAAGGCTGTGGCAGTGTACAGAACTCCTAAATCACTTTCAGACATGTTGGATGATTGAAGAGTATTTTAAATGGGTAACAGAAAAGATTTCTATATTAATTTACTATTAGATAAGGTGCTGGATTGACAGCAAGTCTCTACTTCCCTGTTTTCATTGCTCCTCGGTACCTCACAGGCATAGATATTTGTTTTCATCCATTCTCCAGGCTCAGTGGATGCCTTTCTACACTGATGAGATACCCTGAGAGCCAATATTTTGGCACCCTACATATCTTGCAAAAAATCAAAACTGCAGACGATATGAATACCTCCCTACAAAATAGAAGCCTTAATAATATTTAATTCCTGTTAAATTCCAGCAGGGAAAACCTTTGTTAATCCATGCTTTTTTTGTTCTAGAAAAATGTTTTTGGGAAAGAAGCTCTATCGGTCTAGGTCAATTTCTTGTTAGAGCAGCGCTAACATTAATGTTTTTCTTTTTTTCTGAGATATTAACTTACATATAACAAGGACAAAGTCCTAAAAATGTCAGAAACTCAGGGGAAAATCAAACAAAACCCACTCCAACATCACTTATTCCAGCATGAACATCCATACTTTTATGCAAATGAAATTATCCCAGTCTGCATAACTTGCCTTTTGAATACTAAGTTTGTTCCCCACCCACATAGCTATGAGTAGTTGCTTTCCCAAGAAAGATTTTTGCAGTAAAGGAGAGTCTTACATTGGCATTAAAAAACCTCCATTTTATTAACTGTTCATTTTCCAGTAGGTAGATAATTAGGGAGATTAAAGCATGCTTTCATACCCAACCTAATTAGATAACTACATTAACTGAGCCACTTATTATCTCACTCATTTCTGAAGATGCTAATGTTTATAGCACTTCAGTGATTGCAGAAAATGACAATAGTGCAACTATTTATTTGCCTTGCTACAGGCTTTCCACAGCTTTGGGATATTGATTTATGCTGAAAGGACTTCTTTCCTTGTAAGAACTGTAAACCCCTTGAGAGCAGCCAGGTTGTGCTCTGTGAATGAGGTGCTGACAGCCTGTCCAAGATCCAACCAAGATCTCTCTTGGCTCTCTAGGCACAAGAGCAAAGCCCATGTGATTTAATCAAGAACAGTAGTGTTATAATAATGCAATACAAACATTAATTTTAGTGATTTATGGAGCACCTCTGCCGTCATCTTAGCCCTCATGGAAGAGCCATCAATTACACCATAGCAGTTTCATGAAAATAACTCCTGGCTCAATTGCAAATACAAGTTAAACGTTCTCTGAACCCAGCAACTTGAATTTTTATGCCATAAATTTTCACTTAGTTTTCATCTGATGTGAAACCAGTTTTCAAGGCTTACTGTTTTTCCAATACTCCTGTTAGTCGAGCTTCCCAATCAACCAAGACACAAACATTATAAATTCATAAAAAATACCAGAAGTAGCAACTGAATGTACTGAGATCTAACAGACATCACCTGAGTGGACAGCTGCTGAATGGGGGTGTGGGGGAAGGAGGCAAAGGCCCAAGCAGAAATACAGAAAGAAGCAGGGAAGAAAGAGCTGATTAGGGCAAAACTTCCCAGGAATTACTGGGAACTGAGCAGAGTTTGCTGGTCCCAAAATTTAATGAGTTAGACAATACAAGGCTTTAGTCTATAGACTCATCTGCAAACACTAAAGAACTCCATATAAGCTCTAATTCAGACTCCACCTGCACTGGGATTTTCAGATTTTTTTGTTTTAAACATTAAATCTTTGAGTTTAATTCTAATAAAACATTTTAGAAGGGTATAGTTTAAAGCCTTTTGGGCATTCTGGGCACTGCACTCAGAAGACTGTCCAGGCATGTCCACTGCAAAGCTCTGTCTGCCCTTGAGCACCATCACATCTAAAAATAAATCAAGAAGTTATCTTTTTTATCATTTGAATGTGCATCTGTTAATAGAGGTAAGCAAAAAAATTGTCAGTTTTGTAAATATGTTGATTTTTATTTGTTCCTCACAAAGTCCTTTCTTCTTGATCCTCACTTTCCCAAAATACAGCTTTTAGTGTGGCAGTTACAAACTGGTGAGAATAGTTTGCAGCCAGAAAAAGAGTTCTATAGAAGATGACAGTCAGACCAACAGGGTACATGTGAAGGAATTGGCCATGGTGCTGTAAGCTGGTATTGATGAAAGTCAGAAAGCAAGGAAAATTACTGAAAGAGAACTCAGTGCTGCAGTAGGTCACAGAAAATATTGGATTTAAGTTAGGTTGGCCCAGAGCCACTCTGCTAATTGCAACCTCCTGTGAGCACCCACCTTTCTTCTATGACTGTTGTTTGGGAGTAGAAAACCAGGACTGTGTGATTGCAATCACAGCACCTGCTCTGAGCACATAGAAAGGACACTGAAATATTGACCAGGGATCTGTCACAAACACTGACTCTTCCCTAAATGAGGTTTTATATCAACTTACAATTGTCAGCACTGAATCTTTATGTTTACACAATAATAACGTCAGGTATATAGTATTTTTTAAATTATGGCTTTCTTGAACCTTTCATTCAAAATTACCCCCCTGCCAAATCTGAGTTTCACCTTCCTTATAGCACAAATCATAGCACAGTACAGAGCATTAATACAGCCTACACTATTTATAACCGTCACCAGCTATATTTTACCCCTACTGTGACAGCCATAAGCTTGAAAAA
Organism: Onychostruthus taczanowskii; assembly: GCF_017590055.1. Classification (NCBI taxonomy): domain Eukaryota; kingdom Metazoa; phylum Chordata; class Aves; order Passeriformes; family Passeridae; genus Onychostruthus; species Onychostruthus taczanowskii. Next base: position 5,843,186 of record NW_024503679.1, on the reverse strand, counting down.
TGCTCCAGAGCATTGTTTCACAATTTAAATTTGAAGTGTTTGGGGTGGGGAAAGCTCTCTCTTGCCTGTCACTCAATTAATCCAAAACTGAAGCATATATAATCTTCTTTGATTGCATTCTTCTTCATCAGAGAAATAATTTTAAATTCCTAACTTTTTTTTTTCCTCTGTTCAGGTTTTGAAGTCCCATGAGATTGCTGAAAGTCACATTATTTGTAACTGCAGTAATTTGGCAAAAGTGCAAACTAATAGGTGCAATTTGTATTATACTGAGCATTAGAAGCTCTCTGGAGTGCAAACTAAGGGTATTTTTTTGTGATGCAACATCACAGCATACATCACAGTTGAGATGGCCACAATACACATAGCATCCCCATACAGTTCCAGCAGGCTTTAAGCACTCACCCACACACAGTAACACCACATCAGAAGGCTTCAGGAGCCTACCCATACAGAGTAACACCATGTCACTTCAGAAAGCTGCAAGCATCTGTCCTCCTTGTTCTTTAGCCCAACCTTTTATCCCCCTCGTGTTCATGCACTGCCCCTGTGTGCCTCTGCTCCCTTTGGTGGTTGGTCAGTGCCCTGGGCACTCCATGGCTCATTGCTGTCAGTGCTGCTCACCTGCTGCTCACAGCTGTGCCCACTGGGGACAAGGGCCACAGCCCCACTCCCACAAACTGTGTGCCTACAATGCAACACCTTTTTCAGAGTAGAAATTTTAACTTCATTGATGTTCACAACAGCTATAGAATAAAGGACACCTCACCAAAAAAATTTCCATTTTTTGAGGGAATAGATAAAACTTGCAGCCTTTGTAACATAAAGCTTCCTCTCTTTTACAAAGGGAAGAAGGAGAAAGAGGAAGAGATAAAGAGCACGAGGTTTAAGACAACAGCATTTAACAAAATGGGAACAAGTGTTTCACACACATCAAAACTATAGAAAGACCAAAGGAGAAATTTTATAAATTGGTTTGATTGTCTCTGTCTCCCCTCTTTAGTGACTCTGCTGGAGTGCCATAGCCGTTAACAGAGAAGAGCACAGTAAATACAAGGTTAATAGCTGCTACTATTATAACACTACACTGTTACCAACATGAGTGCAAAATTCTTCATCGCTGAGGATATTGATCCAAGCAGACTGATCTCACTTTCATGCATACAATGCCAAGTTGGAGAAAAGCACATAAGAAAAATGAAACATTAGTCAACCCTGAGTTGCAGTGCCCCAGCAGCAGCCCCTGATGAAGTGCCGCCTGCCTCCCAGGCAGTATAAAACACGTCTGTCTGCAGCCATTCGAAAGCTCGAGGAGACGCTATAATTACTGCATCACTGCCCAAATCCTCATTTTTCACAGAGCAAATAAATTCCAGCACCAGTCTGGGTTCTCTTCAGCCATGACTCAGTACTTCAATCCATTACACTAACGGTGGAATGAAGATATTATTTAAAGAGGTAACTAAAGGTTTAGGTAGGGGAATGGAATAAAATTGAGAGAAAAAAGGCCATTACAACCAAACTGCTTAAATAATAATTTTCTGATATTCTTTGTTGACATATGCAAATGACTAAACCATTTAAAACTAGAATATTTTCTTCCTTTAATCCCCATTTATAACACATTGTTAATATGCAAATACCACTCCTAGAGGGGCTTGTTTATATATACAGGCCAAGATATTTAATGCATCATTGATCAGACTTTGTTTCAGTTTAGTTCCTAGAAACAATGTAGTCACAATGTAAATGGCTTTAAATAGTTTTATTATTTGACATGATTTGCAATCTTCAAACTGAGGCACTTCAGTGACTCAAAAAAGTGAAAAGGAGTAATTGAAATGTCAATTATTGCATTTATAACTAAATCTATTCAATTGTCTTGATTTCAAGACACGTGACTCGAACAAAAGTCCTTGATAAAATGCTACCATTAAAAGAATTACTAAAACCTATGGAAAATGAAGTAGGTTCTATTTTTCTCATGGAAAATTGAGTTGCAGTTCCTCCTAGTTTTGTCTCGATGGTCATATCAGCACCATCCATGCCAACATCAGGCTACACACAGATTTTCATGAAGCAGATTTCCAGATCACAGAATTCACAGAGGGCCTGAAAATTAAGCTATCAGCATACCAACTTGAAACTGTCACCATACAAACTTGAAACTTTTCAGTATAAAGTAGATTGTAATATTTTTGTTGAATTGGCCTAAACTGAACTACACAAAAATACAGTTTGTTTCTACACTGTCCAGGTATGATTACCAAAGTATTTGGAGTGACAGAAAAAGCAAGCACTAAGAGGGAGTCAGAGTCATGCATTTAAAAATAAAGATTTCTAATTTGTAATTACAGCCTCAGACAAGAATAAGCGAGCCATACCCCAGGGAGATAAAACAGTATTTAAAACAACATTGTAACAAGCTCAATATTTTTCCTACTCCTGGAAGAAAATATGCTCCGTAGTTAGACTCAGCTGGTTAGGGGCAATCTGAGGATCCCAATAGAACAAAGAAATCTGTCTTAAAGAATTTGGGTTGCTCTGCATTTCTTTGTGTCAGTTAGCAGAAAAGTAGCTGACAGACTACTGCATACACTTTTCATTTGGTGCCATGCTATCAATATTCCCAGCAGGTTTCTGTACAGTCTGCCATTTCAAAGAGTCATATTAGATTGTCACTAAGTGGAATTTACTATATTAAAAGCCTTTTCAGTGAAATAATAATCACTGTTTGCTGAGACAGTCTCCCACATGAATCAGAACAGAAGAGACAAACATTCACCTTCCTCTAATCTGCTTTAAATTGCCATGTAGTCAGGTACAGAAATAAATACACCCAAACAGACAATAACTGGTTTTTATTTAAACATATACATAACAGTGGATGCACAGCAGCCCCATTCCTACTTAACAGGAGCACTATTTGCAGTACTACAGTTACAAATATGTCAGACAGGTCAGTAGACAAACCCATTTACACAGGTTTACAATTGTCTTCAGGACACAACACAAAAAGTTTCAGATATATTTTTAAGGGGCTTAACAAAATAAATGAAGAAGAAGAAGCGGAAATAATCGTGCTTCATCATTTCCATCTCAGATGCCAACCAGAGACAGCACAGGAAGAGTTCTGAGTATTCTGACTTTACTGAGTCCAGTATCTCTGACAAGATCAGCAATCCAGATTATTTGTGGTCATTAGAGATTCTGTGGCATATTTTATTATGGTTGAGAGGTGTTCATGACAGTGACATGCCCTAGTTCTGATCCAAGAGATTATATCCTGCTCATACAATCTTTCTGGACAGCTACATTTTGGCAGAAAGCTCTTCCTTGCTGTAATCCAATCTATATTGTGGTAAGTATTGTAGACTTCATTAATAAGCCACTGTGGAGCATTCCAGAGACAGCAGCTCATTAGCAAGCTAAATTATTTTTCTATGTGATTATTTTTTTGAAAGCTCTTTCCTTTTCTGTTTCCACAGTCAGATAAAAACAGAGGCTGTCCATACCACACAAGTTGACTGCCTGGTACCTGGATAACCACATCAGGGAAGGGGTGGGCGCACAGAAAGAGGAGCTCTCAAGATCTGGGCCACTGGTATAGGCTACCTATATCCCTCTTTATTTGGTGTAGGAAAGTTTAATTGGAAACTTTGTAAGACAAGTTTTAGAAGAAATGCCAGTACTTTCTTTTCAAGTGAGTCTGATGCTCTTAAAATTGCACATGCGTTTCTACTTTACTCATAGTTTGTATCCAGAATTCCCAGTTCAAGAAGAATGTTCAAAAATAGGAGCATGCTTAAATCTTTACTTGAGAGGTCCATGATCAGTACAGTGTCCAGTTAATTTAATCTTTCATGCCTGCGCTGCCTTTGTCAGCCAGCATAGCAAACCACATCTACTGTCTGATACATATTTTTTCCCACTCACCCCAGTATGAGGGTTGATGTGCTCTCCACACTTTGCACAAGGCAAAACCAAATACACATCACTGCCACTCAGTTCTCACAGAATAATTACTTTCAGTTAGAAGTCAGCAGGGGTTTTCAAGAAAGGGGTATTGAAAGCTCTGGGTCATCTTCTGAGTGATCAGAACAAACCTACCTTCTCCAAGTGCTTTAGTATTGCTTTGCCTTCGATGGGATGTGAATTAAATGTGCTCTTTTGCAGAGAAAGTACAAAGCTCTGCAGGTCCCAGCCACCATTCTGCAGAGCTGCTGACACCTCTCCCTTTCATGATGACTAGCAGGAACCCAGAGACAAGGCAGGAATTAAGGAGACAGGTTCCACAGCAGGAACAAAGACAGGACTTTTTGCATTTTCTTTGCTGTCATACCTGTTACTTCTAAAGTGTCAAAAGGACTTTTGGTACTGTCATGACTTTTAGCCTCTTCCTTGACTTTACAACTCACCCTGCTCCAACTTAATTCTACAAATCAAGATAAAGAGATAGTTAATATTTTGACTCATAAGCAAAAATTGATTTTTCATTTTTGAAAATTTGATTTTGGTAACAGTTAGCCCCTGTTCTGAGAGATCTATCCACGTGTTACTAAGAAAACCATAAAGTCCCAATACAGGTCCCACTGGGCATGGAATCAGAGAACCAAACTATGGACTTGGTGCTGAGTCTCCTTTTTGTTCAGTAAAAGCATTCCAATACAGGTGGCTGCCATCTCTCTGCCATACAATGATTAACATGTTTTCTAATACAATTTTCAGGTGTCAGCTTGCAGGTCCAGCCAGAAAGCAAAATCCCCTTCATCAGGACGTGCCAGCCCAATGAACCTTAGAAGACTTGAACAGGAACTGTCCTCTGCCAAATAAATTTCCTTGACAGCTGAATAATTCTTCTGGAAGACAAGGGGAGAGAACAAGAGTCTGCTCACCTGACTTGAGTCCCCTTGACAGAAATGCAAAAAGGACAACAGCGTTTTTTAAATGCTGAGTTGCAGGAAGGTCTGATCATGTGGCAATTATCAGCTTTTCTCCTGCACACCAGGAGGGGTTGTCAGCTTGGGGCTAAGCAGCAAAGGATGAAAGCTTGGCCACAAATCTGAAGGGTGAAGATCATTCCTAACCCTTCTAAAGCAAAATCTGATCAATATTCTTAGCTTCTCTCGCTCTGCTTTTGTTTTCTTTCCCTTGGGTACTACCTCTGCACAATTTTACAGGAAAAATAAACTGCAATACTGCAGTGCAAGTACGAGGTGACCAGACAGAGAGCTTCTGAAACACCTGTCATTATCACACAATATCCCCCCAATTAAAGAACTAGAAGACAGATTGTTCAAAATACAAAAGAAGACCCAAGATAAAAATCAAGGTACATTATTCTCTGTATTTGTTAGCTGAGCACTTCACAACCTGTAGAAGTCTTTGTCACTGCTCAGTGCTCTCTGTAAAGCATCACTTCGTAACAAGGACAGATCTTGAGACCTGTTTTGTAAATGCTGCATGAGAAGGGACCACAACTAGATTGAGCATGCAATAATAACTTAAAGACATAACTGTATTTCAGACACAAATCTACACTTTAGTGAAAGCAAAACTAGAAAGCAAATTCTATTATAATCATCTGCAGGAAAAAAAAATAAGGCAGACTGTAGTAATTCTGGGGCACCAGATAGGTCAGGGAAACCCTTAGCCTAAACAATGTCAAGAAGACTTGAAGAAATACACAGTAACTTGTGGGCTGCATTTTGAAATCCCTAAAGCTTAATTTAAATCCACAGCCAGCACACTGTGGAAAACAACTTTTTCATCACTTTTCTACAACCATGAAAAATGCTTTGTATTTTTCAAATACAAACAAAACAGAACTGAGCAAATTTTTATCTCTGGAAGACCACAAACAGAAATTTCCATTTGTGAGGTCTTTTCTGCAGAAGAGCTGTATTGTACTCTCCTCCTGATAAGGCTCAGACCTAAAATCTGAGCCCTGCTTCAGATGGATGGCAGTAAATTTTGCACACTTTGTAGTAGTGCTTTCCAGATTGCCTGTTCTGACACATGGCAGGTTTAGAATTTACCCTGTTAAGTTACGACATTCATTTCCGAGTGCTTACACAGCTGAAATGTTCAGACAAGCATGAGTGAAGGAAGGAAGGTGAGGACAAGGATTGCATTGAAAACATGGCATGATAGTTCTGGATTATACCTTTTCATCTCAAAGATATAAGTAACAGAGATTGTAAATCGTATGTCCAATCTGTAACTCTGCTTATCGCTATACACGTGAAAAAAAAATTCTGACTGCAATTTTACGAAAATGCAGAAACCTAAAAAATCCTACATCCTCCTTGATTCTGGAGGATGTGTCTCATCTGAGACAATACAGTGCCCTCTGCGGGTTCTCCTCTCATATTACAATCACAGGAAGTAGATGCCTTGGAGTATAGTGAAATTCTCTCTGTTAATCTTTGTAATTACACTGCAAGTACTGTGAGATTAAAGGAAGACATAAACTCACTAGAAATAGTCTTTTTGGAAGTTATAATAATGCTGTTAATTTATCTAAAGACCTTGGAATTACAATAGATGTGTAGTTTAAAAAGTCTCCTATGAAGACCATCCGACAGAGCTGGGATTGTTCAGCCTGGAGAAGAGAAGCTCCAGGGAGATTTCAGAGCCCCTTCCAGTGTCTAAAGGGCTCTGAGAGAGCTGGAGCTGGAGAGGGATCTTGCTCAGTATAGTGATAGGATGAGCGATAATGACTTTAAACTGAAAGAGGACAGGTTTAGATATTAGTAAGAAATTCTTTGCTGAGAGGGCGGCTGGGCACTGGCACAGGTCACCCAGAGAAGTTGTGGCTGCTCCCTCCCTGGAGGTGTTCAAGGCTAGCCTGGATGGGGCTCTGAGCAACCTGATCTGGTGAAAGGTGTCCCTGCCCATGGCAGAGAGCTGGAACAGGATGATATTTGTAGTCCCTCCTAACCCAAACCATTCTGTCATTCTGTGAAATGATTCACTGCTCAGGTGATGGAATTACACAAAAGCATAGAAAATACATAACTACTACCTAAGCAGGTGTTCTCCAGAAGAGTCTGCTAATAGTTTTTACAGGAATTTCACTTGGTTTCAGTATTAACTCTTGCAGGAGCAAGTACCACTGCAAACTAGATTAGCGCTTAAAAAATCAAAAAGGAGATTAAATCCCATCATACGAATTTATACAAAGCTTTTGCTTCCATAGCACCTGGACATGTGCAAGCTAAACACTTAAAACCATAACTGCTTTGGGCATAACACTTAAACACACAGCCATAAACTCGGAGGTGGTAAAATGTCAATCATGACAAAACTTGTTCCTTGGCCTACTTTTTCATGTAATAGAGAAGACAGAGACATAAATTATTTCAAATTAGCTTCATTTTAAAAAATTAAGTATTCATGATAAATTACCTCAGGATTTTTAAGGGGCTTTCCAAAGTACATGAAATTCTATTCAGGGCATGGTAACACTGAACTTCAGAACTTGTACATAATTGAGCTGTGCTGCATTACTACATCACAGCAAGTTTTGCCAGCAAACAGATTGATGAGTTACAGGAGTTAGTTTCTTTCTGTATGTGTAAAATCCAGTCAGGAAAAAAAAAAAAAATTCTTTTCTGAGGAAGCAAGAAAAAAATTCATAATGTTGTCACTTTCTTTCCTTTGTATACAAAATGATTCAGTGGCATTAAAACCCCTATTAAATATATCACTGAGCAAGGGGAAATGTCATAGTAATAAAAGTCAGTTTCAAGACTGCAAAAAGCATTTTTTATTGAGATAGTTCTGCCCTGTATCAGAAACATGGCAAATAGATACATGAATTTTATACACATGTGCACACATGTGTAATAAACAAACATGATGGCCAGTATGCTTTATGGTGACTCTTTCTAAGGTACTGAAAAGTTAAGTTCTAGATAGATACACAACACATTTCAGTAGAATTCCACAGCCCAGGAAGAGCGCAACAAACATCTGCTGGCTCATCAGATGTAACCACAAACAAAACAAAGACATTCTGACAAGTCACAGAGCAAAATGGAGTTTATAACCAAAGTGGCAGTGCTCCAAAAGCAAACCTGGTGAATCTGTTCAGAACCACCCAGGAAAACCAGCAGACTCTGACTTTGCAGACAAGATTAAAGGAAATACTGTCCTTATTAATATGTAGCCTTTCAACAATTTCAACATTAATAGGAGCAACGTTCCATTAATATTTTAGCCACCTAGATTTTTTTCTACTATGCAACAGTATTTCCTCCCAAGAGAAAATACCTGATTTTGCTGCCTTTACACAAAATGCTTAATGCTTCCAGCAATCCTAGGTTTCCAGCAATCCATTTTTTCTCCGCAATGTCTTTGCTAATGTGATGGGAAGAACAAGCCACAAATCTTAAAGGCAAGAGACTGGATACGTGTTGTTATCCCAGCAGGTCTCCTGCAATCACCTGCAATTTGCTGGGTGCTGCAAATTGCTCTGAACATGGAAGTCAATGCAGATGTCAATGACCCAAGATTCCAGGATACACCAGAAGGTTATTACTAACCCCTAGTTGGGAAGCTGCAATCTGACTATTGGTAGTCTTTTTAAGAGACAGACAACCATGCAAAACTGGGTTATAAGACCTGTAACACTGTTTTGATAGCTGTCCTCACACAGTCAGTGTCAGCTGAAGGACTATAAACTAAATCACAGAGGCAACAGCACTCTGCTAAGCAAAGCTGGGGAGGGGGGGAAGATTTGTTGTGAAAAAACAAAAAATATTTGTTGGGGGAAAAGAAATAGAATCAGCCTCATTGTCTCAATGGATAAAATTATGTCAGGAAGTGAGGAATGAGACGCAAATCGTTAGTTTGAATACACTGGTCTCATGGTGTGTCCCTTTGAGAATGGGCTGCAGCACAGAGCTCCTTGACTGCAGCTCTAAGAGGATTTATCTCCAAGAGCAAAATAAACACAGGTTACAGTGCAACGCCTGCAGTGCTGCTGCTCAGGGGCAGCTTGCACACTGCCCTGTGGTAGAAAAGTGAGAGATGTTTCACCTAAATCACCTGGTATAAAATAGCATTCTCTGATTTCAGCTGTTGGTGAAGCAGGAGGTCACCCATTACAGAAATGAAACTCTGGCACACCTCAGCCTTCCCTCTGTGCTGCCATTCTGCTTCCTGGCCTCGGAGCCTTCGCCAGGTTATTGCAGGGAATAGCTGTCTTCTGTGATTACAGTTTACTGCAGGGCTGACATCCTCCAGGGGCTCTTGCCCTGTGACAAGTAGTAAGGATTCAAGAATTAAACAGCTCTGATGGTCAGCTTGACATTTATAGGGAAGGCAGACTTTCCTGTGTTTCTTCAAAGCAGGCTTGCATTATTTTGCTAGCACAGCATGAATTGATCTGTGTGACCTCAGGCCCCTGGCTTTCACTTCATAATTTAATGTTAAAGAAAACCCAGCATCTTACCCTCTAGCTTTCAAAATCTGGATGCAGCAATCCAGATATACCTCAGGGAATTGTATGATTATGTTCCCACGAGTGTGTGTTTATAATTAGGAGCACAGCCTGTAATTTACCAAGTGAACCGCTCAAAGTCGATTTCTCCATTGCAGCCAACAAATATTCCCAGCCAAGTTCCTTGTCACAGGAGGAATTCCAAAATGGGTGATCAGGCAGCAGCCAAAAAATTGCAATTAGTTGGGTTCCAAGTAGATAAGTTCATCAGGAATTAGCCATGTGTTAGAAAATAGACACAAATCCATATGGAAACTAAATGCATACTTTCACTCTCAATAATCAGTGAAATATCCAGTATTCTGGTGGAATTGCACATTTGGATTTCTTTTGTATGCATCTTTGAGGATCTCTGCATTGTTAGTTGAGCACAGAGATGCACAACCTCAGTGCAGCTGCTACAGACACACCAGAGATGTGACATTACCTGTGCCCACACTCTCCACAGCCCCTGGGTGAAGCCAGGTGAGCTGCAGAGCACCTTGGTCTGCTCTGTTTGTCTCAGCACTGACTTTGAGAGCCTCCCCCAAATGCAAACACCTAGATGACAATGATTTCCCAGAATTTAGGATGAAAAAAGTGCTCCTTAGAAAAGCCATATGGCCTGTTGCTATGATCCTGCAGTGACCCACAGCATTAAGTATATAATAAGTCATGCCAAGGATGGGATTGCAAATTTAAGACCAGCATTCAGAGATAACATAATGAGCTGATCTATTGTTCTGTGTAGATATAACTGATGTAATTTTTGTTAAGGAAAATTAAGGAGGCAGATTAAAAAATGCTACAGATACAGCTGTTGTATTCTCCTTACTGTGTTTGTAACTTAAGCCAATTACAAACCAGCAAGTTGCTGGAAGTCTTTTGTTTGGGGCACCATCCTTTGACTTTACAGGCACACAGACAGGATCCAGCTGTGTACCAAGCAAAACTTGTTGTACCATAAACTAGATAAAGACTTTAATGAACATGTTATATAGGAGTGGAGAAGCCAGTCATTAAATCTTGATAATGAAACCTGCATATCTGACTCATAATATCAAGTTACTTTTTACTCCAGTGTTGCTGTAACTCAATGAGCATCTCAAAGATTGAAAAAAAAAAAAAAAAAAAAAAAAGAGTCACAGAACTGGAAAATTTGCATAGTACCTGGAAATAAAAGGCAATGCTACATGGAATTCTGTGGCTGATTTTAAACTGTTTCCTGATCCATTAACTGTCCTCTGAGCACACATAAGGTCTCAGTGAAGCCATCAGGACTCCACTAGAGCTCAGATGTTTGTTCAAATGGCCCTGGGAAGAGTGAAGACAGCAGGCTTTAAACCTCACCTAATCATAACAGCAAGGCTGCTTCAATAGATACTCTGCAGCTTTCACAGCTATAAACATATTTTAAATCAGGAAAAAAAGCTGATTTCAAACACACACACACATATAGATACAGCACAGAGATACTGGCAGTATAAGTGACATAATTACAAATTCAAATATATTTGAGAGATGCTTCTTCCCCAGGTAATACTCATATTATGACAATCCCACATACATAAATACCAGCATGGTTTACACTAAAAAGAGAGGGGAGAAGAGGATTCTTGTAGTAATTCAGCTAATAAGTGAAATCAGTACAATGCTGAAAAGAGCAAATATGGCCAGATTGACTGAATAGAGTGAGGGGCATGCCTGAAATGAGTAGTTACTACAAGGAGATGAAACTAAGAAGGAAAAAGGAAATTATAGCATCAGAGGAAAGGGCAGTATGGACACTCATCTGCAGTTTGTTAGAAATGTAGGTAAGGAGAGGCAGAAGCTTCCTGCAATATGCTTGAGCACAGTGAGCTTTGCTGAGCAGCCTCTCCAAGGAATACCACAGGGATGCACAAACCACCAGTTAGTGAAAAAGAGCAAACTAATAAGCACAAAGCCATATAGCAGCAAAGACTATTCACAGCCTCTTATTCACTGGTGAATATGGGCATTATTCTAGAATAATAATATATTAATAATATAGAATATTAGTTAAGCTCAATATTTACAGGAATAATGACCCTAAAATCTACACTACTCTAAGGCAGAGCTGGAACACAATTCTACAATCTCCCAAGTGAACAAAAAGCCATACTGAAGTCTGCAACTTTTGAAATTTTGCTGATATGCAGATCTGCTACCTCACATGTTCTTGTGGAATCTGGGTGTGGGTAGGGACAGCCATAAGCAGCTGGTCTCTGAAATTACACTTTTGGTAAGCTGAATCACAGTTTCTTCTCCATATCAGAATGCAACAGGCAGTCAGAGAGCAGCTGACATGCAAATACCAAAAGCAAATCACAGTAGCTCAGAAAACTGAGATGAAATAACAGACAGCTTGGTTGTGTCTATGGCTCTAAGGAGACAGAAAATACATAACTCTGCCAGAATCCTATCCTGCCATTCTGGGCTCTCATATGCCACAATTATTCATAACACTTCTGTGCCTCAGTACTTGAAATACAGGAATCTCACAAATCCCAGCACAAAGCAACTGCTGCAGTATCCAGCCAAACCAGCGGAATCCCCCTCAGTCTATGTTTATGCTTTCCTTTGGGTCCTCTAAACACCAGATTTTAAAACCTGACTTTTGAGTTGGATGCTGATGGCATCCACTGGCTGGAAAGCCAATCCAAGTGCCCTCTTGAGAAGAACCATTTTTGTATTTATTGATGAGAATCTGTTTTGCCCTGGCACTGAGTGGTATTTTGCATGTACTCTTTACCAGAAACCATCTCTGAGCCTAATTATTGAGGCCGATGCCTTGTCCACAAAATGAGTCACATTATCCTAAAGAAAGTGTAACTATTTTAAATCAAGCTAATTATTTCTGTATGGAAAGCTACAAGAAGTTGAGTTTAACTCAGATGCAATTTGATTTTAGAAGTCAGTCAGGAATAAGATGACACTAAACTGAAAATGAGCCTATTGAACAAAGAAGTTTCAACCAAATTAAATACAGCAAGTTTATATATAGGTAGGTCTATGAAGGCCACATATTGAGCAGTAATTTATTCCAATTATTTTAGTAAATGCAGCAATTTAACACTAACTATAGATTTAGAGATGCTTTAGAGGATCAGGAATTGTTTATATTCAAATTTTATCCTACCTGAGGACATAAGGTCCATAGTAACTCACAAGAAGCTTATTTAAATATCTTTTCTTCAGAAACTCATAATATTTTTCTCACATACAAACCTTCATTTGATCTGAAAAATCAGATTTCTTTCTACAGATTTAATTGCAAATTAAATCCAATCTGTAAGTAAAGGCAATTCTATTTTCAAGGCTGAGATCAATAGCACGTAGAAGAGCCACTCACTTTTCTTCCCCCGGCAGTTGAACATAATTTACATTCTGCTTGCAAACAGTTATTTCAAAAACCCTCAATTTTTGGTGTAATGTGTATCAATTAACACAGAATCCTGTTTTAATGAGAACAGCATTTAGAAATTGAATAAATAACTCTTTAGAGTATCATGGACAAAACTCTGCTGCAACACCAAAGGAAAAAAAGCAACAAAACCAGCCATTGTGCAGACTCCTAGGTCTTTGAACAAGAAGACAAACCCCAAATCCAATACATAGGTCTAGATCAAGACTTTACCTTTAAGTAAATTAATTTTAATTTTTTTCATTTCATTTTAATGCCACTGCTAATCCTCAAGATTTTACAACAGATTAATAAATTGGTATCTCACCAGTCAGTGGAAAAGAGCTAATGAAAATTGCACATTCCTCTTCCAAAATTAAAAAAAAAAAAAAAAAAAGATAAAGAGAGAGACAGAGAGTATAAGGTCTTTTATTCAGGCAAGTAATTTCCTCTGCAGAGTTCTAGTGTACTACCCAGCAAGAAGGGATAGGTATATGTTGCTAATGGCTTCCATACAACAATAACCTCAAAATTTCCATTTCACAAAATAGGAGATCTTAAATCTTGAAAAGCCTAAGTCTTACATCATAATGTTGTCTCTTGTGACAAGTCAGAATCTGACAGGCCTCTTACATATTTTATTCAATATTCTGTTGAAAAAGGTTGTAGCTCCTGTGTTTTTCCTGTCACTTTAGGAGTTTCGTAAGTAATCATTTCACAAGTTATTAAAGATTACCAGAAATTAAAGGAAACTTGAATTTCTGAATGCCAACCTAAAGTAGGTAGCTTGATCTCTGGTATCCACTGAGCATTCAGTAAACATCAGCAAGAAATTTGTGAAAAATAAACTCCAGATTTGACAAGAATACAAGGAAGAAAAATAAAATCTGCAAGACACAGACTCCATCAAATTATTAAACCCAGGAGTGACACAAGTGAGAAGAATTAGGTACTAATCTGCAGTAACCTCACCTGCTTGATTCTGTTGTTCAGTCATGAGAAAACTTCTGTGTTCACTACATCATTAAAAATATTGCAGTAACAACAAAAATTGTTTCATGGTTACTTGTTGATTCCTTCTCTCTCTAGTATTGCATTCCTCCAGTCTGAACTCACATAAATTATGCTGAATAGTTTGCAAATGAAGCACACGGGACTAAGATGCTTCCTGATACAGACTCAAGCCACTTGCTACCAGGCCCTTTTCAGATAACTTCTTTAAAGAATTGCTCTTGAACTCTTCTCTTGCTTCTGCAAAAGTTTAATTCTTCTGACAGTTAGGAACTTGACTTCCAATCCAAATTTATTCATTGCCAATTCATGCCTATTACTTGTGCCAACATCTATCTTGCACAATTTTCCCTGGAGTTGGTTCTTTAGGCATATTTCAAAGGTAACACATCCATTCCCAGGCTTTACTTTCCTGAGCCAAACAAATCTTCCCCAGAATATGCATTGACTGTTCCTTGACAAGCCCTGCAATTCCTTCTGCACTGTTAAGGGTTAACCAGAGCCTGCAGCAATGGCCCCTGGAGCCACTTGCCCTCAGGCAGGGTGAGAGGAGCAGCAGCAGAGCGATGCCAGCCTGCAGGCACTGGGCAGCACAGGGCAGGTGTCCCACAGCAGGGACCCCCTGGCTCTGCACCCCCAGCAGGGCACAGCCCCAGGGCTCCCCTCAGCAGGGCCCTGCTGGCACGGTGCTGTCAGAGCATCCCACCCACACAAACCACCCAGCAGCAGCAGCTGGGCACAGAGCCAGCCTGCACCCAGCAGGGCTGACACCAGGCACAAAGCTGAATCACTCACATCTGACTGGTTCCCTTAGCCTGACAGAACCACAGCCAGTAAATCCTGCCACAGCCAAGCTGGAGCCATGCAGTGACAAACCAGATATCCCTGACAGTGTGACCCCCATTTACCTGCAGCTGAGGTTATGCACCCACAAATAAGAGAGGGTCAGCTGCCTGCCCCTCCTGAAACATCTCTGTATACATTTATTTTTCCTATTTTTTTGGAAAACAGAAAATGCCTTATTCTAGTGTAACAGTACGTGTACCAACACTGCAATCCAATTCTGCTAGACCCTGAAAGTCTAATATGGTTTTCAGCTACGTTCTGATACTCTATGCATCACTGTCTGCTGTTTGCTCTTTCAGAAATACAGATGATATATTATATAGCCTGCATGCCAGATCCTGATATCCTTCAGCAGCTGTCCCCATGGACAATAATACCAAAACTCATCAAAGTCTTGAAACAGTGGTGAGTACCTTTGTGTCCCTCTGGCAACACCCACCTGGTGTGACATTTGCTTTCTGTACCTTTCAGTCCAGGAGAAAAGTCATCTTCTCAGTCCCATCGTGTCCCATAAAACACAGGAGCTAAGTCATGAGAGTCAAAAGGAAGCAGCTGAGACCAGCTACAAGCCACATGTAGTTCCTGACCTTAACTGGAGCCACAAATAGAGTCTCCTACACTCCAGGCACAGGTCAGTAAACTATTCTGGATATAGGAAGGAGACAGCACTCCAGTGATGCAGGAAAGAACAGGATAAATAGAAGAAGAATGCAGAAAGGAAACAGGAAAAGTGGGAGACTCATTACAGACAAATAACAACGGGGAAAATGAGGAGGAGCAAAGGAATAGGAGAAAAAAGAAATCACAGAAAGCAAGAATGGAGACCATTCCCACGCTGCCTGACACTCACCCCTATCCTATTCTCCCTCTCCTGGTCTTTTGGGACAGCGATCAGCAAAAGCCAAGTTGTGAAACAGGTCTAGAAGAGAAACTTGCCCTCAAAACCAAGACTTCTGTAAAAAAAACAGACACGTACTTCTGAATTCTTTTCAAAGCCAAAAATTATCCAAGACAATTTTTAAAAGGGTTACTATGAAAATTGAGACTTTATTCCTTGATGCAGTGAGCAAAATGGCCTCATGACTAAAACACAATTCAGTTCCCAGTTCTGCCAATGAATCCTCTGCAGCCTTGTGACTTGCCTGTGGGCCTCAGTTCATCACCTGCACACCCCCAGATTTGCAAGAATCCATCCAAGACTGTTTGAAACATTCCTACTCTAATCATGGCAGCCAGAAACAAACACACCAAACTTTCAAACAAAAGATGGAAAAAAATCTAGGAACAGAAAAATCCAACTGCCAAGCACACAGAAGAGACAGATTTTTAATTTTATTAGGGAGGAAGACTGTGCTGAGGAAAGGGAGGAAAGAGAAGACAGAAGACTGAAAAAAAACAGAAGTGCTGAATGTTCGATCATAATACGGAACACTCTAAAGAGGAATGAGAACTGCATGCCCTGCAAAAACAGTGCACACATTTGGAAACAAGTTCTTCCAGATCAGGACTCTTGGCTCTCTTACTGCATTACTGGCTGAGAAGAATTTGCTGGTTTCAGCTGAGATACCAGACATGCAAGTTAGACTAAAATGTAATAACAAGGTGCACTAACAGAATGGTTGCCAGTGGGGTGGATAACATGGGAACATGGGAAACACCAGAAGTTATTTTCAAGACAGAGGCAGCTATTTTCACTCACTTGACAAACAAGTTCTTTTTGGTCCAAATCACCATCTGCTAATAGCATATATTATGAACCAATTAGCAGATAGCAGAGACATATCTTTTCTAGTGGAAATTCCTATAATTCCCTTTGTTTCAGGTCTAGTTTACATCAGTTAACTCTTGCAAGTGACACCACCAAACATGTTGTGTTAACAATAACACCAGGCATGTGATCCATCAAAGGGCTGGTGACAGATATGCTAACCCACAAGCCTCTTGTTCTAATAACTGCTGAGGACCTGAAAAACAGAAAAATATAGGGAACATGCAGCTTGCAGTAGTCTACATGAGACCCATGCTATGGTATGAGTCTATAAGTATAGACTGCAGACAGTGGAATTAAGTCTAGTGCATTTTTCCCTCCTCTCACGGTATCTGTGTAGGACTAGAGTGCAAATCCTCTGGGGATATCCAGGAATTGATTTGTGAAGTGAGATGTAAGTGCTTCACTGGAGGTTTTACCTGTCTGACTTTTTCTGTCACAAACAAGTTGAGTGCAGACAAGAGGCTGTCTCTGGGTATAAAGGCCAATCTTTTCATTCTTTCCTACTGCTGATATTTATCCCCTTGCTCTAACAAGATTTGCAAATCAGTAAAGGAATTCTGCTAAAAAGTATCTTAACTTTAACCAAGGGGCATTCAAAACAAAATCATGTGATGAAGTATATATTTTCTCAGCACAGCGGCCTCACTGCACCAAAGATGCAAATCTTCCTGAATATATCACAACACTAAGTTCTGATTGCTCTGCAATCATATTCACTTTAAAACTGTATTTTAGCTGTACATGAGAATAAGACAGTATGCGAAAACTCCCACAGAAATGCAGCTTCCATCACTTTCAACCTCCTCTCCATGAAAATCCTCATTCCTCTCCTTTTGTATTCTTCTGCTCACGCTTTTAATGTTACTGTTCCCTTCAACAAGATTATCGGCATCTTTTCTAAGGCAAGATAAATAAGTATGATTGCTCTGTCCTAGACAAGGTCCACCAGCAATCACACTATCTTTTTAATCAAAATCACCAGTCAACCAAAATGTGTTTCCAATGAAATTGCACCTTTCTTTGATAAACCACTCGCTATTACTTTTATCAAGGTTTTCCCTGCTGCTGATTTTGGCTGATATGTTTGTAATTGACAACTTGACACAAGTCAGTACCTTTTCCGAATATTAATGATACAGTCTACTCCCTAACCCTTAGAAATGTAATGCTAAAAGCTAAAAGTGTTCTTTTTCTCCTCTCAGAACTAAGAGAAATGGTGTCAAGTCTTTTAAACCTGACTTGCAGTTGCAGCAATAGTAAATCTAAAGGAGCTTTGCTAAGCCTTACCTGAAGGCAGACAAATCACACACCAGTATAGTCATGAGAGGATAACACTGGACAGTTTTGGCCAGCAGGATCAAGCTTCCAGAGATTACTAACTCACATTTTCCATATTTACCATCAGGTTACATCAATATTCTCTTTGAAGACTCAGGAGAAAACACTTTTTTCTCTACCTCCTAGCCTCCTTGGCAGGAGAGATCACTCCTTACATGGGCACAATTCCTGGGGTCAATGGAAAATTTTACAGAGCATGTGAAACCAGGCAACACTAGAGACAAAATATCAATATGAGTGGTACTTCTTTATTACCCATTCCCAGTTCCCATTTATCAGAGGACTGGTTATCTTCTCCTCCTGCCCTTGCTGCAATATACTTTCAGCTGTGTATTGTAAACAAGCAGCCAGAGCTTTTTTTAGCCGTGTAATTAGAAGCCCTTGTTTCTCTGTTTAATTTCTCTTTCTGTAACATAGCTCCCAGTCATTACCAGACAGCAGTTGTGCTCTTATTACTGACCCTGCTGTCTAGATACCTACTCACACTTATTATCCACTCTCACTTTTCCAAATAAGGACCTTAATGAGGACAAGCATACTCATTATCCCTACAACTGTGTAATAAAATACTTTAAATTTAAAATTCAAATTGTAAGCTGTGAGAGAGCATATATACAGGTTCAGAATCTTTTTTAAAATACCTCCTTTATGACCCTGTGAAATAATTCAATAGTAATGATATTTTTGCAGTCACTAGAATGCTGATGTTTTGTAACCTCTGACTTACCTATTGCAGAAGGTTTATCTCCTTGGTTTATCTCCAAAATGGCTTTTGGCTGCTTAACAAATTAAAAAGTTGTTGTTTAAAAAAAATTAATCCTGAGCTAGCACTAGAAATGTGTTCACAAGTTTTTTTAAAGGTTGTTAATCCCCTTGACCAAATATCATTACAATTATATAAAAAACTGTAATTTTTTGTTTCTCCTGGAAGAATGTCTTAATGATAAAGATTTCATTATCTTCTTTCTGTCACTATCATGGGGATATAGATGGTCCCAAACAAACACAAAAAAGTCCCCTCACAACTTTCAGTGTTGATGACTTCCATCCCAGTTGTCCCTGCTGTGTCAGCCAGAAGAAATGCATCACTTCTCTCCATCCACCAGCACCATCCATCAATGCCCACTCTCCATACTTGCTTTATTTGCCTGTCCTTTAGCAAACCTTGCACTTGAGCATTTTACCTTCTGAAGGAGGCTCTGTACTGAGCCAGCCTAACAGGCACCACAGCAGGAGAAACAACCCCACACTGGGATGTCCTGGGAGGTGAGACCAGCCCAGCAGCTACACACACTTGATGCACAGAGGCTCTGATCTTCCAGGGAAAAACCACTTTATTTACTATGTTCGCAGTCTGGATGAGTATGCTGAGCCAGCAAATTTATACTGGATAAATCTAGAGCTGGGATTGAATATTTTTCTTCAGTTTTTAAATCAGATATTCCTGGCAAATAAACCCTTCCCATATGCTGATAAATTATATAGAGGGGGCTGTAACAGTAATATGTTAAAATAACCCAGTTACATTTGTTACAGGTTCTAGCAAATAATAACAAGCACCATTTTCTGCTTTGCACACAGCCCTCCAGTAGTGGCCTGGGAATCTAAAGAGATAATTGGATTTATTGTCCACCAGAGCCCACACTGAGAAGGTCATAATTAGTTATGAAGACACAAATGTCTAAGCCCAATATCATCTTGTACAGGCCACTGTACAAGAGAGTGAAATCTCCGAAGGACAGCCCATTTAAAACTTGTTCACATTAGCAACACAGATGAAAGTACAGACAAAACTGTCAAAGATACCTGGCATACTACCCCATAAAAAGTGCCTCCCCATTTGTAGAACTGCACCCTTTATTTTGGCTACAAGTCACAATTAATTGGAATTATCATTTCAAGACACCACTAAATTCTCCTTTCCTGCCCTTATTTCACCTAAATTGTTCAAATTCTCCTCTATTTTTTCTTCAACAGCAAAGGTATTTTGCTAGAGTCAAACTAGGACATGGCACGAGCACTTCTGAAAACATTTATTAGCGTAAACAGGTACATTTATAGATTCATTTGTTTTTGTCGAAACAAGTTGTACCATTCATTCCAGTTCCTAACCTGGACAGCTCTTTGCTGACTCAGAAGCTTGCATTTGCAATGCCTTTCCAACTGATCCCATGCTGAAAATATATCTTTCCTGTATCAAAAACAAACAAAACAAAACAAGCTGCAAAACAATCAATCCCCCTAATTTTATTGAAATTTCTCCAGTAAGCTACCCTTGCATCAGCCAGGAACAGTTCTTTCTCTGAGAATTAGAAAGTAAATTCCTATCTCTGTAACATCGTGAAAGTGCCCTCAGCTCCGTGCTAAACAAGTCAGTAACAAGCAAGGAATTTAAAGCACATTAAGCCTGGCTCTGGCAACAAGGCTATAATCAAGCAAGATGAGAGATCTGATGACTCAGCAAATTAAATTTCCATAAGGATTTTATTTCATTGACTATATTTACATCAACAGATGAGAAAATCTCAGAAGTCATAACACAGATTAGTGTAATCTAATGAGGCACACAACAGAGAGGAAATCAAGTCAACAACTACCTTCCATTTCCCTTATTTTAACCAGTTAATGCATTAATCAGCAAGTCAACAGCATTCTTGGCAAAAACCTCTGGGGTTGAACATTTTGCACTGGGTGCACAGCAAGTCCCACAATGCAGAAATGCAGGGCTTTGGGGCCCCCCTATCCCCACACCTCCAGCAGCTGGCTCAGTGTGTGAGAAACCAGGCTTCTCCCTCCTGCCAGGGCAGGCAGCACCCACCAGGTAGGCAGAGAGCACCTGCAGCCATCCCACAGCCCAGGCAGTGAAGAAACTAATTTACAACTTCATTCAGTACCCAAGGTGGCAGAATGGCAGAACTGAGATGAAAAGAATACAAAAACTCAGGCTTTCTTGTCATTTCTTTCCACTATGTCAGGTAAAAGTAGAAGTTCTTTAACAAAAGAAACCCCTGATTAAAAACACTCCAGTAAAGGGAGCCAGTACTGATATTAAAAACATTAGCCAGGAGAGCTTAGGACTCATGAAAGGCTCCAGCCCATAAATCTAATCTCTTCCTGTAACGTGCCCCAAATGGGTCATAGTCATGCTTCAAAAGGCAGAATCAGAACAATTCCTCTTCCCCAGCCCTCCACACATGGTGGTGGGGATGTATCACATTCCTGCAGTATACAGCCTCTGCTCTTGTCCCAGCCCTCGGGCCCTGCAGTGCTAGCAGCATTCTCAGAGGACCCAGACTCAGTGTGACAGCTTGCAGGCAGCCTTGTTGCCTAGAGATGGCATCCCCTCCTTATATCCTAAATAAATCCATGCTATGTCCTATCTGCCCACAGTAGTTCTAGGGGAACTATAAACCTTTAGAGTCCATTCCCAGACTGGCATTTAATTATGCAGTCACAATCCCTGCAAGGCTCTGCTCTTTAGGGCTGCTACAGAAGTTTCTAATCCCTTTTTTCCTTCCAAGTGCCCTCATCAAGGCATGGAAAGAATAAAGCAGAACAAGTTCCAATTAAATCTTGGGGGATTTTTGACCCAACCAAACATCAGACCTGCTCTGAGCTGCTGGGGCTCTTCCCTCCTGACTCCTTTGATGAAATGGAAATCCACATGTGGAGACTGGCCAAGGGAGAACCCAGCAACCTGCTGGTACAAAATAGTCTAAAGATCATGTGCATCTGAGAGGCAGGGGTTTTGTACTCCTAATCTCTTCATTGCTAGTTCCTAAGTGGCCTATTCTGAACACAATCAATGGAAAATACAGGAAGGAGTTATTCATATGGGCCTTCTCAGGTATCAAACAAAGAAGCTATAGCTACTGACTTCAGACCCACCAGGCACCCATCAATCCCAGCTTCCCCCCGAGGAGCCCACTTCCCTCAGCTCATCCCCAAAGAGCCTTTCCCTGTGCACAACCTGAGCCACTCCTGGTAGGACTGCAGTGCTGTTAGCAGGCTGTTTGGGAGACACAACCACTGCCTGACCAATCACCACTCACTGTTCAGTCCCCCACTACTCCCATCCTGTCTGCAAAATTAAAAATCTGTCGCCCTCTCTGACTTGGCCAGCAACTGGTCCTCTCTCAGGATAGTGCTTAGCAGACACAGGGCTTTAACAGATGGCAAGATGATGACGCAGTTCAAAATCTAAATGTGATGCCACAAGATCAGAGCAGTGCAGATTTGGTAACAAATTCAATGGAAAACATTACAACTGTGGAATCAATAAGGCATAGCTGAAAAAATAAATTAAATGTACCCTCATACAGTGGGGAGTGGGTGTACTTTGTTGAAGGATGAAATAACAGGCTTAGATCTCCAGAATGTTGCAGTTCCTGTAGGACTTCTTCAAGTTTGCCATTTCCCTGCTAATTGCAAAGCAATATTAATCAGTAAATAGCTCTGCATACAACACACCAAGCAATGATAATTAAAGGTGTAGTAGATAGATTTCATTCAAGTAGTTATGCTTCACATACAATCAGCTGTTTCTTGTAGAGGTAATGTACCACAGCTAAAAATAAGGACTAAAACTGTCTTAAACACACTCTGATTTTGCACCTTGCTGCTTTGCTGAAAGTGTAAGCATGCATGAAAGGATTAAGTAATTGAATCATCTATCACTGTCAATATCCAGAGAAGACAGGCTGAAACAAAAGACTAGGGAACTTCTGAGATCAAATCAGGACAACTCAAAAGAAAAGCTCAAAAATTAATTTGAGAAACTATATCAAGATTTCTTCCCCTTTTATGAGTTTGTTAACTCAAAAGTGTTCAAAATACCAGCACATCACAAACACTGTGCCTCCTTCATATCAACCTACATGAAATTATGCCTTGGGTTCTTTAATTTTTTGATAACCAACAAATATACCACATGATGGACAAGTACCTAAACACAATGTGAGGGATTCCCATAGAAAACACTAAAAATGCATCACTTATTTCAGCATTTCAACCAGTGTTTATCATGTCTCCTCTGTGCCTGGAATTAGAGACAAAGAGTACCACAGTGATTATTTCACATCCAGCTCTGGTGCTTCCTCTGCTGTCTGTCACCATCTGAGAGTGACACTGAATCACCCCAGATGATGCAACAGCATCAGTGAGAAAGTTATCATGTAGGATTTATTACCTATGCTCCCATAAAACCTTCTGGGCTATGCATGAGGTAACTGAAAAAGGTGGCAAATGTAGAGACACAGACAAGTAGAGCACTGTGCCTTTGTCCCAAGGAAAAGCCACATTATGTCATTTTAGGTCATTTGCATTTATTCAGGAAGTGAGTGTGTTTCCTTGGAACCAAAGATTCAGGCCAAGAACCATGGACTTGAATTTCACTTAAACTCATTTAACAGGGAACTTTCAAAATGCAGCTGAAGCATTGATCCTCTGTTACTCTTTCCCAAGAGTGTTTATCACAACCACCTATGGACTAGGCAAGGATCAGACTCCACCATGCAAAGAGACAGAGGGCAGGTATGGAGGGACCTGCTGGGGAAACTATAGAGGACAGTGGTGATGGATGGAGCAAAGAGCTGCAGGGCAGCAGAATGTACAAGGGAAACTTCTTATTTATTGAAAGCTGTTGCTCAAGCTGTTACACAACTTGCATAAAAGCTGTTGCAGAAAAATCTCCCTTGAATGAGGGATGGTCTCAGATGCAGTTTGCTCCTTTCTAGCCCAAGGCACAACTCATTCAAGACAGACTGGATGTTACCCCTGCGAAATATCTAGCCTTAATTTTAAAACAGAAGAATAACAGCAACAAGGAACCAGAACATTACACAGAAACCCTGCAGCTAAAGGTATCAAACAGCATTTCCTCCCCACTCCTTCACACAGGCCTACTGGCTCCATCCAAGATTACTGCTGATCTTCTGGATCTTGAAATTAGTTTCTGAAAACTGATGGTATCCCTAAGGTACTTTAGGGCCATGCACTCTGCAGGATTTGAGTAAATTAGATTGTCTTTTAAATTATCTCCCTGCCCACGTGTGCTCCCAAGGCACCTGGACACCCAGACTCCCTCCATTCCCTCCCTAGGAAAGACAACCTTCCCCAAAAGTTCCTTCTAGAGTCCTGTAAACTCAGTTAAACTGCATGAGAGCAAGTAATTGAAACAGATTCCACACAACATTCAAAAATCAACCCTTAACTACAAATTGGGGTAACATCAAAAAGGTCAAAAACTGAGGCAGGTGAAATAATCTCACAGAAAACGCAGACAGAACAGATTACGAAGATTAAAGGGTTAAAAATTTGTTTAGGTCTGTTTTGATAGAACTTCTTCCACTCCTTCATCACACAAAAAATCTGGGACAGCTGATGCTGTAACTTTCCAAGTTTATCAGGTATTGACTTTTACTTTCTGGAGCTCTTCATCCCTACATCCACCCACACTACCCACAGAACTACAACTTGTTCTGCAAACTCAAAATCCATAAAACAAAAGGATTTTTCAGGGCATTATTCCCGACGTATCATAAAGGTGTTTTGCATCCTCTCCCCAGCAGAAGCCTTAGAATATTATAGAAGAAATACTACAGAAAAAAATAAATGTCCATGTGATTGAAAAAAAAGAATAGAGCTGTTTGTTAAGTCTGAAATGCAACAACCTACACACGTGTCTAACTTCAGGAAGGGAGAAGGACTTGAGTAACTATTTCAAGTCTTCAATGAGTTGAGGTCCTACACACACAGACTTCTTCCCTCTTCTTTTTAGAGACGTGACTTTTCTGAAGTTCCATGAGCACCTTGAAGTATTCAGCAGAAAAGATTCAGATCATAAAACAAGCTGAAATAACATCAGTAAGTTAAAACTTTTGATAATGTTTACCTCTGCTTAATTTTCAATGTACACAGAATGCCAAATCCTACTTGCTTTTCATATGCAATTAATCCTACCAAAATCCTTTGGGACTACTTCTGAAAGTAAAATGAGCAGGATTTAGTTTTTAATCCAACACTGACAGGAAGGGAAAATATGATACAGTGTTTTATCCCCAGCAAAGAACCCTGGCACTAAATCCCCCGAGTGAGTAAAGCATCAGTGTGTATTCTGCAGCTAATCTGGCAGCAGAGCAATTCTCTGTTTGTAATATCTATTTTTGCCCAAATGACTATACAGAGGCAGATGGTCACACCAAAGGAGGACAGTTCTGGAAAGAAATCTCCTTCCCTGAGGAATAATTCACAAGACCAGTCTGGGGACTGCCAAAGTAAGATCTTTTGCCAGGCAGCTGAATCACAGCACACTTAACACCTTCAGGTTCTGGCTTCTGTATCACGTTCTTACCTCCTAATAAATATAGCACTGAGGGAGAAAGAGCAAAAAGACATTTCTGTGACTGGATAGGGCTTTGAATGCTAATGACTGGATGCTGAGACTCATTTCAAGTTTTTATCATCCAAGGAAAGCTTTTCTGACTGCACTTCCTCCATCCGTAGGAGTATGCCCTAGGTTACTGATTATCTGGGATCTCATCATCAAATTTTCAAGGAAGATACTTGTTTCTTTCAGGCTGCAATGGCTCAAGCAAATAAAGTTTCTAAAGCATAGGTCATACAAACCTGCTTTCAGCCAAGGGTTTTAATTTCCCTCACAATTTTCCACTGTGTTCTGACACCAATTAACAGGGCCTTCTTTCTTTAAACCAAGTGAGAAAATGAAGAATTTTAAGAATGTTTTATGAAACTAACCCATATATTTTTATTGGAATGCTGAATTTTCCTTTCCCTGAATTTTCAATATGCAAAAAATTGTTTTGATCAACAATAAATTAATATCAAAAACCTTCAGGGCTGTCAAGTAGTAAGAGTGATTTTCCACCAGCAAGATGAAATCAAATGGTACTGTGATCAACAAGGTGAAGAGTTGACAGTTCTGATTTTGATTAACTCAAGTTTCAGAATTAAAAATGGGTTTAGAATAGTAAAAGTCTTCTTACCTGTTTTGCTTGTCTGCAGACCAAATGAGACATCGCTTCTTTCAGGCATTTATACTTGGCTGAGATACATTCTTCATAAGCTTGAGAGCTAAGGAAAAGGTTTTCATTTACATTTTAAAATACCAGATTTCATCCTACAAATCATAAAATCTGCAAGCTTGGAATCACAAAGTATCTGTGCTATATCCTCAGTGAATAGCTTGGGAACATTTCAGCTCTTTTGTCCTCTCTCCCTAGTGATAATAAATATAAAGTTTCCAGTGCTAAATTTGGTTGCTTGCTAGACTTAAACTGCTCTGTTAGGATTTCCAAATTACATAAGCAGTGAGAGTTTCTGAAACATGGCTTCAGGGAAAAATCACAGCTACATAGTGTTACTAGATTTAAGAACTAAAGAATTACCAGGTATTTAACTTCAGCACAAGAAGCAGAAATAAGTAAGATGTCCAACACCCTTGGCAATCTCCTGGTAAAGAACAGTCAACTTCTTATTTGCATGGAGCTGCTTTATTCCCAGTCAGGTGTTTGGGGTCAGACCAGCTGAGTCAGTCATTACTGAATGGCACCAAGTCAGACTGGTATCATGCTGATTTCCACTGGGCACACACATCAACAAGTCCCTCTGACTTCCAGAGCTACCAGAAAACTGTCTCATGACTGAACCTATCCCTACAGGCCTTAGTCAGTGACAAAAACCTATTCAAAAAAAGTGATGGAAAGGATGAATGAAAGGAACTCCATTTGAAAGGAACTCTGTTTCAGAGTTGGGAAAGTAAGATTAAAATTACATTAAAAATGTCCCATAGGAATCTAAGATAACATTAATTGCTGCAGTAAGTCTAACTTCAGTGCCTCACCATGCTTGGAAAAGTTGGAAGAGACAGAACATACTCCTGGTGATTCAGGTAGACCATTTTAGAGAATACTCAGAAAAGCTGAACCACTTGAGTAGAATTACCAAGGGAAACAGAGCCAGGAATAAAACTCAGGTCTGCTGACTTGTAGCTGTCTACTCACCACTTAGCTATTGCATGTAATGTGTGGGAAGGGAAATGGCACATTGCATTTAGGATGTCAGGATGTACTCCTCCAAAGGTAAATGATTCATAAAACTCCGTACCAGCACACACTTCCCTGCATCTACAATCAACTATGTTTAAACATTTAACACAATGGCACCACTCACTTCCACGTCACAGTTCTCAAGAATGAAGAACATTCAAGGTGATTTTCTCTGCTTGCTAAGAGCAGCTGATGCCCATCTGTTGAGATCTGTTTTGACAGAATTTAATTCCTGAAGGTTTGTTTGTTTTATTTTTTTGTGTTTATCTTTTTTATAACGCTGTCTATCTCACTTCTCTTAAAAGCACAGTCCTAATCATGATGCATTCAGGTAGTCATGGAATTGTCTGTTCACTAAAGATTTAGAAAGAGAAAACATAGAGAATGAACTGGCAAATTCTAAATCTAAATAAATGTGAACAGTGAAGGTTATTTTCTTTCTACAAAGCATGCAGGAAAAAGCTGGGAATATTGAAAAACACAGTTACAAAAGAAACAACAAAGGAGAAACAGTGCAGACATAAAGGGTACACCCATCCATACACTGAATACTGCAGGAATTTGTCATTGTTTTATCCCACAAACCAGAAAAGAGGAACAGACACAAGGAGCAATAAAGCTGCTCAGAGGCCTTCCTACAGAGCAGGGTAAGAGATCAGGACTCTTCAGTTTAGAAAACAGGTAACTAGAGGTTCACAACACTACAAACACTGCAAAGAGAATTAGTAATTCAGCTTCCCACAATACCAGAACGACAGAAAAGCCAACAGTGTAAAATGCAAATCACAAAGAAGTTCTTTCCCACAATAATCAGAAGTGTGAAGAAGTATTCATCACAGGATGATTGAGAAAGTACAGAGGGGTTCAAATTTACACTTGATACAGTCATAAAAGACTGGTTCACCAGAAATTTCCAAAGAAATCCCTAAATTACCGACTGAGTTTAGAAAGATAAACCACGGAAAAGGGCACTCAGATGGTGCTTTGTGATCCTTCTCTGAAAGCTCTGCTATACTGGCCATCACAGGTACTACAAATTTAAATGGACTTTAGATACAAACCAGCATAAAAGTTCCTCTGTTTTCAGTCTAAAGCCTTTAAATATTACCAGAACTGGAATTAACAGGATTGTCATGAAAAATCAAAAACTATTAAAGCTATTGACTTTGGACAAGCAGATGAAACTCAGGTAATGAAATAGATTTAAATGACTGCCAAAAAATCTACACAGTCTGGCAGAAGTAGTTTAACAGAAGTTGGAATTTCCTTAGAAAACTGGGAGAATACCTGCTCCTCATGTGACCAGGTTCAAGTAGATCATTATATATGATACAATAAGAAAATAAACTGAACTGTGTGCAGACCATAATGACCACTAGAAAAGCTTGTAATATTGTTAACTCCTTTTTCTATCAACACAGGAAGCAGATAAATTTGTTACTGGAGAACTACAGGTCTTTATCCTGCTAAGCACCTTTAGTTTGACCTAAGAATGTCTCCTGTGTTCACAGCTGGATCTTTTAAAGCAGAACCTGAATTCTGAATATCTTCTGTAGAAATTCTCCAAGAGCCAGTAAAAGCAATTTTCAGAAAGCCACCTCCTCCCTCTTCAAAACAATTGAAACTACAGCAGCTGTGAATAGTGAAGAATGCTTCCTGTCACCTTTGTATTACAGCTTTCTGACAGCATCAGTGACAAAATCTGGCACACAATCTTCTCCCAAATTAACACCAGACATGGAAGCAGATATCCGTGGAGAAAGATCAAAATGCAGCATCACAGTATTCCCCAGATATCCTGGGGATAATCTATATGAGGCATCCCAAGCAGCAGCAAGGCCATGCCCTAAAGAAATCTGGATTAAAGTATGCTTTGTGCATAGAACATTCTAAATGTATTCCTAGCTCAAGGTTAAACACTGTTTCTTTCTAAATATCACCCACGAATTAAGATCACATTATGATATCTGTATCTTCTATTTCAAAAAAAAAAAAAAAAAATTCCTCAGAGATCCCCAGAAGCTGGGTACAGCTAATCAAATTAACCTTGAATGACTTTCCATCTGTGCCCAGCACAACCAACTAAACAGAGGAGGCAGGAGCAGCCCGGGGGAGCAGCCTGGCTGGTTCTTCCTGATTTCCAAGCCCACCAACAGTTTGTTTGGCTTGTTAGAAGAAAAAGCTGTACAGCCAGGCCTGAAGGCTGCTGGGTTCAGGTCTACCACCTTTCTGTTTGAAGTTAAACCTGTATGGCCTGTACCACTCTGTCCCCAAGTTTTGTGTCAGGGAGTACAAAAAGCTAGGAAACAAAGGGATTTGAAATGCAATCTCAATTTGCCCTGTGGTGGGAATGGCAGGTAATGAGAGAAAACCATTTGGTTACTTCACTGCTCATCCCAAGAAGTTCTGCAGCGTCAGTTTCTGCAGTGTCAATTTCTGCAGCGTCAATTTCTGCAGAGAGCTGAATGAACACACTTCCTTCTGCAGGAGCCTGTGTAAACAGAGATACTGTAACCAACCTCACCTCAACACAAGGGAGAATCTCTGGCAGCTTTTCATTTTATCAAGTAAGAAGAAATCTTCCAAATTCTCCACTCAGGAGTCACTTCAGTCAAGTTGATTACCAAAGTAATTTTCTTAATTTGCAAGTTTAAGGCAGAGCGGAGCCTACAGAAAACAGCTCAAATACCTGCAAATGGGATTTTTTTTCAGTTATGCAGAGATTTCTGCCTTGATTCCTAGTGATAATTTGTGGATGCACAGCATTGTTGCCTCATAAATAACACATTTCCATTTAGGAGTCTGTTCCCCACACTGAAACAATGTCACTAATAAACAGTTTGTAGGGATAGAGCTGACATCCCCCCTTATTCAGAATATACCTTTACATATGTGACCAATATATACCAAGACAAAATATTATCCAAGTACTTTTTAAAGGTAAAAAACCAGCTGTTTAAGAAGCAAGAGTGATGTCACCAAATTAAATATAATATGAAAAATCTAAGGATAGGAGGAAGAGGGAGGAGAATAACACACAAACAAACCAAAACCAGCAAAGAATGTCTTCCAACACAGCTACCTCCACAAATCCTTATTCCTCCCTGTTCCTAACCAATCTCAAGTAATGCTGCTTGTTCAACATGAATAAAACAAAATAAATTTCTCTCCATATGGTCTCTTTAAATTGAGATCTAAAAATAGACAGACAGCCATCAAGAAGGCTTAAACAATTTTATCAGCGCTTGATTTATTTCAGCTTTCTGCTCTCTCTGGTCACAATTCAGTGCAACCCATAAATAAGTTAGGCTGGTAAAGGAGATTGAATTTTTGAGGCCAGAACAGTAATTGAGGAATTCAGCCTGGAGGTTGAAATATCCCCGGGGATATAAGCCTTTGGACCTATTAGCAGCTGTCTACTACTTTTCCAGCCACGGACACCTATGACCACGTCAACATAAGGAACTGATTTAAGGTTCTTTGTGACACACACAGACATGTACTGGGCTCCACTGTGCTGTTACTCTGAAGCAAGAATAGCTCAGGAAAATCTCTGACTAAAAACATCTCAGAACTATGGGAAAGCCCAATTTCCTATGAAGAAAGTCTGCATCAGTGCAGCATAATTTGATTATACAGAAAGCTGTGTTTTACACTTTTTCCACACTGTATTAGCACTTGTAAAGGAAAGACTGAAAGTGAAGCCTGAAAGAAATTTGAATTTTTTTTTTACTTAAAAGCCAAACAGGCAAAACCAAAGCCCAGTCATCACCTGCCATTCTTTCGGTCACTCCCTCAGGATCAGACTTTGAGCAGAAAACCTCCACAGGCAACCAAAGTAAGAAGGATGGATTGCAAACCCAACCCCTGACCAAAGGCCAAAAAAAAAGTATCTCCAGGCCTTACTCTGCATGAAGTCGTGGAAAAGGCCAGGCCTGCAGGGAGTGCCCGAGCCCCCGTGAGGCAGCGGGGCTGTCGTGGCGCAGCCGTGAGGGCTCTCGGCTCAGCCGCACCCGCCCGCCTGCCGGGGCCGGCCCGCGCTGCCCCATCGCGGCTGCTCTGCCCTGTGAGGGGCCACGGCCGAATCACAGCTCCAGGCGCAGGAATTGGCACCGCACGGCTCAAAGGGCAGGAACTGGCACCGCGCTCCTCCCTCAGGAGCCGGGCACCCCCCGGACCCCACGCGAACGCTGTTTCTGGATGCGGCACTCGGAGCGGGCCGCGGCTCCGCAGCAGTGGGGCTCCCCACACACCTGCCCGAGCAGCCGGGCTGCGACAGGGACAGGGACATGGACAGGGACAGTCACACACCGAAACCACAGGGGGACTTGGTGACGGACATAAAGGGCACTCTGGGGACTCAGGGCAGGGCTGGAACCCCTGCTCAGGGCCCTGGGCACAAGGAACTGAGGCTGGAAGTGAGGGGGCAGCCAGGGGTTAGCATGAGGCTGACCTGCCCCTCAGGGAAAAAACAGCATTTAACTCAAAATCACTAAGAGATGGATTAAAAATGGAAGAGGAAATACGATGAAAAGACACTTACTAAATCACTATTAAAATACACACTTCCAACTTTCGTAGTCTGAAAAAAGAAAGAAAACAACTATACATCTGGTTTTGTTTTGTAAGAAAAGATGACAGCAACTGAAACGAAAAAGCATTTGTTAAAAATTGGTTTTGACTATCACATTTGTTCTGATCGAGCCTATCAGCTTGTTTTGAAGAAAGGCTCCTGACTGCATAAGGTACAAACACAAAACAGCAATCGTTTGTTAGACCTGGTAAATGCCAAGAAGACAGACAGTATAATGGAATTTAGCACTACCAGTTATTCATAAATAATTCTTCTGATTAATTATTCACACACCTTCATCATCATTTGTCTTGTAAGTCTGTTGTCATAGGCGCCTTGTGCTCTGCTCCTACTGGATCTTGGCACAGACAGGACCGGTGCTTTGGATGTGTGACACTAAACCAGGATCTCTTCTGAATAACAACGTGCTGCTCATAAAATGCTCTCTCCAGCTTGCTCTGTGGCAGCTCCTGCCTCCCCAGGGACTGGGCACAGCTCAGCCCCACAGAGGGCAGATGAGGGTTTCCCATTTCCCCATCCCAACTCCTCTGGCAAGCCACTGTCTGATCTAGAGCCATTCAAGTGAGAAGAGGAATGCATTTCCTTCCTCCTGTTTGGCAGTATTTATCCATGACCACCAGGATACTGCTCAGTTAGACATTTTCTCTGTAAGTCTTGTAAACAAAAATGCAGAATCTAAAAAAACTTTTATCTTAAGCAAGCAAAGAAAATAAATCTTCTTTCTTCATCAAGAAAATGTCTTGAATAATAATAATTTCTATTAGAAATGTGGTTGGACAGCGAGCCTCCTAAAAGAAAGCCACTCCTCTGCAGCTCAGCAGCTCCCCATGAAGGTCCCTGCATGCAGTGGGCTGTGCAGAGATGCAGAATGATCACCAGCCCTGTGGTGTTCAGCTGCAGCTCTTCCCCCCTCACCTTGTGCTCCAGTTGACAGACAAGAGACCACAGCAATTAAAAAAAAAAAAAATCACAAGGGCACCTTCTGACCAGGTGCTGCAAGCATGTTACTCATGACAAATTTTTTAAGCTCAACTACCTCCTACATACTACAAGGTACACAAGTCTGCTTCCCAGAGAAATGGCACTTTGGCAGAGGGATAACTCAGCATTAGCTTCCACAGCCCTTGCTTGCAGTTGTACCAGTAGTGAGGCACACAGGCTGAGCAACTCATACAGCTGGAAGTGTTCAGGATTTGTGGTTGTAGTATACTCCTCAAATGGCTTTAGCTGCTGCACAATGACTATTCACTTACAAACATTCATAGGAAAGGGTTAATAATCCTACAGACACACTTCTATAGAGCACACAAACCAGTTAATTCTTGCAATTAATTTAAAGATAAGTGAACAGAACAACTACAGATATTATGCAATATAAATTATTTAATGTTAAACTCATATGAAGTAAAATACTTTATGTAAATATTAACTAACATCCAATGAGATTCATCACCTTTGTCTGCTTTGTACAGATTTTTACTTCCCTATTTTTGGAGAAAATTAAAACTCGGTACTTGCTGAACATCCTATCTTTAAAATTTAGTAAATAAAAAAGTTGTATGTAATATAATTTTTAGATGAAGTATCCCACTTCAAGGATTAAGGACATCAAATACAACAGTAGAAAAGGTCATTCAAAAAACATCACATTTCTTGAGCTGTTAATTAGTACATACATGTGAGGCTATAAACTAACATGCTGTATCTCCCTGCACAAGCCCAAGCATCTTGGTGTACACATAGCACGTATACACTGCATTTATACTGTACCATCTTAGGGATTTCACCCCAGTGACACATTTTCTGGCCAACTTACCATATGCTTTTCAGATGGTATTTATATTACAGTTTGCAGAGGAAATACGGCAAATTTTAAATTATGGCAAAATTTTAATTTCATCAAAATAAGGAATTCTATTTTTGTTACTAGAATTCTCACTAAAATGTCATTTTCTAAATATCTGAACTCATAAATCAACAGATGATAAACTGAGTACAATGCCAGTCCATGTCACACACTCCCCAAGACCCCTACATAAGTTTAAATATTATTCTTCTCTGAACTACACAACACATATGTGGGTGGTAGGTGTGAGGTTTTCCAGTGATTGCTGTAGTACATATCCAAGTTTGGAACAGAACTACAAATTATTATTTGTGAGGATAACTAGCATAACATGACAGCAAATACTAAAAATGCCTTTGAAAGCTTTCTTTGATCACACTGTTTCAGATAAACTGCTGGCTGTTTAAAACTATTTATCTCAGTGCTGACACTTAGTAAGTACCACCACAATATACTTGTGATTTAGCAGCATCTTTTCCATCAAAATAATCCTGGGAGTCAGGTAAAAACAATCTCAAGTGTGATTTATTGAGCATTTCCATCTGCCTGATTAGACATTAGATTTGAATTTTGGTGGGTGAGGATGACAGCAGGGCCAACTCCAGGCTAGGTGATATCACCAATACTATTTTCCAAACCTAAGTCCTGCATCAGCGTTAGCTTTGCCAGGTGTCAACTGCAATGGAATCCTGGCTGGCTGACGTAAAAAGGAGATAAAACAAACACTATATTCTTCAAATTGAAACATTTTCCCCAGGACAAGAATGAAAATAAGTCTGGACCACAATGGACTGATGAAAATTAATACATCCTCCCCCACACTGTAATCATTAAAATAGATTTTTATCTGCTTTTACCACTACGGAAAAACAACAGACAAAGTAAAAAAAGCTCAGGGCCAGCATCTTTTATTATTTAATTATTTGCATGAACGTGGAAAAGTTACCCAGGAAAAGTCTAACTTTCCGAGGAGCACATGGTATCTCAAACAATAAAGCCTCATTCTCCATCTTTGCTGACAAGGTCTTCTCAAATTGCACAATTTTAAGTACTGCCCAAACTAGCATCCATCCTGTTATTTTACATTAAAAAAAATTCAAATTGTAAATGGTCTATTCATTAAAATGTACTTTTCTTCAACTGCAAGCACAATTCTAAATGATGTCAGGTGAGGCAGTAAGGAATTGTTAACTGCTGAAGAGACGTAAAAAGCAAATAAAAGCACTTTAAGAGTCTTCTTCCATAGGCACATCCTCTTGTAGTTTCTGCACCATTTTGTCCTCCAGCTGTTTTGGTGTACCTTCAAAAAGAACAAATCAAATTCAACATGTTTCTCTAAACCCAAATAACTGTTTTTCTTTGAACACTATATATGTCTAGTCCAGGTGAAACAGCCTAAATATATTGCTTGTAGAGTTGTTTATGAGCAAATCTATCAAGCTCAAAGATATTTACTGCTAACCTCCACCACCTCTTAAACTTGTTTTAGCAGAAAAGCTGATGCTGTTTTTATGCAAAATCTAAAATGCAGTCAAACCTGTGTTTTCATCTGCTATGACAAACTGATACAGCTGCCAATACCTGCTTGTAAAGGACTACAAAAATTCATTACTTACTACAGATCAATGGCCTTCTCCCACTAGTTTTCAAATGAACATTTAAAGCCCTCCTGAGTACTGTGTTGGACAGCAAGAATGCTAACTCTCAATAAGATGACCAAAAAAGAAAAACAAGGAAAAAGGAAAATCCAAGACTTAAATTTTATTCTGCTCTCTGCCTAGTCAGAATTGCAGAATACCAAGAAGGCAGCTGGTGGACCACACAGTGCTGTGCATTATTTATTTAATAAAAGCAAAGACAAACACAGAAATAATCACTTTAATTTATAATTGTGAATCCAGATCTTTTTCCTTTCCTCAAAAAAAAAAAAAAGAGGGGGGCAGGGGGACATGACAGATTAAACCAAAGTGTAAACATACCCTGACATAAATCCAAAGTTCTAAACTATAGAACAGACTTCTAATTAATATCTCATAATGAAGAAACAAAGTCACTGTTGTTTTTTATGAAACAGGAGGTAACGGAAATGTTTTTAACTTGTCTTCATTAGTCTACTTCATTAAGTGTATTTTTCAAAGTAAATAATGTATTTAAAATGTGACTTCACTGAAGGATCAGTATTTTCATGTAAGTTCTATACAACTGACTGACAAATTCAAGCAGCAAAGTTGAACTACAGTATTTTATATCATTCAGTGGTAGAGTCTGTTGAGTTCAACTAACCAGTTCAAAGGGAAGACTTAAGATAAATGCATCAGATAACAAACATGCAGTTCATGCAGCACCAGGTATTGAGTGCAATTTAAAACACTCAAGATAAGGAAGAGAAAGGATGAATGCAGGACTAGATAAATAAAAAGGTATATTTGATTCAGAACTAAGACACTACTTACATTTACTGGCAAGAACTATTCTCCATATTCAACAGACCAATTAATTGTAAGACAAATGTACAAGATTACTGATCTGTAAAATGAGTCACTCATCCTAAAACTGTGTAGACAAACCAGTAAATCAAGTTCTTACCTGCATGGGGAGCACGAAGAAGGTGGATATTCTGTTTGACTTCTTTGATGTCTTCTGCCTCCTGCAACTCTTTGCTCTTCTTTAATCTGGGAAAGGGGAAAATTAGATTTAATTTCCTTCAAAGAGGAGATACAGGCTTTCATTTTAATGCATAGTATCTCTTGCTAAAGGTATGTACAGGCTGTAGATAACTATGATTATGAGGAAATAAAGGTAAAAAGTATTTGAAAACCAATTCAAGATACTCAATTCAACACTGGATACAAAGCCACAAAAATGCAGCGCTGTACCAACTCCTATCAGAATTTTGTTTAAATTTCAGACTCTGGATACAAACAAGTACATTACAGCTATTATCCTGGAGTGTCCAAAAGCTACATTTCCTTGGACAGCCAATAACACAGGGTAGAGCCCACCCAGTGTATTTTACCCCATCACTTGGATGACTGTTTATATACAAAGCAAGTAACTCTTTAAAACTGGATCATCCCATTTCTGGAAAGGTTGTCTAACACACACATGCAAGGGTTCCCATTACACAGATAATTCTCACCTGTTCATAATAAATCTGGCTTGGCGTTTTTGCTTTATTTCCTCCACTCTCTTCATTGCATCCACTGAAATAAAGCAGAAGTTGTTTTAAACGTGCTTAAATCCCTGCAGCAGAAAATCCATGCTATTTGGTAAAGCAGCTCTTACCAGTACTTCCATAACCTAAGTATCAGAGGCAACTCTTGCACTATGTATTCCTTCTCCAAAGAGCAGGATAAAGGAATGTTCTGTGTAGCAACTCTGATTTTAAAACTTATTTATGCTTCCACTTTTGTGCCTACACATAATTTCTATAGTTATCCATCACTGCAAAAGATTGTACTTGAAAAAAGATGCAAGTTACCACCTTCTCCTTTGTGGCATTCATTCATATGAATATAAGCAGTTCTCCTATTTTATGGCAATTGTTCCTATGAAGCAAACTGAAGTGGCACGAGCACAAACACAAAAACAACTGCACCATGTAAAAGGCTTACATTGGGAGCCTCTTAAAAAGCTGGAAAACCACTAAGGGGTTTTGAAGACAATAATTCAAAATAAAGGACTTCTGGTCCTCATTTTCAAACCAACTTCTGGCCATTGGGAGCCTCTTAAAAAGCTGGAAAACTACTAAGAGGTTTTGAAGACAATAATTCAAAATAAAGGACTTCTGGCAAAAAAATTTCTGGCAAAAAAAAACATCAAGTGAAACTCCACACCTGCTTACAACTCAAACCTCCTCTACAGGTTTGGTCATGATTTCAGTAATTTCAAACACAATCACTACAAGCTGTCAATACTCTAAAAATTCTTTTGAAAACACATTCATGATAAGTAAAGAATTAATTTTTTTGGTTTTTCCTATAATGACTCACCAGTCTTGTTCCACAACTCTCTCTGGTATTTCACTGGTTCGTTCCTACGTTTTTCAAATTCAAATGAATTATCCTGTATCAAGAAAAAGTAAATACAGATTTTTGCAGAACCTTTTTTAGATCAATACATTCTTACTGTAGCAGTCACTCACATAACTGAATATTTTATGGGATTCTTTTCCCCCGCTTTCAGAAGCTCAGAAGTTCCTAGACTTGAACAATCATTAGAGAGAAATATGAGAAGGAAATTGAGTCGAGTGTCTGACCTCAAAGTGTCAGGAGCCACGGTGATTTGTATGAAGAGAACTATTTACCACAACATCACCCTCAGCTATTTTCTATTTAGCAAGACAAAGGGAACACAGAAAACCCACGTGGAATAGGAAGTACTGAGCAGATTAGACAGGTGGAAGGCAAAATTGAAAACCTATAGATTTGAAAGTATTTATTGCAGGAGAAATAAGCTTTACTCAACAGCTTGTAATTTTGAAGTGGTTTAAAAAAAATACCCCAACCACAATTTCATTTTAAGAATACTGAAACAGTCTAATTTGAAATTGTGAAATATTTCAGTCGATACCTCTGGCACTTGGGACAGTTGCCATCCCCCTAACCATGTCCCTTCGTTCCCCTGAGCTGAAGAGGAAAAAAACACTTTCCTGATTTTTTTTTTTGCCAGGCACACTTAGCTATATCAGTTTTATCTGAGGACTTCTCCCTGCCCAAAGGTTGTTTTTTGTTGTGGTAAAGCTGAGTTACACAGCACTAAGTTCATATATTGGCTTGATTCTTAAAATACATTATCTCAGAATTGGAACATATTGTCATCTATTTGGACATGTATAAAGTAATTTTAAATTCAGTTATTTTCAAAAAGGTAATTCAACATAGCCAGAAACAACTAAAAAGCAAGAAACAAAATTACTGAATATGCTAATTAACCATGGCTTTTCAGAGCCACATTAAAAAACAAAACCACATTCCTTCCCTTGAAAGATCCACAAAAGGCAGGAAATCACTGTATCAAAATGCTTACTAAATTTTTAATATTCTGTAAACAAATAGGCAATTAAGTCACAATAATTCTTGAATTATTTAAGGACTGTCCCACCAAATATGAATGTTTCATACTTTTACCACTGAAGCAACTTTGTTTTGAAATTGCATTTGAGGTCTCATGTTGTTTTTCAAACATTCCTATCTATGCAAAGACTTTTCCTACACACTGTAAGCTTTAGAGAGACTTTACAGGTAAATATTTTAAGGGTCTACATAGAGAGACTTCCTCAGGTACCTGGTCACTCAGATTATTTGTGCAGAAACACAACTACCAATTGTATAGATACAGAGTGTAGAGGATTTATCAGTGGGAAAAAATGCCTTGGACTTGGGAGCCACCACGTGTTCCCAGAGCAGACACCTGACACACTGGCTTCCATCCCAAAGCTGGAAGATCCAGGTTTTAATCAAGCTGAATGAACAGCTCACTCTCAAGAAACTCTCACAGTCTCTTCCAGAACCCCTCTTCTCCCCAGCTCATTTCATTAAATGACAATGCTTTAAGGCACCCAGCCCAGCCTGTGTGCCACAGCAAGAGCCATTTTAGTGTGCTAATGTGAAGTGGGAACCAGTTCAGCTTCTTACCACTGTCAGTTCTTTGCCAGCTGCTTTACGGAATGCTTTAGTCCATCTCATCTTTCTGGGATTTCGCTTCTTTTTGAAGTTTCTGTGGCATTTTGATTTGCAGAATCGAAATATCTTAAAGAAGGGGATGATAAAGAAGAAAAATCTTAGTCAAATCATGTTATTCAGGCCCCACTGCAAGTGTGATATCAAACACTGAGGTTACTCTAACAATATTGCTAATGAGAAATTACATTCAGCTTCCAAGTGCCAGTATTTTTACAGAAAATACAGCTATTAACAAAAATAATTTCCAGGACTAATTTTTTTTTTCATTATAATGTCATTTTCACAGCTGCCAGGGTTAAGCACAAGTACTTAAAATTAAGCTGATTATACATAAAATACACCTGAGTTTTGAGAATTATCATCTGCAAAAATAACCATAAAACCAAACCTGTAGTATGAATAAACAATTTTCTACAGCTGCCAGCACTTCTTAGACACAGTACCACCCTGAGAACAACAAAAAATCCTCACACCTCTCATACTGAATGCAACACACACAAAAACATCTATTTCTGGGATGCAGCCTTAAGCCCCAAGGATTACCCTGCAGGAGTCCTAAGCACATCAGTTAAGTCCTGGACTGAAATTACTGAAAGCTGTTAAAGCATATCACAAAACAATTTAATTGGCCTTTTTCTTTTTTCCTTATTTTTCTACATATTCTATGGAATACTAGACTCTTCACTTAAAAACGGCCAGAATTATATGCCATTCATGAGGTTTTGAAAACTCTATTTTTCACAGCCATATCCTCCTTCCTATCTAATAGTCAATTCTAAAAAGAATTAATAGAAAATATGAAACTTTTAATTACGGCAATCATTTCAAATCCTCTTTTTTTTTTTTTTAACTCTTCTACCACATTTTTTCACCTCAACTCAGGCACACCTGCCGTGGTGTTTTGCCTTTTCACAGATCATCTGTTCACAAGTGATGCTTTTAAGAACACCCCTGGTGGCCGCGGTGCGCACACGGCCTTGTTGGTGCGCTCCCAGCCCGAGCCAGGGCACACACAGCCGTGTCAGGGCATAAACAGCCCATGTCAGGGCGCACACAGCCGTGTCAGGGCACTCCCGGCCCGTGTCAGGGCACTCCCGGCCCGTGCCAGGGCACACACAGCCCGTGCCAGGGCGCACACAGCCCTGTCAGGGCGCACACAGCCCGAGCCAGGGCGCACACAGCCGTGTCAGGGCGCACACAGCCCGTGCCAGGGCGCACACAGCCGTGTCAGGGCACACACAGCCCGTGTCACGGCGCACACAGCCCGTGTCAGGGCACACACAGCCCGTGTCAAGGCGCTCCCAGCCCGTGTCAAGGCGCACACAGCCGTGTCAAGGCGCACACAGCCGTGTCAAGGCGCACACAGCCGTGTCAAGGCGCACACAGCCGTGTCAAGGCGCACACAGCCGTGTCAAGGCGCACACAGCCGTGTCAAGGCGCACACAGCCGTGTCAAGGCGCACACAGCCGTGTCAAGGCGCACACAGCCGTGTCAAGGCGCACACAGCCGTGTCAAGGCGCACACAGCCGTGTCAAGGCGCACACAGCCGTGTCAAGGCGCACACAGCCGTGTCAAGGCGCACACAGCCGTGTCAAGGCGCACACAGCCGTGTCAAGGCGCACACAGCCGTGTCAAGGCGCACACAGCCGTGTCAAGGCGCACACAGCCGTGTCAAGGCGCACACAGCCGTGTCAGGGCACACACAGCCCGTGTCACGGCGCACACAGCCCGTGTCAGGGCACACCCAGCCCGTGTCAAGGCGCTCCCAGCCCGGGTCAAGGCGCTCCCAGCCCGTGTCAGGGCGCTCCACCGCGGCCCCCGGCGCTGTGACTGACGCTAGCGGCCCAGCCCGCCCGCGATCCGTTCTGATGCCCGGGCCCGGCATCACTGCTTCGCCGCCCGCTGGGGGCTCCGACGCCCCGCAGCAACACAGGGAGCGCGGCAGAGGCTGTGAGCGATACACAGCGTGGTGTGTACAGAGCTGTCAGGCCGGTGCAGAGCCCGGAGTGCCGCGGCCGGGGGGACACACCGGATCCCGCGGCCACGGCTCCTCCCGCACTGCCCGGAGCCGAACCTGCTGCCACCTGGAGCCAAAGTCTGAAAATTAAAGGGGGAGCATTCTGTGGAGCTCTGCGAAGTGTATGATTTCTTACTAAAAACTGAAATAATTCACCACTCTTGCCGACGGCCACAGCACCTGCCAAATTACGGCATCGCTCCAGATGCTAATATTTAAATATCAGTAAGACATGAATTTCGCAGATTCACAGAACAGTCAGAGTTGGAACGGACCCACAGACAACGAGGATTTCTGACCCCAGCTCTTAAGCAAATGGCCCGTACAGGGACCGAACCCACAAGCTCAGCGTTCTCAGCACCGTGCTCGGACCAGCTGCGCTCATCTCGGGCTCCCGCCCGCCCACACGCGCGGGCGGTGCGTGCGTACCCGGGCAGGGCGCGGTGCCGACCGCCAGCAGCGGCCCCGGCCCGGCACAGGGGCTCCGGCGGCTCCCGCTGCGCTGCCGCAGCGCACCCTGCCGGCCCCGCCGCCGGCCACACGGGCACGAGGCCCTGGCTCCTGTTTACAAAGGGAAAATTGTGTTCCAAGGGCGAGAGATTAACGAATCGATACGGACACAAGGATAGACAGAGTAACCCAAGGGAAAGAAAGGCAGTTAGACATAGATTTTTAAGTCTACAGTTGATTTACTGTAAAATTCAGGCACCTGTTACTCCTTCTGTTCCCTCTCCTAGAGTTTCCTGTTTATTGTGAAAGAACCTAAATACTAGGCCCTGTACCATCCAAATTGTTTGGAATTGGAAGTCTTCTCTTTATTCTTCAATTGTAGGATGCTGTCCCAGCTCTGAGACTGAAATACTCCTTGCCACAAAAGCCTTTACCACCACAATTCCTGCCTCTCCATTTAAAAGAAACTGACACCCTGCTTATCTGGTGAAAAATCCATGTGTTGAATTGCATGTGCTTCTAAAGCAGTTTTTGCTTTCTGGTTTCTAGAACAAAAGAAAGGCAGCTTGGCGCTGTATTAAGAAACGTGTTGAATTGCATGTGCTTCTAAAGCAGTTTTTGCTTTCTGGTTTCTAGAACAACAAAAGAAAGGCATTCAGCTTGGCGCTGTATTAAGAAATACCAGAGGAATAACGAAAACGCGCTTTCTGGCAGGGGAGTGGCGTTTTCAGCACGGAGGCTGTCTCCAGCCCTGCCCTGGACGAGAGCAGCCCTGAGCCCGGCTGCTGCAGGGCAGCGGGGCCGCAGCACAGGAGTGGCCCGGCTGCTGCTCTCACACCGCAGCGAGCGAGGGCTGGGACAGAGGATGGCAAGCTGGGCAAGGAGAGGAAACTTCTCTGTGTGAAGACACACACACAGTCCAGTTTTATCAGGGAAGCTATTTTACAGCTGCAGGAAAAACAAATAGTAAACAAGTTTGCTTAGGTCCTGGCTGTTCTCCTTTTTCAGTTTGATTACTTCGAGTTTCCTGCCTTGTGCCATTCTTTTCCCCATGGGCTGTATTTATTTTCCTGGCAGAGCACTGTGTTGTGAAGCATTTGGTGGCTTCTACAGTTTAAACACTTTGAATTACAGACTGTCACCAATACATCCAGCAGACAGGATGTGAGTGCACAGTGATAGTATAAGCATTTACCATTAAATTATCACTCCCAGCTCTTTTTTTCACATCAAAGCACTAATCTCCTATACAAGCCATTATGCTGTAGATTTGAAGTGCTTCTTCTTGACTAAAATGCAATATAGGTTGAAGGTTGCTGGTGACAGAATCCAGATTAATTATAGAAAACCAATATGTACTTCTACTCTATTAATAGTTATTCACAGACAGAATTAGGTATCCAGGTGAAAAACAGTCTCACTGGAAGAAGTGATTTTGCAGCAAACCAAGTGGCTCATTTGTTTTTGACAAGATTTCTACAGCAAGAACTGTTTCACCAAACATCTCAACTCACTATCTTAAACTCCTAGCAAAGCTCTGATCTGCAAATATTTACATACTCGCACAAGTTTCCTAACAGAAGTAAAAGAACCGTCATACCGTCATGCGAAAGAATAAACAACTGTCAGGCAAATGCACTTATAGGATCAGGTTCAGAGACATATGATCATGTTGGGTAGAAGACTTCTAGGGCTCATCTTCAGCAAAGCCCAGCTCAAAGCAGAACAAATTAATACCAGGCTCAAGGCCACATCCAGTTTAGTTTTTAGTGTCTTCAAGGACAAAGACTCCATAACCGTCCTGAGCGCCTGTTCCAATTTCTGACCACTTTTGTGGTGGCAATCTTTTCCTACTATTTAATCTTAATTTTCTAGAAAACATTTCTCTCTTGCCTCTTTCCTACCCCTGTGCCCTCTGAGATGGGTCTGGCTCCACCCATTAGAGTTCAAGACATCAGAAAAGCCTCCCTTAGCTTAAATCTAAGCAAACTCTGTTCTGTCTCTTCCTACCCCTTGTGCTCCAGCCCTCTGATCTTAGTGGCATCTGCTGGACTCACTCCAATGTGTCAATGTCTTTCTGAGGTGTCCAAAACAGGGCACAGAACTCCAGTCGATCTTACAATTACTGAAGATAAGGAAGGACTGACTTTCCCAACCTGCCACCTTCATTTTACCAGTGCAGCCGTGGGTACAGCTGGCCTTCTCTGCCACAGCAGCACACTTTTGTGTTTTGGTCAGCCTGGAAAAGGATGCTCATCTCCTTGTCTGAAAAATGTTTTTTCAGCTGGCACTACTGCATAGGGTTATTGCAGCCCAGGGGGAATACCCAGTGACACTTGACATTTCCCCTTTTTAAAATGAATGAGGTTTAGTTCAGCTCATTCTCTTGCCTCTCAAGGAACCTCTAAATGGCAGCAAAGTCCTCCAGCACATTATAACCTACCTGGTAATAGAGACTGCTCTTGATGGAAGCAGTTACTCTAAAAAATCAGGCTCCTTACCTTTGCAGAAGCAATAAAGTTGACAAAATGTATTGCTTGGTTCCCTTTGCTCTGAACACGCGACACGCTCAGATGAGCGGCATTCTGAATGTCTTATGAACACAGAACTGATGTCTCCATTGTCCCTCTGGGTTTAGGCTCCTCCTGGTATCACCCAGCATTCACCAGGCTCCTGTCTGACTGGTTTGGTCAGTGCAAGAGAGGGTCACCAAGCACCTCAACCACAGCACAGACCTTGGACACATCTGAACAGAGTCCTCACAACACACAGGGACAGTGCAGGACACAGGCTGACATTGAACTAAGACAACAGGAAACGTTACAATTCAGTTCAACAGTGCTGGCAAAGTTCATATCAGGAATGTTTAACTATTTTATATTATTATAAGAAATTCTGGGACAATCCACCTTAATGGAAACACTTTCCAAACTTGGTTCAATTACAGATCAATGTCTCCATCTGACACTGAAAGGAAACAACTTTTCTTGAAATAGCAGTTTCACATCACCTAAGAATTATTGTTTCTTAAAGCCAGTACTAATCTAGTAAGAGCAGTGTAATTTACTGTCAAGAAACATTTACCGTGAT
Organism: Onychostruthus taczanowskii; assembly: GCF_017590055.1. Classification (NCBI taxonomy): domain Eukaryota; kingdom Metazoa; phylum Chordata; class Aves; order Passeriformes; family Passeridae; genus Onychostruthus; species Onychostruthus taczanowskii. Next base: position 5,798,563 of record NW_024503679.1, on the reverse strand, counting down.
TTCTCATGAGAGTTTAAAAGGGAACAAAAGTTTTGTCACACAATAATTCAAACAGATAAATCTTATGGCACATTTCAAAGGCTGACATCAAGGCAGTTTTATGAAGATCCTCTTTGTAAATAGTTACAAATAATAGGCATGACACAAATATGACAGTTTCAGTATTTAATATTTAATATCCAATTTAAACATAAGTATTCAAAAGGAAATATTTTTACACTATTTCAGTAGTCACTTAGCTCAATAGCTGGTTGCAGTAATCCTTAAAGTTTTCAGGAACTGGATGGAGCTATAAGCACAAAAACTCCCATTTTAAGTTAATGCATGACAAAGTTCCACTGCAACCCTCTGAAAACCAAAGAGTTACATTAAAAGAAATTCAGACACTGAAGTACATTGAAATGTATTGTGTCTTACACTAGAGTTTCTTACTCTACTGGTCAGAAACATGATGGTAACTTCAAAAGGCACTCTGAATTAAACTACAGTAATTCCGGTCTACAAGCATTTTAGAAGTGGAGTAGAAAAAACCAAAACCCTATACTCATATAAATTTCTTTTACCTCTGTCCTAGCCCCAGAGCAGTCAAATTATATTGCACTTTTAAAATATTCTGTGTAGGCTGTGGTAAAAATCTAATATTTACACATTGTGTTTGTTAAAGAACAATGCATTACTGTGTAAAATATTTTAAGAACCAAGTTTAAACACTTATTCTTGTATTAATTAGTATGACCAGAAGCTACATCAAATATTTTTTTTCCTTAGATCCTACTCTAGAAACATTTTTGGTCCTTCCTTCAAAAATTTTGTTATGCTGCAACTCATGTTCATAACTGGTATCAATACTTGCCTGAAATTAGAGTAGCTAGAATATTTAAATAAATAAATACATAATTTTTAAAGAAGCAATAGCTTTGGAGTGCTGTAAACAAGCTGCTCTGGAAGGTCTGTAACAAGACTCAATTTGGCATGTTATGATTTTAATTGGCAATACCTTACAATTATACAACCTCTGCCAGGGTAGAAAACAGTTTGGTAGGCACATCTTATAAATCAATCTGGGCAAAAGCCCAAAAAATACTGATTGTTTCCTAGGTCATATGAATAAATAAAAATGGTTAGAGTAACATGATCCACTGAAACCAAAAATTACATTTATGTCATCCATAGTTGGGGGGAGAGAAAAGTAACTATATTCTTTTTTAAAATACAATCTAAAGGAAATTAACAAACCATAATTTCTATATGATAACCAAGATGTTCAGGACACAAAGGTTGGCAGGATAAAATGAGCATTATAAATTCAGAAATACTGATCTACAGGACTAGTATCTTAGCTGCATCTCTCCAGAAGACAATAATCATTCATTTCTCAATTCCAAATTTGAAGAAACATTCTCAGTCAGTGTTTGGTAAAACAGATTCAGTGCAAAGCACCAACTCTGGTGAAATTTTCCTGACATCTAGGTTGCCCTACATTCCTGTTAAAACAAGAGTAGCAATATGAAAGAAACATAACAGATGCACAGTTATGCCATTTACTTATAAATTTACATACATGCATGTTCTAGAAATTCAAATGATGTCAGGAGGTCTCATAGGCTGCATTGGATGTATTTCTTATAGTATAGTTGTAGTTTACATGTTCAATTACATGACATGCCCCAAGTGCTCTGTGTGCACACCCCTGTGCTTCTCTGGAGCTTTTTATTCTGTACTGAAGTGCTTCCCTTTGGTTTTCATCACTGAAAACTGATGGATTAGGAGAGCAAGGAAAAACTACTCTCAGGCTTCTGTGGAAAACACAGGATGTGCTCTTTACGATTGTTATTAATTGGTGAAATGATTAAATGTTTCTGTTTAAAACCAAGAAGCAAGTTGGTTATCTTGCTGTTAGGAGACACCAAGAGCTGTCACAATATCTAATCTTAATGCCTACTCTGTGTAGTTAGTGGAGACTGCCAAGGGCAACTTGCAAACCCTTCAACTCAGAAGTCTACCCTTTCTGGCTGCCCAGAGAGACATGTTTCTGAATTTGGTAATGAAAATTCCTTTCTTCCCCTTTCCTCCCAAGCAGAGAATTAGAGGAACATCCAGTGCTGAACCAAATTAAACCTCTGTGCCACAACTAATAAACTGCATATAAACAAGTGGAGATCAAGGTTGTTTGAGAGAAAGCAAATAAAAATTCGTATCGATAATTAATATAGCTCATTAAATAACTACACAAAGCGATTTGTCCCAAAGTTAAACAGGTAAGCTGCAACTGTACTGTATCATACACATTAAAGTTATTTGTAACTGGGCTAACAGCCACATCTGCCTTTTTCTTGCTCCTCATTCAGTTGTTCTGTAGAGCTGTGCCCATTGGAGCGCACCACCCCTTCAGGGATCCAGGATTTATCCACACATCGTTCCATGCGCTTCATAATGAGGTCAAGCAGAGTTTCAATGGCTTTGCTTACATTATTCCCATTTGCTGCACTGGTTTCAAAATATGGGATTCTGCAGGAGACAAAAAATAAAACCTTACATCATACAGTTGTCATTCACAGAACAAAAAAAAAAATACAGTATTACTGCCACGTACTTAGAACTCACACTAAGACTGTCACTGCTACTCCATAGCAGAGACACACCAAGTGCTCAGTGGTATGAAATGCAAAAGAAATTAATGAAATGGCTTACTGAAGGTAGGACACAGCAGAAGACCTGCAGAACAAGGCAGCTTGCACTGAGGAGCCAGTGTTCCCACTATTGCCTGTCCTGTGGGCTTTACTTTGGAGCAGTTCTACTCTATCCCTCCAGACAAAGGTGGATTAGTGGTTGGAGCACATCATTTAACTTAGCTTTCATTTGAGAAGAAGTCCAGTTCATGTGCTAGAAAATTGCTCCACTATATGAATTAAAACACAACAAAGGCATCAGACTATTTCTTTCAGAAATGTGTTTCTGATTCTCAGTGCAATGCAAAGGTAATCCAAAGATAAGCCCCATGAAAGAGTTAAGGCAGTATAAAAGTAGAAATTAATATCTGATAGGAACAAAGATTTCACATACTTCCTTCAGAGCCACATGACCCGTGCCTGGCAGGCAGAGGAAGGGCAAGGCTACCCTGTCTTCCTACTGGTCTGACTCAGTTTTCAGACTCTCTGGGAGCCTGTGAGAGTGCAGATACCTCAACATAGGTAAGAGCAAAGAAGGGACCCCATTATTCACCTGCCTCTCTAAATTCTCTCTTTTCCAGAATGTTCGTGAAAATTTACACTGTTTACTGCCAAGCAAAGAAGATTATATCCAGTGTAAAATTACTGCAATACTAAGTACTTATTTTTAAGCAATGAAGAAAATATTAATCTCAGACAGAAAAAAAGATATCATACCAGGCAGTTAAGCATTCCAAAATGCTTATTCGCACAATACCCTTTCAGTATACAGAAAAAAGCATTACAGAAAATCTCATTCTGCTCTAATCACAGCAATAATTGGAAGACAGTTACTTACCCATATTTTTCTGCAAGTTCCTTAGCATCTTCTTCCTTCACCATCCTTTGGTCCTCCAGGTCACTCTTGTTTCCACATAACACAATGTCTGGGTTTTCACAATACGCGTGCATTTGTAGCTGACCTGGCAGCACCAACATGAAGAGTCACTGTCACACACACTCCCTAGGAACACTGCCACACACCAGGCTGGCTCGCAGCACTTCTCCACTGGCACTGAGGAGCCAGAGGACATGTGGACTTCCACTGTCACATACCCAGTGAAAAACCCAGGGAAACAGAAGCCTGGCAGAGTTAGCACAGAAACTTGTGCATTTGCAGCTGAAGGAGTTACACTCACTAAGCATCTATCATGAGCCAAGAAAGGATCTGCTTCCCTCTCCAGATGGATGATGCAGTTTGGGAACTCCTTTGCCTGGATATACCGGCCAAGTAACATTTGCCTTCCATTTGTTTTGCTGACAAAGCTTCAGGTGAGCCAAAATACTTTTGCACAGGCTTCCCACACACTTAAATTACTGAACAGCACCAGAGCCAGGGATAGGATATTGTCTCAGCTTTCTTTTATATAGGCTAAAATCCAAGTTCAGTAGGCAAAGCTGAATTTCAGGTGAACTCTAGAAGCCATCACTAGCAGCTATTACAATTATAATAAAACACATTATTTTACTGAGAAAGCCATAAAAACTAGTATTTTAAGTTCTAATTCTCAGTAAGACTTCATATTTACAAACATAACCCCCACACCCCATTCCACCCATGCAAAGAAAGAAATTTAAAAAAAAAAAAGCCATACTTATCCAGTTCCTGACATTCAGAAAGCTTTGCTCATTTGTCAGATCAAAGAGCAGAAGAAATCCCATGGCATCTCTGAAGAAAGCAGTAGTCAAGCTACGAAACCTAGACCAGCAAAGCAAAATTAATTTGCTCATCTGAAAGTTACTTTGAAAACACAATTGCTTACAATCATAGAAGAACTGAGGTAACTTAAGACTGAATGAACCAGAAGGAAATATTCATAATTGTTTTGCTGAGGCAGGGACTGTGTAAGAAAAATTGCTAACATTACTGTGGCCTAATCAAGGCCTAAGGCATCAAGGAGACTTGAGTGTGAGAGCTTTAAACAGTCTTCTACTATAAAGCATGCCTTGATCAAGATTCAAAAATTAAAACAATAATGAAATTCTAACTTTGAACAAAAATTTATCCCCTATACACATCAGTCCTTGAATTTAAGATTAACAACCACAAGAATGCTAGTCTTTTGATAGGCCAATGGAAAAGAATCCTTTGAGATGCTTTTGCCCGACTTTCCCAAGACATCAACATATTTACAGAAACTTAAAAGAACTTAAAACTTTAAAAGTGTCTATATATGCTGGCTATGAAAACAAAGACTAAAAAACAAGAATTACAGTTTTGTGTTCTACAGTTGTAAATTACAGTTAGAATTTCATGGGTACTCATAGGAAGCTTTCCATTGCCTTTACAGTAAGTTCCCGTTGCAATCTTGGGCCATACCTTTCCTGCCCTGCAGTGTCCCAGAGCTGAAGATGGATCCTCTGTCCTCTGCCACCAACACCATCTGGCCCATTGGGTCTATACACCTGGAAAAGGTAAATTTGCAAGACTGTTACCAGTCCAGCTGCTACAGAACACAAAAGAACTGACATTTAAAGTCATCAAATGCAGCAAAATTAGCACAGCTGATGCACAGATCCCAACTACAACTCAATCCTCTGCTTTGTAAGGCAAAAGTAGTATGAGATGCCTTTTAATATTGCATCCAATTAAATATTTTAAAATAAGGGTAAAAGGGAAACTGCAAAACCAGGGCCCAATAGACTAGGGACTCCAGACAGATATTTAGAGCCATGAGACAAGATTAATTTTTGTATTTTGATTTTCTGGGTTTTTTACTACCTTACATCATGTTCAAAATAAAACATAAGAAAGCAACAGTGCAATCTGGCAATGTATTTGTAGCAATAGCAGAACCTCATTAGCAAACAGGATATACACAAGAGATAATGACATCTGTACTTAGCTGCCAAAATGCTGCTGAAAAATTGCTGAGGGTAGATCTTATCAGATCACAGCTTATAAAGCAGAAATTGGATGATAAAAATAAAAGCTGAAGCATTTTCTCAGCATGAAAAAAATAAGGGCATCTATTAGTCTTGGAAGGATCAGATAAAAATAGATCAATTTCTTCTTTAGAATGCTTTGAGTTAAGTCATCTTCATTACCTTCAAATGTCATTGTATCTAAGCTTACAAGAGCTACAAGCAGATCTTTAGAATTCCACAAATTCAGCAAGTTCATGTATTATAAGATTCAGGCTCTGAAGCCTAAACCTTATCCTGAGTTATCAAATATGCTGATCAAGTAAACCACCATGTTTACAATCCCACAAAGGGGACAATGACTTATTCAAGAGACCAGTTTGGCATTTAACTAAGATATCTAGTCCTTGAACTACCGTGGTGCATGGTGTGCACCAAAAGCCAGTCTGCACAATGCCCATTACACTATCCAGATTTCTGGACACAGGAAGTCACCAGGCTACAATGAAAGACATTTAATACCTGTATGTAACAACAAAAACTTGTGCCAACTCCATTTCTCAGAGCAGTAAGGAGCAGCATCCAATTGGTTGTGGTATTCTAGTGCTCAGCTTCATATCAGAAGTACATTTGCTTGGTTTAATAACAATTCAGGGGTTGAAAAAAGCAACCTTATATTTCATATTTCGTCTCTGCTAATGACTGCTTAGGAAGCCAGATCAGTTGCATGTACCATTTCATGCACATGTTTAAAAACTGCACCTTTGTTCAGCAGCCATTTCAGTTCATACCCAGCAATAACATTTTAACTACAGTTCAGTCCTTCCTTGTGAAAAGAGTTCAACAGTAAAAGTGCTATTTCAGGTACTGTGTGCACAAGTCACAGGGTAGACACACTCATCAACATCTGCTGAGCAGAAAGGAGTGGTTTCTTAGAATCAGCTCTTTAACTTCTGGGGAAATGAGTCCGTACACAGCAATGACAAACCAGGTCAGATGAGGCCTTTCCTGTCACAAAATGAAGCACACAATAACACTGATTGCAGGCCTACACGCAGACAGACACCATTTTCAAGTAGCACGTTACAAACTCACCACTCGCTTTTCCCGAAAGTCAATGCCCACCGTTGTGATGAATTTGGAATTAAATTTGCCATCTGTGTATTGATAAAGAAGGCTGGTCTTTCCTACTCCAGAATCACCGAGCGCAAGGAATTTTATGAGGTAATCATAGTCCCCATCAGACATAGTGAGAATTCAGGCGGCACCTTAAAAAGCAAAGCAAAAAGGAACAGTTAGTCCAGAGCTCTGCCAGGACTTCTGACAAATGTTTAAAATACAAATCACTCCCTGAACTACAAAAGAGCAAGTGGTGGGGCCAGTTCTGTGCTCCTTTACACTGACTTCACTTTAAACTCTCAGTTACACAAATTACCAATATCAAATGCAGCTGTGACTGAAAAAGCACATCTTTAGTTTTATTACATTCCTTTTATTGGAAAGGGAAGACAACACAATTCTAACTTCTTCAGGCAAGGCTGAAAATCAAGGTCAAACTATTCAAGGTATCTGGAACAGAAACTTCAGAACTGTTTTTAATCCTCCTGGAAGGTGGCAAAAGCTACTTAATTGTACTAGCAATGCAATTCTGGTCTCATCCTCACTATGGCATTAGTAATATATGAAAAAAAAAAATTACTGGACTGTCCAACTATATATAAACAAAATTTAAAGTAATTTTCTATTAATAGCTATTTCTTAATCTTGAATAAGACTTTCTTTTTGTTGAGGTTTTTGTTTTGAGGAAGAATCTTCAGTTTTTAGAGTTTGTGTTGTGAAGCTAGCTAGCCATTCAAACAAAATCTTGATCTTGAATCGACATTAAACAAACACACACATTTTGTCCATGGCTCATTACACATTTAAGAAATTTCTCTCTTTTTTTTTCTGCCTTTTTAAAAATAACCATATTCTCTATAGTCTAATCTAAGTGCAGGAACAACTAAAATGTGTAACAAAAATCACTGGCAAATTCCATGTGTACTAGAAAAGCTGATGTAAGTACACTGGCACTTTCCTGTTGAGTAGCTACTGAGCCTCCCTCCCCCAAAACAAACAGTAGAGAGCTGCCTTGTGCTGTGTTCAAAGACATGAACATGAAAAGATAAGCCTAAAATAACCACTTTAAAAGCAACAGAAGCCTGGCGTAAAATTGCCTTTTATGAAGGACAGAAAAAATTCCAAAAATACCAAAAAAAATAGAAGATTATGAAACAAAATTTTGAAAGAGTAATATCTGCTGTTTTAACTGTACGTATTTTTGGAGATACTTGTAGCTTGAACTAGATAAAGATATTAATTTCAAGTCAAACACTGCAGTAGTTTGCATCAATGGAAAAACACCAATTAATTTCTTGAATATCAACTCACAGCTTGACGTCTGGGACAAACTGTGTCTCCAGCATGTGGGCGTCAATCACCACCATTCAGCTAAAACCGTAACCATCTTAAAAGCTTCACACCTTTATAATTGTCCCTTTCTTGGTTGCAAGTCAGAACTGTGTCTGGTTGATGTGGCCATAAGCAGCTTACTAAAAAGCAGACAGTGGTCAGATTTACCTCAGATATTCTCCACCTGAAGAGTTAGTGGAAAGCAGCTGACACTTTTTTTCCCTTTTTGGGAAGCACTAAAGTCTCCCTTTCCCAGCCAATGTATGTTTCACATTATGCTATCAATGCCAGTAACAGCTTGCAGGAAGGGGGTTTAGGTGACAGAGTTCACACTCACTACTACGCCATAGCCAGCTAATTCATATCCTACCTTTGTGTTTTAAGCAAAGTTTTGCAATAGAACAGAAGGCTGAAAGGGAGAGCCCTGCAGCAAAAGTGAGCTTTTTACATAAATGCACCACAACTGCAGGACTGCATCTGAAGGAGCAGCATATTCAAGTAAGCAAGTTGACCAGGTAGCCCAAATACTGACACGAGAACATTTTCAGAAGAAATTAAGAACCCTGATCCATTAGACACACTCACATGTATCAGCAAAAATAATTTGGGGGGGTTTGTTTAATTTATTAAGTCCTCTCCCCTGTTGGTGAAGAAAAAAAAGTAAAACCAGATCACCTACCCTAGGTAGGTCTATCAAAGTCTTTTCATTGAAATGTACCAGAAGAAAAGGAAAAGGATTTCAAAAAACAAAGATGGATTTTTCTAAAGACTGCATTTGATTTAGACTTCCACCTCACACATTTCCTTTGCCCTCACGTTCTCAAAGGGCTACGAGCTGCTCATCCTCTACTCAAGCACATGTTCTTTCAGTCACAAGGTCCCTAAATTAATTGTTGCTTTAAAAAACCTAGATGCAAATCTTAGGGCCAGTATATTACACAAAGACAAGCTTGCTTCGTGCTTTTTACTGTGCTGTGCCACCTGCACAGAGGTATTTGCCTTGTCCTGTTGGTTTTCTGTTGGGTGGCTATAGGTGTACAGAATATGCTTTTAATAACAAGTACCAATGACAGTGCAGCTGATAACTGCTGATTTACCATGCACCCTGTGCAATACCACACAGAGGAAGAAAGGGCACTGCAGCTGTGTCACAGAGCTGTAGGGAATTGTTACAGTTCAGCTGCACCTTCCACTGGACAGGGCTGTGTGAAAGCTCTGGCCAAAACAGAAAGGTCAAGATTAGGCTTTGGTGAAGTAAATACCCCCAAAAAGGTATTCCTAGTATCATACCTGATTTGTAAAGTGTCTGTCAGGACACACATGCCTCATCATTTGGCCCACTCAGTTCTCCCTGTGGTCAGTGCAAAATACAATTTCCAAAGGACTAACAGAGGGTGAGGAACCCTTCACAGGAAGGGTTCTAAAAATGCCTTCTAAAAGCTTTGCTTGAGAAGGAAATTTTCTCCTCTGGTTTTGAAATGCACACACCTCTCACTGCACCCCATAATGTCAATCTATTATTCAAATATCTCCAGGGAGTGGTTCTTGTGAAACCCTGCACAGTTAACCTATCCTCGGAGACATGTAAAGAGCTATTTTCATAGTAGTTTCAAGCCTTGTCCTCCTCCCTGTACAAATATTTAAAAAGTGATCTCCACCCTCCACTTCCGAGACCTGCAGTCCTAGTGTCCAGACACATTCAGTTTCACATAACAGAAATAAGAATATATTCACTGTAAAGTATATTCACAGCAAAAACTGCTGTGAAACTTTTAAAAATCATGGCCCTGTTACTAAAACCCATCCCATTTTTTCCTTCCAATTTTGCTTTTTTTTTTTTTAAATTAGGCTTTATGGCTTCACACTTTCCAGTCTTTCCTTCCACTTTTCCATACTTCATATATCAGGAGAGTAGGAGGTAGAAAAGGAAGATTCTGAAAACACTAATGATACAATTAGAATTCACCAGGTCACCAAAACAAAATCATTCCCAAATCTTGCTTCTAAGAGTAAGAACTCCTTGGTTAAAAAAAAAAAATCACAAATGGACACAGTTTTAAGCTCCACATCAAGCCCTCCACAGTTTTGCCTGTTGTAAATCCCTCCTGAAATCCCATTCAGCTCTGGCTTTGCACTTTGCCTGGTATGCAGAGGGATAAGAGCTATGAACAAGTGCTGGAAAGGCTCCACTGGCCTTTTTCGTGGCTGACAGGACCCCCACAGCCAGCATTTGCGCTGTGCCTGTACAGCTGCTGCTCTGCAGCCTCCACACACACACACACATCAGGCCTTATCAAGAAGGGATTCTCTCCAAATCAAGTGCTCCTCTTGTTCCCTGCATTTCCTAGTCTGAGGTACTTTCACATTAGACATCAGTGTTAATGGGTTCATCTTTTTGCCTCTGGGACACAGATATCACAGCATTATTGTGTGATAAAACATTCCAGACTATGGCAGATTTGCTCCTGTATAAATTAAGGAAATTGGCATGGCATGCAGGATTTCCCCTGCATTTTTGGCGTGCAGTATGGGAATAGGGGATATGCTTCCTGAACTGGCCTTACACAAAACATGCAACTCTTGTGCTGCTTCTGAGCTGATGGAAAGAAGGAAAAAGGAAGAATGCAAAAGAGATGAAGAACTCCTTGGTTAAGCCAAAAAAAAAAAAAAAAAAAACCAAAAAAAACCACCAAAAACAAACAACAAAAACAAAAGCATTGATCTGCAAATAAAAACATGTACACATACACACAGTAAAATTCAGGAAATCTGAACATGCCCCTAATCAGACAATCCTGAAGCACATCAGTTTAAAGTAAGGCATACCACTTACCCCAAACTCTGCAAAAGGAATAGTTAGGGCACACTGGAGATAGAACTTCCAGTAGGAGTACTTTGCCAGCACCACCTCTTCAGCACACAGCCAAGAGGCTTACGTGTCAGCTGTTTGCATCCACGTTGATGCGTGCTCAGAGATAAAGAGGTGTGCCCATGTCTGTGTCTAGGAGGGTGCTGCCTCACTGCATGGCTGGCAAGCAATTACACAGCTCACATGTCCCTTTTATTCCTAGAGGCAAACAGCATTTCAAAAGAGATTTGTGCAAGACCTACCTTGGAACAGATCTAAAGTTGCTGCAAAATCACCCACACACCTTTAAACAATTACATTGTTCCCAGCAGGGGTTTTCATTCAAAAATGCATTAATGATGGAGTATATGGATCACACCTGTTCAGTTATAGCTTTACATTCTTTACCTCTGGTTTGAGAATAGAGCAGTCTTTAATGTAAACTGCTTCCTTTCTGTTGAGGCTCCATGCTTGTGATTAGAGTTGACATGGACATTGGGGAAAAATTAAACCAAAATCCACCCCAGACAGAAAAAGAAGACACTACAGGTCTCTCAGTGGGCAGTAATGCATTTGTACAGATTTGCTTATTCTGCAAGTGCACATCAATTCATACAAAAAAATTTTTCACCAAGGCACTACACAAAATTAAACTTTGAGAGTGTTTTATGTGTCACTCCATCTGTTCCAACAGAAAAACTGAGAAGTGATGCAGAGTGCGGAGGAGTACATTCAGTAATCCTGTCACAGCAGCACTGCCACCACACTGCAGCGAGGCAATACTCACATTCCTGTTTGCGTGGGCAAGCACACTGCACGGCCTCACCCTGCTCTAAGGCTCCAGCAGCACCTGAGAGCTTGAAGAACTGGTCAATCACCAGCCAGCTCTGTCCAAACAAGGGACAGAGACTTAGATAATGCTCCTGCTTAGTCAGCACTTTGTTAGACGTGCTTTGTTAAAACCTGCCAGATCTGTACAAATGTAATGTAGCACATCATGACAACAATTGTTCATAAACTCAAGTACCTGCTGTGCTGGGGGAAGAGAACTGATGAATATGCACTTCACCAAAATGTTCTGAGCTGCACTATTGTTTTTTCTTAGGAAAATGTATCACCTGGCTTGCTTTAGCTTTGGTCAAAATGACACTTTCTATGACTTCTGGGGCTTTTCTGTAACAAACATGAAAAAAAAAAATACTCCTTGGTTACTTTCAATTGCTTTACCTCACATTTTACTGTCACAATGTTTTTAGTTTCAACTGTAGAGGAATTCCAAAGACTTGCAGGATCACTGTCTAAGGAGAGACTCTTTCTTGGAAAGATCTAATTAATTTTAAGGGTGCTCAAGATGCATAAGAACATTTTAGCCTCCAAACACTGATGTCACTTTTACTTGGCTGAAGGTGCTCTACAACCATTTTTCAGCATCGCTGCAACTGCAGCATTTTGAGAGCACAACTGATGAGCACACGAAGCACTGTGAGAATGAGTTACTACAGGAGATACAGGAAATGATAATCCCACCCAGAAAGGGGGCATAAAAGGGAAGCAGCAGGTCTGATGTGGTGAGAACCTTGCACAACAGGCCAGGCAAGGTAACAGCAGATTCTGGACTATGTTTCCAGAAAACCAGGAGACACTAGGAATGGAGAAGCCAGGAAATGAAACAACAGTTAGTTTTGCAATTGCATTTGCATTTCAGCACCACCAAACCAACAATCAGGCAGCTGGATTTCAAAGGTTATCTCAATTACACAAATGAATGAAAAGCAGCATGGAACTGGAAAAAAATGAAGAATAAAAGCAGGAATGTTGCAGTTGGTTATTCAACACTCCCCATACAGGAGGACCTTTGTGCAGCTTCAACTTCTGTGCAAAAAGCACAGCACCATCTCTGTTCCCTCATCAATTCCTAACATTTTCATGCTTCATGGTAAGGAAATACTGTAGAAAAAGAAAGATTTGCAATGCTGTGTGATGAAAACAGTTGCTCTTGTTCCCAGGATGGGGACAGATCTTTTGCCTCACAAATTACCTCTTTGCACTCTCATCAGAAGCGGCTTTTAAGTTAGAGCACTGAAGCAAACATCTGTATAAAGCTAATAAACTCCAGAGTAAATGGGGAAAGTAAAGCAAGCATTTGTAATTTCTTTTAAGCAATTCTACACTACTTAGTCCATGCTCAACCACTCCCCTCCTCCTCCAATAAATACATTAAGCCGCGCTGGCTTCCAAGTGCTTCCGTGCTATTTCACTAGCTTATAAACAGGAAATTCAGAGCAATGTTCAGCATCCTCTCTAACGTGACAATCCTGACCACTTTGGGACCCACCTCCTTCCTCACAGCCCAACCTTACCATCTGGAATATGTCACTGCACTGTACCTACTCTTCACAGGATCAAGGAATTATCAATGACAGTCTTACACAGACACACATTTTCCAACTGTTTCTGACAAAATGGGAGCCACAAGGGCTTCACCCACGAAGTTGGTCATGTTCACAGATGGGAAATATCCATGAGTCTGACCACCCACTGATTCAGCAGCACTTTCAAATTCAGAAGAGCAAGAAAAAAAGAGCACACTTCTAATTCTGCCCACAGAAATAGCCACCAAAGGGTAAAGGAGAAGAGAATAAGAATCGCACAGGATAGTAAGAATTGCATATTTCTTTAAGAAATTGTTTGGTTTTCCAGGAGATAAAAATCTCCAGCAGATAAGCAAACACATGAAAATGCAGAATAAGAGGAATAATAACTTTTTTAAAAAGTTAAAAATCTAAAAGCTGAAAAAGGAAGCAGTTTCCTATGTGCAGATAGAATATTAATAAAATGACATCTCAAAGAAAACATGTGCAGATACTCACAGTAAAGAAAGTGTAAATTATGCTCTGCCTATATGGGTGATTCAGTAGACTGCAATACATGTCAGTCAGGCCATGTTCTTTGTTTAATTCCTTTAAAGCACACACTGTGAATGGCCAGAGGAATATTTGCAGCTTCTTAAAAACAAACAAACAAAAAAAAGATATAGATATATTTGTCTTTTGGAACAGGAAAGTTCTCAGCTACCTTCTACCTTGTTTCATAGATAACCTGGAATACAGAAAATAATTCTCCAAGAGGTTACACTGCCAAACTTATGAAGGATAATCTGGCAAAATAAATTACCCTGATTAGGACAATTAGAAGTCAATGGAGAAGCTCAGCTACCAGACACCTGAAGGTACTTCCTAATCACTGTTAGATAAAAGTGAAGACCACACAAATATTATACAAATGGGACTACAAAACTATACCATTCATCAAACATGATGTGGGAAAGCACACAAAGGGGTGAGGCAGGAAAGAACTGCAGTGCAGGCTAGCAGCAAGACACTTCAGAGTTTGACAGGTTGGTGGCAGCTGTGAATAATCTGCTCCTAAGAGGTCTCAAAAAGAAACCGAGCCTTTCATTTCAGAGTCTGTAATAGCTGCAGTCTGAGAGAGAGACTTTTCAGCCAGTAGTGAGCAGGACTTGTTCAGTAAACATGTTTGGAGATAGTGCTTCCATGTGGTGCTTCCATGTTTCATAAATGCTATGAAAAGGTTAGAAATAACTTGCTGAGAATACTCTGGCCATAACTTAACATGCCTATTACATAATAAAACACCACTTCTGCCTGAAATAGGCTGTATTCCATAGGCCACAACGTGTCCTCTTCACAAAGTCACTAATGTGCAACAGCAAAGCAGAAATCGTGTGACAGCAAGACACATCCACTTTGGAGCATGCTTGTGGCTCAAAAGTATCACTCAAAGTAAAGTTACAACTACAGTGTTTGAGTGGGCTTTTCTTTCAAGAATTGAAAGCCAAGCCCCTACTTCCACCCTATCCTCCCTCAAACAGCTCTGGAACTGCAGCACAAATTACCACTGCCCAAGCCTTCTACTGAGGCCCTGCTGTCTGCCAAACTACTCAGACAGTGCAAAATGCTGGCTTCAATTCCTGTCCTAGCACAGCTTTCTAGAGCCTCAGGGAAGGCATAATTCAAAAGAAGCACTGATTAAGCAGCCTGATCTGCTCAACACAAAGCTTCCATTCAGAAAGCCTGCTGTTTTTCAACCTGAGTTGCCAACAATATTTATCTCACTGCTCAGATCAGAATCCCATAATACAGCATGAATTATAGTTAAATCCTGATACACAGCAAAGACTCCTGAGATAAACAGCACAGCAAACCAGAATTTCTTACACTAATTGGTGTTATATAGGAATATGTGAGCAAGGAAAGCAAAAAGCAGCACAAGTCTGATGCCACAGTTTGCCCACACCTTTCCTTTTGGTTATTTCCAGATGGAAGGAGGGGCCCAAGATAGCTGTAGAGTAAAACCCCACCTGAAACCTGGCAGCTGTTGCCAGCTTTTCATGTTGTAGGTGCCTTCCTAAAGAATTCTTTCATAACATTTCATGCACACAAAGCATCCTCAAGTTTCATTTGAACTAACCTACAGTAACAGGCAATTCCCCACCTCTACCTGTCAAAGTCTTCAATTAAAATTCAGAATGATTCTGTTTATAACTAATAAATGGCTTAGGCAGCAGTGAGCTTACAGAACAAGCACCTCTATAACCCAGGTCCCAGAAAAAAATATACAAAGCTTTTCTATGAAAATAAAATGCTCTAACTGATCCAAGCAGTGCAAGCTACCTGTCAAAAACTGTGTCAGGGAAAGGTGTATGCAGTTATCACATCACACCACAGTGCATACAGACTGTGCTGGCTTGGTGAGACACCAAACAGAAATGTTGTATGCTTGTGAGGAACTCAAAAATCTCACACAAACTGCCAAACCAACTTCATAGAACAATTCTACACCATAAGAAAGGCATCAAACCTCTGAAACTAAGAATGGAATAAAAAGAGTAAGTAATAGGAAAGAATCTATTCAGCTATGCCCTTCTGAGCACAAGTCACAAGAAAATGGGACTATGTCATGGTACTGTCCCACAAGAATTTCTATATGAAAAGTCTCATTAAAATAAGTGCTGGTGTTTCATCTTTTGCTAAAAGACTGGCTTTGGCTTGCAGCATTTGTTTTGATTTTAAATCACTGCATGTGATTTACTATAGAAGAAATTAAGAATCTAGTAATGAGATTCCAATAAAAATAAATTAAGTATGTGAAAAACTAAAATCTCAGTTAGCACTAATCAGTTCAGCTACCATGCCTATAGTGGAGCTGTGCTAACTGACCCGCTCACTCCCAGAGAATTGTCTCACCAAGATCCCAGTTCTTCTGTTTGTACCAACAGTATAAACATCACAATGTATCAAAACAGATTTTTTTAAAAGAAATTTTATCCCTATGACACAGTGTTTAAACAAATTCAGAAGCAGGAACTACACTGTTTCTTAGTTATGAAGTAAAACATTTTAGACCAAATAAAAGTTACTCCTTCTTCTCCTTCCCATTGTCTAGAGCTCATTTCTCTCCTTCTACTAGGATACTTCCAGATCTTTTTCCAACAACTTACTTCCATCTTTTTCCAACTCGTTTTAAGATTTTTTAGGTCATTCTAAGTTTGCTATAGTTTCAAAATTTTTGTTGGTCTTTTGCCTACTTTTTTTCTTAAAAAAAATAAATTTCTCTTTACTGCCATTGTTAGTGACATGCTTAAAGAAGCCCAGCTGAACTAGATTCCCAGTTTGTCTTTACCAGGCTTAATTACTAAGGCTGTTTTGTTTAAGATAGTGTTATAAACAAAGACATGTTGGAAACATGCAGATATACTGAAATCCAGCAAGACTGTGGTGAGGGAAAGGGTGGCAGCACCAAATGCTAGCATATTGTTTTGCAGTGTACAAAAGAATTCCAACATTATCAAAATTGAAATCTCAAATAACTTAGGCTATTAGAAATCACTACACTAAAATGTGCTAGAAATAGTTTCTGTAACACATTCAAAATGCACATGTAATGCAATAAATTAAAGTATTATATAACAGTAAATTACAGGGAAGCAGCTGCAGCAACCAATCCATCCACACAGCACAGGAAAAACAAAAACAGTCAGCCAAGCATCAATGTTTACAAAATCCTTTTTCCCTTTCTCCCAAAAGTTTATATTTTATATAAACTTTTCATACACTGGGGATGTCTATAAGGAAACAGTAAGAAAATATATTTATTAAACTGCATTTATTAATTTCTCACTTCTCTGTCATAAACATAAGTCAGCTGGTGATGATCTGGAGAAAAGTCATCTAAGACATTCTATGCTAGACATCAAATAAAACCCTGGGAAAGCCTTGTGACCTCCACAGAAGTGGAGAATAATACTGTTTTCTGTTCTCTGAACAACTCCTCCTTGCTTATTTGCAGTCTCAAAAACTGGAGTATTGGTTCATGAATAGAAAAATGCTGGTAAACACATGGCTAGAAAGGATGCTTGATTACAAAATCATGCTTATGGTGACATGGCATGACTTAGTCAGATGGGTACATATATTCTGAGTTTCTTCCAAAGGAGATACAAATTGCAGTAATAACAGCCCATCTTCCTATTGCTTTTATGATAATTAAGATTCAAGTCATTACTATATGATTGAACAATAAATGTGAACGAGATGAGCTCTCATGGTTCCTTGCTATTCAATTTTTTGTTGCAGTTAAAAATAACAGCCTGTGCAACACACCATGTTCATGCCTTTTATCACCCCTTTAGCAAACATGATAACAAACATTGGTGCACAATGCAGTTAAAACCCCTGCCATTCTAAAGGACTCTTTTATTCAGTATAATTTATCTTGAAATGCTAATAGGAACACAGGAAGAAACAGAGGGGAAAAAGTTCAAGCACTGCAACATTTAAAAATACTGAGTTATTTTGTTCAGTATTTTAAATGTTATTTGCACAGGGGTCGAATTGTATTTTACCTGCAGAACAAGTTTTGACAAGTTTGCCACAGAAGACAACATAGGCTGATGACTTGAGATCAGAACAGGCATTTTACGGCTCCTGGATCCAGACATTGTGCACTGCAGTCATTTTATTTATTTTGTTAATAAACTTACCCTGGTTTGTATTTAAGTCTGACTGATTTATTTATGAAAAGCAATGACTAAATACATACAAAAGAGCTGCAGTTTTGTCATTTAACCCCAAAGCCTGTGTTACATAAACCAAGTGTACTCCCCAGCTTTACTTTTCCCTATAACAGGAGGATGCAGCAGCAAGGCTGAACTCTCAAAATCAGAGTATTCCAGGAGGCTTGTTAAAGTGCAGCAACAGTGTTTCAAAACTCTGAACAGAAGAACAGCTGTCACAGTCAGCCCAAGGAAAACAATGTAATAAATCTTCTGAAAATAAACAGAAAAGGGAAAGTGTTTACATACCTATGTTTAACAGCTGTGAATGGATCTGTAGTTTTCCAAATGTGCTTCAGTGACAAGTTTCCTGACACAGGTCAGATCTCTTGAATACCATAGTCATGCAAAAAGAGCCATTTCTCATCTACAGGAAGCATCAGCAGAGAAAGAAATAAAACCAAAATAGTGTAGTTCAGACTAAGAGCTCTAACATTCACAGGGCATGGGAAACTGCCAGCCCCACATAACCACCCTCCCCACCTAATTACATTCAGCTGCTTGTCATGTGGTCTTGCTGACCGATCAAGTGATCTCTTTTCCCCCTTTTAAAAGTGAGCAAAATAGCTAACTAGAACTCCCTAAACCAGGTAATAAACCTAAACCCTTTGCATAAACTACTCACCCTCCTCCTTGTCTTAGGGAGACGAAGTTGCAATGTGTGAGCACAACTTTTTCTAAGTGTACAAAAAAAAATAAAATACAGCAAACACAGTAGTCTACTATCTTGAAATATGGCAAGCACCAAAGTTCCCCAAACAAAGGTGGGTTTTATTTCCCACCTTTACAGACAGCAGAAAAACTTACTGATTGCAAAACTAGCAAAGACACCAGAGAGAGACCATGTGAGCAGGATTTGGGAGGACAGTGGCAGCTGTACCATAGGGCTTTGTAGGCATCTGTGCCCAGTCCTTTCTGCTGAACCACTTCTGATGGCAACAAGCTCCAAGAAGAGATCAGAGTGAGGATGCTGCCAAAAATTTCCTGAAACACAGACGCCAAACCTACAAACTTCTGTCCCTGCACAGTCCTAAGAGACACATGCAGACATTTTAAACATTTAAATAACTTCAAGGAAACAAAGCTACTGCTTTAACATGTAAACCAGCTCTTCAATGAGTCAGTTCACAAGGGCCTGTTAACACAGGCCCCCAGGAGGCAGAACCCACAGGTCTGCCCCAATTTCAACACCAGTGTCTGCACCGAGGCACTCACTGGATGGAGGGCCCTGCACTGGGCCCAGGGATGAGACAGGACCTTCACAGCCCCTGCAGCCCTACGAGGCCTCGTCCCCTCTCAGACACCCTGACATTAGAGATGCTCACAGGAGAGCACTGAAAGCTGTGGACAAAGCAACTTTTGCACTCACCGTGTAAGATTTAGCTGATATGAGCTTTTGCAGACAAGTGTCCTTGCACAGTCCTTTCTTGTCTCAGTTTCTTTCCTCAAGCTGCTTCAAGAGCAGCAAAGAAAGGAAATTAAGGTGGTGTCTCAGGCTAGTCTCCAGTCTTCTAATTTAAGAAGTGCTGCAGACAGGCTGTTACAAATATTTAACATATGGATTCATCTACCAGTAACAAAGACAATTCCACAAGCTTCATAACTCTCACTTGTTTCAGTGCTCAACTATCTTGCCTCTTTTCATGTGAATCAAGGCAATTTTTATTTTCCTTGCCCTGGTGAACATCTAAGTTCTATTATACAGAGCTGGAACACTTTTTCATGCCCTGCCTTAGTATTTTTCCAGCACTAACTAAAATCCATTTCTTTGACATTTAGTTATAGGTGGTAATGTTTAAAACTCTACCAATTCTTGGCTCAATTCAATCTTCTGCAATTTCACCAGTTTCAGAGGAATATAAAAGCCCATTTTTTGCTCCCACATGCGATTAAAAAACAGAATTGTGTTCAATTTTCAGCAACATGCATATTTTTAGTCTTTAACTGCTTGTTTCCCCGATCAATACCAGCACATTTGCTTAACTGTGAAGAAATATTCAGACCACAAGCACACTAGAATGTCTGGTAACTGCTCCAGAGTGCAGAAGGAGGAACAGGATAAGAAGTGTTGACAGACAAAGTAGCAATTCTGCCATGTTGCAAACAGCCCTGTGACTACAAACACTAAGCACAAACTGTCTGGAAGCCTCAACCTCAATCTCTCTCAATGTAAATAGAGTTCAAACTCTTCCATACAGTCAGATGTTTGCCATCTTCAATGGGAAAACAGTTAATAAATAATCCCCAGACTTCAGAGTTTTATTTCAGGATGAAATGAGGCTGCTCAACTTGTCTCTCACCAACTTGGTGTGAGGAACACCAGCTAATTCTTCCTTTCTCCCTACCAGGCAAGGGTTTGCCAGAAAGGTACAGCTGAAATAAAGCTTTCTTTTTGAGGGTGAATTTATGTTGATTTCAAAGTGGAGAGTTATAAACTGGGAGGACATCAATGTTTGGTTATTTATATTCTCTATTTTTAAGCAAACATGTTTGCAGCCTCTCAGCAAGGGCTGCAGAGGCAGCTGAGGCAGCCCTGCTGTGGTGGCAGGAAGCAAACACAAACCAAGCAGCAACAGCTGGAACAGGAACCACTGCAAGCAGCCCAAGGTGAGCCCTCCTCCCACTGCTACCCCAATCCTAGGGGGTTGTAAGAGCTTGGACAATTTCTTGATTTATGTTGGGGATCAAAATTACTGAAACTGTGAAATGTAGGTTTGAAGCTCCAGCTCTACAAAGGAATATGCATCCACTCTGTTATTCAATATTCACAATGTTTTTACAAGTTGTATGAACAAGAGGATCTGAATGCATGGAATTTATGGTTTTCTTATAAAACTTTTCTATGCTTTACAGGCCTAGGAATTTAGGAGGAAATTTGAGGAGTTAAACACAGTGAACAGTGTGGAGTATTCTTCAGGGTAAGCATCAGAATATTTGCCTTCACACACTCCATACCCTTGAGAAAAGTTGCAGGTGTCCAAACTGTCCTGTAGTAGATGTTTCTTCTATAAGAAAAATGCTGGATTGTTACCTGCCTGAAGAAATAAAGACATCTGCCACTGGAGACAGGAATAGGAGAACTGGCTCTAGTAACAGTTCCATTTCAGATAATGCTACAGAACACATCCCTGTTTCCAAAGCCAAGAATTGTGCCTAACATCAGTGTCATCTGCCCCTGCTATACAGTAACAAGCCAGTAACTCAGGACAGAACTAAAAGGACCTGAAAGGAGGAGATAAATTCCATATAAAGGACTTTTTTCTTTTGCTTTCCTCTCACCAATATCCCTCCAGAAAACAAAAGAAAAAAAAAAAAAAAAGAGGAAACCCACACTTGCAAAATCAGCTTTCACACCAGAACTGTTATAGCTGAACTTTGCCAGGACCAAATAATGAAATATCCCTTCAGTGATTAAAATAAAAGTAGGTCAGGCAGGTCTTCCTGCTACCCAAAGGCACAACTGCTAAATATTTAGTAATATTACAGAGTAAAGTAAAACTTTCATTAAATTCTTTCAACTGTAAACCAATCTAGGCAATTTCTGGTAATGGTGACAGAGATTTCTTTTAGCATTGCATGTGATAAAGTATTGGCATGTTTAAGATCTGTAACATTTTAACATAGAAAGGAGGTTATTAAAAATATTCCCCTCCAAGAGAGTCTCCAGATAACTAACTTCCAAGAATTACCAGAGTCTCTTTAACAATAAAAAACTAACAGTAAAATAATCAAAAAATTAAAAGCATCAATTTTGCTTTCATAGAACATCATACTGCCTAAAGACAGGAATCCTTTGCAGCAGCACTCAACATCAGCACTTCAAAAAACTTTAGACCAAACTCTGTCATCAGAAAAAAAAACCATCAAAAGACTGCTTCCCAAATAAGATTTATATATGGTTATACTTAACCTCAGAAAAGATTAGTAAGATTATCCCAAACAAGCAATTCTAATTGATCTGTCAGTTCTGTCAAAACTGCAGGCTTCTGCCTCCACAACACTTTCTATTATGCAGTCTGTCCCAAGGCAAAGCCAAGTGGAGATGCCTATTCCAGATCTGACTCAAAAGGGGAAGGAAAGAACCCTTTAATATTTGAACCAGGTTCTCTCTCTCTTATTACAGTTCTGAAATCTCAGAAAGAAAACAGTATTAAAAATACTGTTGTACATGTCCTTGTATAAGATGGTACAACACCAAGAAATGGTCAAAACAGGCTTATTTAAAATAACAATAAAATGTGTATGAAGAAACATGAGTATTTGTTTTGAGTGAAATGAGCAAATGTGATCATTTTTTATGCAGAAAATAGTATGTTGGCAACATTCACACTACTCAAATTCCATAATCTGTACTCAAAAGAACATTTAACCTAAAGATGGATGAATTATTTGACGTGCTACAGTTCTTCTGTGGGACTGTGCTGGTTCACGTTTTGTAAGACCTGCGATGTGCAGGCCTGCCTGCATGAAGAGGGCACCTGGAGCAGCACTGCATGAGACACCAGTGGCCCTGCGTTGGGTGAGAAGCTGTGAAAGCACACCAGTAATCTGATGTCTCTCTCTTCAGCCTGAAGAGCTACAAATCTCATTTTAGATCAATGATCTTTATCTGCTTTAAAGGGTTGATGACTAAGTGAACTTTTTAAATTAAAAAACATAGTATCTTTACAGGAAGCTGCTGTACCCATTGAAAGGAACATGTGCACTACAGCTACCAAAGAAAGGATTTTCAGTGTTTTACAATCCTATATTAATACAGCTTTGAAAGCTTCTGTCATATTTCTATCCACACTTCAGCTTAATGGGTATGTGTTTATTCTTGGCACTACCTGATCCAACATGTTATTTGAAAACCAGTCTCAGCAGAGCTGGGTTTTCGTTCCAGCACAAGAAGATCCTGTTCACATCTTTTCTGAACCTACTTAATAGGGCAAGTGGCTCATCATTCTCCTCGTAAGTTGTCAACAGTGCCTTTTGCACTTTAACTCTGCTCTCAGGAGGAAAAATGGAAAGGTTAATTATGTGAACTATGTGGCAGACAGAGAAGTCTGCTGCTTCTGAGCTACAGCAAAGTATTGCTTCTGCAGTGTATTGTTTGATCTTCCATGCAATAAAGCACATGAAACCAAATTAAACACCTGTGATGCCTATTTTTTTCTACCATTTCTTAAAGCATGAACACTATTAACATGAGAGCTCCTTCATATTCCCATTTATTCAGTGACTCCCCAGGTTAACTAACCTGACTGGTTGATCTCCCTTCCTTCAGGGTGTGCAGGAGGAATGGGTGGGCTTGCAAAGGTGGTGATTCTGCAGTACATTACCAAAGTAGGTTTTTCAGTTCCATTGGCCCCATTCCACTCCCTGTGTGACTCCCAATTACTAAAAACGTTACTGCTCCCATTCTTCATGCTCCCACAGGATGCTAGGCTGAAGAAAAATTCCCTAAGGCTCAACACACCACACTCCAGATTATGAATGCAATAAGGACTTCTTGGAACAAAGCTCCAAATTTGCAATGCAAAAAACAAAGCTGAAATGAGGACATGCCTCTTAGCCTGGTTTCCTAAGGAAACAAAGCTCATTAGAGAGGGGCAGAGACATTGTATTTCTATTATTTCTGCCTTCTCCCCCAACATTTGAATCTGCTGATCAGCTTTAATGCTCCTTTATAGAGGGGAAGAAGCCACAAAGATCTGAACTTCCTGAGCACTGTGTGAAAAAATGGCAAGAAAATGGAAGCCTGGATAAAGGGAAGAGTGGGATGTGTGCCTCCCCTGGAAGCTGGCAGTTAGAGTTTCCAGGTCTGCAAGGGAAACCCACCAGCTGCCCAGGTTGTACCTGCTGCAGCACATACTGTGACAGTCATTCAATTTTACATTTACTTTCAAGTTGGATTTAAAAGACATTATGTATTTTAAAAGCAAATTAAATTTAAGCACATCTATTATTAAAAAGTGAATTAAATAAAACCAGTGGGATTTTGCCATATCAGCAGTTCAGATTTGGGAGAGGAGGAGTTGTCTTCTGTTTCAAAACCTACTAAAAAGCACAATTCCACTTTTGCAGCATGCTCTTTTCACAGGCCTAACACAGCCTGCTCTGCAGCTCCTCTTGACACACAGCAGGATCTCCAGCCCTGTGGGCTATATCCAAACTGACAATTCTAGAAAATGATCAAATGAAGATTTATATTCACCTCTTCCATTTCATAGGTAAAGAACATTTTAGAAACTACTACTTTAACAACTCTAATTTAATAACTCCAATTTATATTTATCCAATCTAAAATTATGAGAATTTTGCTATGAAATTCAGAAGAAACACAAATCAGACAGTACTATCTTCAAACTTGGTTAACACCATCTCTGTACAGAGATGTCTATTCTGACACCATTCCAAGAAAAAATATGGAAAAATTAAGTATTAGTCAGACAGTTCATGCCCTGACAGAAAAGACCTGTCAAGCTGAATCAGTGTTAGAGGAGAGAGTCAGTGGAGCATGTGCAGTTACGTGCACAGGATCTGAAAGTGCTGCATGAGAAAATCTGTTGGAAATGGATAATACCAGCAGGGCTAGAAGTGCCCTGACACCTGTATTTTGGGTCACATTCAGTCATGCATAAAGCTTGGTTAAAACAAAACAAGCGGGCTTGGGGGAGGAAGAATTATGATTAGCCTTTGCAAACAAAAAAAAAAAAAACAAGCCACCATAAAAAGACCCCAATTATCCAGGGTTTTTTTGCTATAATCTGCATTCTGAATGTTATCTAGGTTTCCAAGCAGACATGAAAGCACCAGCCACTGGCAAGAACTGTAGCAGCAAATCATCTCATGCAAACCTTGCATAAAACCATTTCACAGCACAAGCAGTCCCACAACTGTGAGCCTTGAGTGACACCCTGAAATTCTCAAAATGCACCACACTCCATGACAGTCACACAATTGTCAGCAGGGATCTCCTGGAGAAGGTCATTTCCCTCAGCAGCTACCAACATAAAATACTATACTAGCAAGACTGGTGGAGACATAGGAGAAAAACAGAAAACTTGCATTTTTATTCATAAAAATGAATGAAGTTTTCTTTCCCCCCTACCCACCATACATGCTCTATTAGTCCTTATCACCACTAGCAGCCTTCAGTCTAGTTCAAATATTCCCTTTCCCCAAGGATGTTACTGGAATGAATTGTTTTCTTCCTTTCAGTTCACAGAGCAATCATTTTCCTTACAGTCTTAGGGGGATAAGGGAACCAAATGAAATATCACAGTTGTGAAAACAATGAGCCAGGCCTTAAGAGTGAGACTGGGCTGACTTTGGACAACAGCACTTCTCCAGAGAACCTTCATCACCTTCTAATGGCAAAAGCATAATAAAAGTATTATAAAAATTGTGCATCTGTTTTCAATTTTGATATACATTTTGTTGTTTCCAATTCAAACCTGAAAGGAGCTTACATACCTGAAAGCCTATAGTTTCCAGCTAAATAAACTGCTCTAATAAAAGGCATTGCCTCTACACATGGAGCTCTCCTTACCTGAAAGTATTACTGAAGAGTCAGTTTTTATCTACTTTCCTCTTTATTCCTTTATCCTGTTATCACCTTTTAAACCAATAGCAGTACACAGCTGCAAAACTGCAGTCACAATCTCCAAACTTAATTTGGACTCAGCTACTTGATTTGTGTAGCAGTGTCCTTATACCCATCCAGTGTTTTATTTGCACATAAAATATTTCAGCAAGGTATACTCCTTACAGTCCTTTCATTCACATATCACATTGACACAAAGAATTACTGCAGAAGTTAGTTATTTTCAAAATACTTTTGCAAGTGCCCACAAACTTGGCTTTTCATTTTAAAACACTGGTTACATATTAACCAACTGCTTTTGTCCATTGCAAATCACAGATTTCTAGAAAAGCTGTACTCCTGCTGAGTTTGTATCTTCACTGCTGCTTCCTGTCCCTTTGCTACCTTACTACCAGACTTCACGTTGTCTTCCAGAAGTGCCTTTTCCTGACATGCTTGATTCTTACCCATTTCTCATCAGTAAAAGTATCAGACATAGAGAAAGAAAACACCTATGGGAAATGGGTTTGCAGACTCAGGAAAATATCACTGCACTGGTTTACACTTTGATATTATCCTCGGAGCTATAGAAGCAAGGACATTTGCCTGGGTTTTTTTTCCTCCTGTAGTCTGAAATATTGAAGAACTTGTTAGGTCAGCTCCAAAGCGCTGAAATGCACCAGTACGTGAGAAGAATTCCACCACCCAGGATATGCAAAACTGTCACACACCCCCCAAAGCATCCCCAGCCCTTTGAAGCCACACCAACACCACAGGAAAAAAGTATGCTGGTTATAGGTCATATTTTAATCTACATGTCATAAGGCTTATTAGATTGGAAAATAAATCACAGGCACTGAGACTACTTATTACTATAAATCAAGAGTAAATTCTGCTGATTTATGCATGAAAATACAACAATGTAAGGGTGTTTCAGAAAAGAAAGGCAGGGCTAGGACTTATTCACAAAGCTCCACTGGAGATAAAAGTCTCATTAAATCATGAAGTGATCTCAGCTGATTTAACATGGTTCAAGTCAGTCCTGCCTCCTGACAGGGATGCAGTTGACTAAGGAGAGAAAAAAAGAAATGAGGAAAAGGAACCTCATAACCAGATGCTACATCCAGAGAAAGACTGATTGGGAATATAACTGTATAAACAGGAAAAAAAAAAAAGTGTTTCTGTTACAAAAGCTGCCTCTTAGGTTAGAATTTATCTATCTATGCTGTACTTAAACAACTTGTTTAGGCATGTTTGAAGCCAGTAAACTCAAAGATTGCATCTGCAGCACTGGGTGGTATCTACAAAAGCAAGTTCCAGAGCACTGTGCATGCCCAGCCCAGGAAAAGTTCACCTATAAGTATCTAAGGACCAACCACATGTGCAGAGTACAATAATGCAGATTTAATACAGATGGAAATATTTGATGATTAATTATTTATAAATGCAACTTAATTATTTGCTGAGACATCAACAGGAGAAAAGGAGTTCTCATTCTATATATTCCACCTCTAGTACAATTTTGCCTGTTTCTTCAGATTAAATTAAATTCTAACCACCTCTGTTGACTGTGACAGACTGATCCCAGAAATGTTGTTGATCTGCAAGTGCAGAGTTATGCTGGAAACTGACAGACCTATCACTGGTCATTTACCAGCATGGCAGATACCTGGCAGGAACAGCACAACCAAGAATTCAAAGGCACACAGGCCTTACTGCACATAATACTTGTTTCTGCAAATGTCAAATGCTGCTTAAGAATTCTTTTATCTCACCCTATCTTCTCTTTGAAAGAAAAGGAAATGTGTAATCAAGTGATAATGTGTTCCTGTGTTTAATGATAGTGATAAAACAAACTTACAGTCTGGTTTTAGACATCTGGTTGCTCATGAGAAGTTTTGTTAACTGTGAAAATAAACCAGTGTAAGTTGTAGCACACCCTCTCTCCCAAACTCCTTTGTGCAAGAGATTAAGTAGATGTAAAATCAGAACCCTGAACGAGAAACACAGGAACATGCTGTTCTTTTTAACCATGCTTTTGAGACATTCGTTTAGCATTACAAATATCATTCCTACATTTACCTATCAACATTTGAAATGCATATTGCAGTAAATGCTTTTCCCTGGCTGGAAAACACTTGGAACTCTCACAAAATTAGTAAAAGCCTGTGACAAGAAAGAAGGGCTGAGTGCAGATGTCTATGTCAGATTAAGTTTCCAAGAAAGGGCAATATAGATTTTGTAGAGTTTCAAAGAAAAACCTGTAAGTGTGGCAACACATCACCTTGCAGAACTAACCCCAAACACGTATGTGTTACCATTGTGAAAACCTCCTAAGCACCATCTATGAGGGAAGTGTTAGAAGAGTCATACAGTCAGGAAGCTCAAAATATTCCTGATACACATCTAAGAGAGAAAAACTGAGTGGTTTCAGCAGTTCTAAGCATGTCCTTTATACTTTGCTAGCACCATCAAAAATACCACTTGTATATTAATATTCTCTAGTTACTTGCAGAGTTAGGAAAATCAATAGGTGTTTCTAATGGACTTAGCTTTCTTTAGACCCAAGATCATCAAAGTGTAAATTCAGCCCAAGCATTACAAATCAGGCTGAAGGGCCTTCTCAGCACGAAGCCTCCCTCAGACAAACATGCAATGCTCAGAAAGGAGCAACAGGTCTGTTCATAGTCACATACAAGATCCGAGTCCCGGCTAGGCGGATGTAACATTATTATAGTGCTCTCACAACGACTGACCATTCTTAAAGCCTTTTGAAAAATTTAAACCTGACATGCAGTCCAGTTCTGCTCTGTAAAAGAAACGCAGGTCTAAAGCGGCGGGAGCTCGCAGCTGCTGCAGCAGCAGCGCGGGAAGGCTGCCGGCAGCAGCCGTGAGGGGAAGCACCTGAGGGGCGGCCCAAAGGCCGAGGCTACGAAGGGCTCGCTCTCATCTCCCGAGCGAGGCCCCTTTGTCAAAGCCCGGCTCGCTGTTCCGGAGCCGCGGGGCGCCGGTACCCGGAGTTCCCCGCCCGAAACACCGTCCCGGGGCTCTGACCAAGCCCTCTGCCAGCCCGGCCGAGCCGAGCTTCCCCTACTCGCTGCCTCCCCTGCCGCCCTACCTGCTCGGCCGCCGGGGCTCCCGCAGCCGCGTCACGCCGCACCTGCCTTTTTTTTTGAGCTCCGACCGTGTCTTTTCCGTCAAGGCAACATCACTTCCCGTACAGCCCGAGGTGGGGGCGGGCCGGGCGGCACCGCCCCGGCGTGTCCCGGCCCCGCCGCGGCCACCTGGGCGGGCTGAGCGCGGCCCGAGGGCAGCACGGCGCGGTGCTCTGCGGCGTTAGCCGGGCCGGCTCTCCAGCCCTTCCCTCCTCACCTCTCTGGAAGATCTCGCGCGGTTAGTAAGAATTCATGAGAGGCAAAACAGGTTTTGCAGCGAAAATCCGCGGTGCCTGGTTAATGCGCACCACTGCGGTTTAATGAGCTGTTCCTGCCGCCTGCTGGCTGCCTGCCTTCCCCCGCAAGGGAAGAGTGCTCTTCACTCAGCAGCTTCCCAACAAACGCTTTAAATCCAGCAGTCTCAAGAATTCAGCAAGCAGAGTCTTAAGCTCAGTTGCATCAATAACCTTTCTACCTGCATCTGTTCAGACATCCTCTTTCTTGAGGCTTTTCAAATTCAACTGCCATCTTTATGGACAATTCCAGTCATTATATTTACAAAGGAAGTGCCTTCTAGACCTGAGCTACACCTCTTCAAAATAACCTTTTCAATATTTAGTGGTACTGAAATTGAAGCTGCTGGAGTCACTGCAATAATTCAGTGATTTCACTGAACTTTTGTGGCAATATGTAGCATTTCCTTATAAAATCAGAGAATGGTTTGGGTTGGAAGGGGCCTTAAAGACCATCTAGTGCCAACCCCCTGTGATTGGCAGGGACACCTTCCACTAAACCAGGCTGCTCAGAGCCCCATCCAGCCTGGCCTTGGACACTTCCACAGATGGGGCAACCACAGGGCAACCTGTGCCAGCGACTCACCACTCTCACTGTAAAAAATTTCTTCCCAATATCTAATCTAAACCTGCCCTCTTTCAGTTTAAAGCCACTGCCCATGTAATTTCATGTCCAAACTGCATTTACTGCACTCAACTGCACCTCCCAACCTACCTTCTACTGCTGTCCTCCCATCTCAGCTTCTATACCACTGCCTCCACCTACAACATTGTTCCTGGCTTAAAATATAGACACACAAACTAGTTTCTTCCCTCATTCTGTCCAATGTTCTGTGTTAAAACCAAAACCTGGCATAAGTTTGTCCCAAGATCTCCTGGGTTTGGTTTCTTTTTAGATTACTGAAGTATTGAAGTATCTACTGATTTGGTTTCCCCAAGTCTCAGATTCTGCTCTGTCAGACTAACCCACACCTACTCAGAGCTATGCTTCCTTCCTGAGCTACACACTGAGGCTCATATCAAGTATAACCCATTTTTCCAGGCAGATTTATGTACTCTAAGATCTACTGTAGCCTCACTCTGTCAGGAATGAAATCTGTGTATAAGCACATGTGGTACGTGTGTTTATGTACATATGGCCAGGTCTGATCATAAGCTGCCAAAGCTGGGTGCAGTTCCCTTCGCAGCTACTTGCACAACTGCTTTCCCAACTGAGCTGATGTATTAAGAACTGACACCATGAGAAGCAGAGAAAAATGGTATTTATCACTTGGAGGATCAGATCAGAGGCAATCCAACAAAACCCATGAAGCATAATCACATAGCAGCAGCTTTCTTTTTCGAGTTTCCTGATGTTATTTAAATTCAGAGGTGAAACAGCCCTTCAGACATTCAGAGTGTCATCCATGATTCAACATTAAAGTCCCGAGGTCTGGTACCAAACACGCGGGCACGCAGCTGCAGCAGGCGGGCGGCTCCAGCGCGGGGCCGGGCAGCGGAGGCGGCTGGGGCGGGGCGGCCCCGGCAGGTGACGGTCGCGCCGGCTCCCAGCGGCTCCATTGCCCCCGACGGACGGGGCGTGCGAGGGCCGGGCTGCGAGGCGGTGCCCGGGAACGGCGCCGCACGCCTGCCTCAGGGCCTCTTGTCGGGCGCGGCGTCCGGCGGCGGCGCGGCGGGGCCGTGTGGGGCCGCGGGCGGCTGGAAGAGCGGCCCGTAGATGTAGAGCCCGCTGGCCACGCCGAGCGCCACGGCCACCGCCACGTGCTGCAGCGGCAGCCGCCCCCTCATGCCGGCAGGCGGTGCTGCCACGATCACGGACACGCGTGGGGCGGGCGGGCGCGCAACGCGGCGCGGCCCCGGCTCGGCTTCGGCCCGCGGCCCCGGCGCCCTCACCTGAACGCGGGACACGGCAGAGCCCCGGCTTCCCGCTGGCTGCAGGCAGCGGACGGAAGTACCGGCGCTGTCCCGCCTCCCGCGGTCGCGCATGCCCCGGCGGGGGAGGCGGCGGGGGAGCTGCGGCGCGGATGCCGGAGGCGGTGCGGCTCCGCAAGCGGCGGTCGGTGCTGTACAGCTCGGCCGGGGGAACAGCCGCGCAGCGACGCGCCGGTAAGCGGGGCCGGGCCGGGCGGGGAGGGGCAGGGCTGGGGGGCGGCCCCCGAGGGGCCCGTGACAGACCAGCCTCGCCCCCGCAGGTGCGGCCGCGCCCGCGCCGCTGCTGGTGTTCGCCCTGGCGCTGCGGACGCTCAATTGCTTCCTCGTCCAGACCAGCTTCGTCCCGGACGAGTACTGGCAGTCGCTGGAGGTGGCCCATCGCATGGTCTTCAAATATCCTTCGCCTGCCGCAGCCCCGTCGCCCTCTCATCGCTCCCCGCGGGCCGGAGGGGACGCGGCCCCCGCGGTGCCGTGGGCGGGTGAGCGCTCGGGCACGGCTGTCCCCGGCTATCAGGTGTTGGCTTGACAGCAACAAACACCCCACCGCTCTGGCCCAAGGGACAGAAGGTCTCGATCGGATGGCTCGGGTGAAACGTTTCCTTTCAGTTGGTCATAATCTGTCCTTAATATTCATAATTATGGTTACCTGACTTGGGAATGGACAAGTAGCTTAAGGGGCTACTCGTACCCACTGATTTTTGCAAGCATGTACAAAGCATTACAGCTGCTGGCTAAGGATAATGTTCAGCTGCTGGTGAGTATAACCAAAAAATGTGCATCTGCTACTAAAATTCAATTTTAAAGTATTGTATTTAAACACAGAGTATTTTTATCATTGTCCAAGTAAAATGCTAAGCCTTGAGTCTGGCAATTAGGGATGTGTGAGCAGAGATCCCACTGACCTGCCATGGGGGCAGAACTCATTAATAGATTTCCAGTCACAACACTGATGCCTGCAAGTGTAGAGGTCTCCATCAATCTCTTGGATTTTCATACTGATTGTGTTTGCCACTACGTCATAATTGCACAGTATTCCAAAGTGTTTAGCAATGTATATTTGCACTCAACCCACAAGAACTAACTAACAACAGCTTTTGATTTCTGTTGGAGATAGATAATTCTACTTTCCATCTCTGAACACTTTCAGTTGAACTTCAGATAGTATCTGTTTTGGCAGAAGTACTATCCTTACCCAAGGCCCTTACTATTTCATTTTTAAAGTCATAAAGAGCTATAGAGAATACTCACCAGTTCACTATTTGCATACTTGAACAGTCATTCACTAATTCAGTCCTCTCTTAAAACTTGGAATTTAACATGGTTTGTTGCAAGTACAGTTTTCTCTCTGCTTACACAGATCTGGGTCCCTAGGCTTGCACAGGCAGTGCTGGCTGCTTTTGCTGATGTGAAGCTTTACTCATTAGTGCAACACCTTGAAAATTCAGAGACGGCAAAGTTCGTGGTGAGTCACAGCCTTTACAAAATTATGCATGTTAATAAACACTGGTTTTGCATTGTAAAATAAATGAGTGTAAATAAGTGCAAAATTATATGTCACATCTTGAAGAATTACCACCTTCATTTAGGTGAACTTGTTTTAATGTGTTCATAATTATTTTCAGTTCTTCTGCCAACTCTGTTCGTGGTTTACATGGTATTCCTGTACCAGAACTCTAACAAACACCATGGAGACTATTCTTACCATTTTTGCTCTTTCCTACTATCCGATAAAAGGCTCCAAGATGGGGAACAGGTGAGAAACTTTCTCCTAACAGTACTGATAATTTTTGGTTTGGGATGAAACCAATCTACTGATATTGTTTAAAATGCTAACTTTTTTCTTAACATCTAAGGCAACCAAAGCCCGCTCATTCATGTAGCAAGAGTTCTGTCTCATGGAAGGAACACTCTAGTATTTCCTCTAAATATTTTTTTAAGATTGTGTTATAGCTGGATGCAAAATTAGCTATTCCGCTCTTTCCTTTTGCAAAGTTTGACTTTATGGGAAGCTTTTATTTTAAACTTTAAAACACTGGAATATACAGTAACTTAGGAAAAGACAACAGAAGCTTTTTAGAGTCAGATATAGGTGAATTTGTGGTCACAAATTTCTTTATCGCTCGCTATTTTAAAGTAGGTCCCTCTAGTTAGAAACTCCTTTGTAACAAAGCAATTCTAGAGTTGCAGCCTTCTAAGCAAGAGAGAGTATCTGCACTCAGAGAGTCAAAGTTACCTGCAGTATGAAAAACTTTTGGCCAGAGAGATGACAGTTGTTGAAATGTCCCTGTCTGCAAAAGAATTGACCAGACCTTTTGATAAGCTGCTGGGTTTTTTATGTTTCTTCCTTCTAGTTGTAAGTATTTAGCTTTGGTTGCACTTGCCATTGTTATTCGTCCCACTGCTGTTATCCCGTGGATGCCTTTGGTCTTCAGCCATTTTTTGCAAGAACAGAGGAAAGCAGACCTTATCCTACACAACTGCATTCCAGTTGGGTAAGTTCTTTCTCAGTTTAAACTGGGACTGTGCACAGCTACATCTTAAGATTGGTTTTATCACTGCAAAGGCAGACAAGCCAAAAAACCTGATATCATGTAAATAAAAAAGCGAATAAATAGAGTCCTTTTGCAAAAGTTTAAGGAAGGGGCATGTTTCCTTTGAACTGTTGTATATGCTGCAAAAAAGCACCAGGAAAGATTTCATGATGGTGAGACATGAGCAGCATTCCAGCTTAATCTGGCATTGTACCAAGGATACCAGGTGATGGCAAGTGGCCATGAGTATGGATAAACTCAAAAATACTAGGAATCAGAGTTTTGATGGCTGGAGAAGATACAAAAGCAATTCAGGCAATATCAGTGCAACAAACTTTCCATTTTTGCAGATTGGTCACAGTAGGAACCTCTTTAATAATTGACCGTGTGTTTTTTGGTGAGGTAAGCTGTTTTAAACTTGACTTATAAGAAGAAGGTTGGGGTTTAGTATTTTAGCATTGATGGATATTTTAGATTTCTCTGACTTCTTTTGTTTCTGTGACAGTGTTTGGCCTGTGATCTCTAAATATATCCTAAGCCACAAACCCTTGAACAATGACTTCTCAGGTATTTCAAATGATGGACTGTTACATAAAATCAGTGTGCACAGTCCTTAACAGTTATCAACAAACTACAAACTTAAACACTTGTGTAATTAATTGCTAAATATAGGAAGTCCATGCTGAGTCTTGGTAAAAAAAAAAAATCTAAAATAGGAGTGAAAATGTATTCTATAGGGCCCGTGATGACTGTAATTCAGTGCAACTGTTGGGTTTGACTGTGGATTTGTGTTTAACTCCTCCTTCTCTCCCAGTGGGTACTGGTTCAGCTGAACTTCTTGAAATTCAACGTGCTGCAGAATTTGGGAACATTTTATGGCTCTCACCCTTGGCACTGGTACTTCACTCAGGGACTCCCAGTTGTCCTGGGTCCCCACCTGCCGTTCTTTATTCACGGCTGTGCGCTGGCACCAAGGCGGTACCGCATCCTTCTGCTGGCAGTGATCTGGACACTGCTGGTGTACAGGTAATCTCTCCTGAGTGGAACTGCTGCCTCTCACTGGTTGTGTTCTTTGCAAAGTTCCTGTCCTCTCCAGAACAAAGCAGCGTAGTATTCAGTTAAATGATAGAAAACTTGAAACTGTTCAAACACTCCACGAAATGCAATCAGTTATAAAACTGGTTCTAGAATTTTGTGTAATACTGTTTCTTGTATTGTCACAAACATGTATCTTTAGAATTGATTAGACCTTTAAAGAATAAAATAATTCATCATTAAATTAAATTTTAAAAAATCAATCACCCAGCAGGTGTTTAAACAAAAATAGAACTAGTTAGAAAACTTGAGTTCACTAGATGCTGGTTAATGAAAACATCATTTCATTTGGTGCTTTACTACATCCCCAGTAAGATGAGAGATTCTTAGACCTCTAAAACTTACTCCATCACAAGTTTATACACAGCTCTTAACTACCAAAAGGCTGTATTTCTCATTGTAAGCTCAGAAGTGTAAGAAAAGGTAAGCATCTAAAGCATCAGAATTATCTGTAGATTAAACAGGAGAGACACTTCCAGACATTAAAAAATAGAGCAAGTAAATAAATACTAAGCAATAAATACTTATATACTATCATAGTAATAGATTACAACAAAACAGTAGCAAGACCAGAAATGCAATTTCTTCTTTCCAACTCAAAACTGGAAGTAGCTTTATTGGTTTAGGACTTTTTTGCTTTCCTTAGTTTTGTAAGAACCCCATTGATTCCCAAGACATGAGAGTTACAGCAATCCCCAAAAAAGCCCAAAAAGTTGTCATGGGAAATTGTGTATTTTTGTATTCGCAGGGGTGAATGTTAATTTGCTAGACACAAATGGGCAGTTGAATCTTAGCTTTTCATCCACACTATTTATTGTGTCTTATTACAGAAAACAGATTGGTGAAGTACTGGCTAAATTACATCTAGTTGTCAAAGAATCAGACCACTTAACTGCAATAGCCAGGAATTTTTAACAGTGCTTGGTTTAAACTGACCAAATAGTCTTAATTTGAATGTACTTATTATGTTCTTCAACAGTGACAGTTTGGATTTTTACTCTTAACTGCTTCAATACCAAAAGCTTCTTAATACATGCACGTGCTCTTCCAGTCCTCTGTGCCCTACAACACATTTTGTCAACAGAACTGCATTTAACTTTCTTGCTGTACCACTGTATGTTTTATTACAGCACACTGAGCCATAAGGAATTCAGGTTCATCTATCCAGTACTGCCATTCTGCATGATTTTTTGTGGTAAGCATTGGTTTCAAATGTCTTGCAACCTTACCTGGATATAATTTTTACCCAAAGAGAGACTGTTAATGGTCATTGTAGGTATTTGATAAAGGATTCTTAGAATTAGCCTAGCCTTTTCTTACAGCTAGTTAAAAAGAGAAAGAAAAAGGATGAGGGAGAGCAAGTAACTGTAGCAGAGATGAAAAATCCTTAGCATGGATAAAAGTATTCCTGCAAAAACATGACAATTGTGTGCCTTTTCCCATTATTAGCTCTTTCAAGCGAAGTAGGGAAAAGGGGCAGTGATTGGAGATGAGCAAAAAAGTGAAGGAGTATGCTTTTCCAAGGCCAGAAGCTCAAAATTTAATAACAATAAAGGAATGCTGTAGTTTTCAGCAGTTGGGAGAAAAAGAATAGCACAGCCATGCAGACGTAGTTGCCATTTATTCTGGCTCTATGTGGACTTGCATGAATCAGAACACATCACTAAGTTGCCATATATCATTCATGCAAACTACTGAATGGACTGTTTTGCACTACAAGAATTAAATTTAAAGAGATAAAGCACTGGTTTTGAAATTGTATTTCTGTATTTCAGGAGACAGGCGTGGGCTTAAGATTTACTCTGTTAAATCCAAGAATTAATAGAGCAAAACATTTGAAATTCAAAGCATTTGAATTTCCTTTCAATGAGTAAAGACTCAACACTCTAGTAAAGTATCTCAAAGCAAAGTATTGTTATTGACTGAGTAATGTTTTGCCACTGTATTAGGGCACTTTCAAAAATGTGTGAATTGTTCATCTCCCAAACTTACTCAAATGTTTCTATAGGATATTCTTTGAGATACCTGAAAGCATGGAAGAAAACTGCAGCAAGTTTCCTGCTGTTATCCAATTTAGTCCCAGCCCTGTACACAGGCTTGGTTCACCAGCGGGGGACTCTGGACGTTATGAGTCACATCCAGCAGCTCTGCAATCACTCTCAGCAGTCCCAAGCTTTTGTCTTCATCCTGATGCCGTGCCACTCTACCCCATTTTACAGGTATTAAAAGTGTCAACAATGCACTACATTAAAATCCAAACTCTTAATCAGAAATCAAGATTTCTTTTTTCCAAGGCTTAATAAATTGAGATATATAAATGTATACAGGAAGAGTTTTGATTTTTCATACAGTTATTACAGAGTGAATAGGGGACATAAGCCAAATGCTTATAACACAGAATAAAATTCAGCATCTAAGCTTTACTCATTTTTGTGAAATAGCTTTGTATGAGGATATGCAGTAAGCCTAATGACTTCACTAAGTATGTCACACTTCTTCATTATGATAACATTTTTGGCAAAATTAAACACTAATTGTTACAATCAAAATGTATTAATTTTACTTCTGCTGCTATGCAGTAAAGAAATGTCATTATGACAGTGATTTAGGTAATTGCAAAAGGTTTTCAGTAGATCCTGGCAAGTAAACAAAATGTTAAAGCAGATATAACTACTGAAGCTGATACAGAAAAATACCTTTTAAAGAAACTGCTGTTGTGCAAATGGTATTTTTACTAAGGTAAATGTGTTTTCTGTTAACTGCTAACAACACAGTCCCAGCAGTTTGGAGCTGAGTCTGCTTGCTCTGCTTTGCTTTCATATGAAGTATTGAAGGGAGGAAAATACTACTCTGAGGGAAAAAAAAAATTGATTTTTGTTTTGACTGAGGTGTCTTTTGAAGTGATGAGTCATTTCAAATCTCTGATTCTTGTCAGTTTACCATGAAATACGTTTTTGTTTTTCTCTCTAGTCATGTTCACTGTCCTCTAAAAATGAGATTCCTTCAGTGTCCCCCAAACCTAACTGGCAATGCGAGCTACGTTGATGAAGCAGATGTGTTTTACTCTAACCCACTTGGCTGGCTGAATAAGGAGTTCTACAATGACACGTTATTACCCAGTCACTTGATCCTCTTCAATGTGCTAGAACAGGTATGGTAACTGCAAGATGAAACAAACTACTTCTGAGCACAAGTTACAAGATAAATTAGGGAAAGTTATAGTTTAAATTTTTGAAAATTGTTGTTCACAACTTTTTAAAACATAGCTTATATTAAAATTGACCCCTCTAGCCCATAATAAGATCATTGATATCATTCCACTGCTATAATGTTCATGTATGCCCTCTCCTCTGTGCAAATTCAGGCCACAAAGTAATGTTTATGGAATTCTTCTCCATCCATGTTAAAACAAATGTGCCATCTGTTCCCAGAAACTGCACTTTTAAGTAAGCAACAATGAAAACTCAAAACACCTGCAGTCACAGTACCTTTTAACCCCTCAAATCTTTAATGAAGCCCATGCACTCAAACAATGGTGGCTGATGAATATCTGCTCTAGACAGGATCAAACAGGATAGGTACTTCTTTTTCTAGCAGGCTTTCCTAAAATAAAGGATAAAGCTTCCCAGGGACAGCTGAACTGATGGTTGTCAAGAGACTTTGGAACACTATTCTTAGGCTCCCAGCTGTGTTTTCTTACTGTGGCAATTAATGTATGTTCATTTGCAGGAAATATCATCATTTCTAGCTTTAAGGGGCTATGAGAAAACAGCCACTGTTTTTCATACTCATGTACCTCAAGGACGAGTTGGAAGCCACATCTCCATCTACAGGAGAAAAACTGAAATGAATTATCCCTGAAGATCAAGCTGGACCTCGGACCTAATGAGATCAGTTTTGCATATCAGTAGCTATGCTTACATCTGGTACTGCAGAAAGGAGAAAGCAGTGAGTCTGAAACTGGGGGAGTCAGTGGGAAGTCCCATGAGGCAGCCAGTGGCTGCCTGCAAACACATAAACCTCCTCCTGAAGGCAGCTTCAGTAGCAGTAGGGCAGGGTGGGGCTGCTGACCTACCTTACAACACTAGAAAACATTAGGAAGACCAAAATTACCATATGAACACTAAAGCAATAAAATACAGACAAGACTGGACCGTTTTTATAGAACTGTACAGCTATGCTGAGTTTCTTTTATAAATAAAGACTTTTACCCACAATGTCTCTTTTATTTTTCTTCTACAATATGCAGATATGCAAGATATTTCAAGTGTTTAAATCAGCACGCTGATTAGAATGCAGCACAGCAAATTCTTCACAATTCAACAGGCTTTTGAACCCCCCCAAAGACAGGAAGCAAATATAAGGTTACAAAACACTAACAAATACATTACCACAATGTTGATCTATTTTTGAAGGATGAGATGAAGTTAGTATATCAAACATTGGAGTTAGTAGTTGGTACATTATGCATGGCTCAAGCTTTAACTACACTAATGGAATGCAATTAAGCATTTTTTCATTCACAGGTCATGGCATGCCTAGTTTCTGCAACAATACTGCTGGCACCCAAACTATCTTTACTTCCAAAGGACAGTTAAAGCAACGGTACAGAATATGCAAATCAGAAAGCCTGACTTCTGCCTGTTAACAAAAATGTGTAAAAATCAAATTATTCAGAAAAAAAACCCTTGCATTTTGCTGCTTTGTTGAAAAACAATTAGTTTCCAGAGAGCATGTGAATTTTAATCTTCATTTTTACAATAAATTACTCAGTATTTTGGATCGAAGGGTAGTTGCCCCAATTCTATTTCAAGATTTGCCATGTGTCTTCCATTAGTGCGACCATGTTTATGCCATTTACCTTCTCTTTTGTTACGGTGTTGGTACTTCTGAGCTTGTTTTTCATGTCTGGAATTTTCACTTTGTGTAAAAGGTCTTTTAGGTCGACTGCAAGGAGTAAACAAAAGCTTATTACTACTAAAAGCATTTTGTAACACAATTACATTTTCAAGTACAGCTTTTAACATGCTGAGGTTCATTGAAAACAAAATTAGTAGTAAGTAGTCCTTTAGCTTGTAAGAAAAATGGGGGAGGCATTTTTTTGTTTAAATCATCAATAAGATGGTATATATAAAAGAAATGCTTTCTAAAAAATGCAGCTGGTATCACAAGCTTCTGTAGAACAGTATCAGTAAAAGAATTTGGAATTGTTTTTCTGCAAACTGAAATTCTCACAAATTAGGTATTTAATTTAAAAATAAAGTTCATTTGATAATAAATGAGGAAGAAGGAATACAAATAAAATCATAAACCTTATGTGTTTGCCAAAACCATGTTAACTGGGTACCTGATAATAAGACTATCACCCTCACGGTTCAGCTTTCAATAGGAGAAAGCGCTACCTCACGTAATACTTAGTAACCCCAAAGTAGTTAATAGTTCAGACTTGCAGCTGCAGTAAAGTACATGAAATGAGAAATAATACAAGTGTAAATTTGTAAAGCCCTGAGAACACCTTTAGATGCAGGAAAGGAATGTAGGAAACAATAGACACTAAGGACCATTGTGAGCAAGTCTGAACAAAACTTAGTCAGGGTCAGGATCTGAACTGAAGCCTGCTGTGTGATGGGCTCTGCTCTGGGCACACAGACTAACCCAGTATTACACTAATCTACAGGAGAGTAGTGAAATGTATCTGCCAGAACAGGACTCAGAGACACCCTAAATGTAGTCAAAAACCTCATTCAGCAAAGGACAAAAAGGAAGCTCCAGTTAATGCCCCAAGACAGTTCCTCATTGCTTCAGATGGGCAATCAGAGCTGTTTGGTCTAAAGAAATCCTAATGCCAGTTACAGTTTTCTAAAGAACCCAGCAGAAACATCAGATTGTGCTAAGCACACACACAAAATTTATATAAAGGCTCTACAGATCCACTTTATATAACATCATCTAGTATTTCCACTAAGTCCTTCAGAAAGTCTAGCATATGTGTGTGTGTATATGTATACACACACACATACATACACATACCTGCTCAAAGACCATCCATTACAACAAGGACATTGGTTTTCTTTAAAAAGAACACTTCTTTGTGTTATCAAGTACAGGAAACATGGAAACAAACCTGGGTCCATACTGGGGTGAATTATCATAATGGAAGTAGTATCTGTAGACGTATTTGTCCAAATCCTCAAAAACCTTCTCATTATTACTTTGGTATTCCTTCATATCTTCCAGGTAATCCTTGACATCATTAACAAAATCAGTGAACAGCATCTGGTCATGTATAAACAATCCATTATGAAAAAACTTATTGATGAAATTTTCTAGTTCTCTCCAGTGATGAAAGTTATGTACAACTTGCTGCAAATACTTTCTCATTAGCCGATTAAATTCATCCACCCTGATGGGATCCGAAACTCTGTTAAAGAGACTAATGAATTCTTGATGAGCACATTCAAAAATACCAGAGCAGCCCTTTAGGGCAAACTGATGTTTCCTATTACACAAATGATCATTGAGACATTTCTGGGAATCTGAATCTTTTTCATATGTTGTAAAATGATGTTTCCTTCCATTTCTGGATTCTTTTGGCATGTGAGGTCCCCTGTATTGCATGTGCTTCAGATTCTCATAGGAGTTATGGTCTCGGTAAAAAGTTCGAGCTTTCTTGTTTGCCTCGTATCTTTTATCACTTGATGACTTCTCTTTTTCATCAAAGATGTTTTTTGTGGTATCTTTGAAGTGTCTGAATGTCGACTTTACAGAATCAGAGAATTTTTTCAAGTTTTCTTTCACTGCTTCTTTAGCCTGCTTAATCTTTTCTTTATGGTGTCTTACAAACTCTTTTGTGGAATTTTTCATTGCATCAAAAGTTTCTTTAACTGAACCAAAAAATGTCTCCTTTGATTTCTTTCTACTCTTACTTTGCCCTTTAGCACTTTTCTTTTGTCCATTTTCATTAATTTCTTGTTTTTCAGATTGGTCTTTTGCTTCAACATACAGCTTCTCCCATAAGTCAGAGCGTTGTTGCTCAAAGTTTAGCTTCTTTTCTAGTTCTGCCAGTCTTCCTCGCAGAGTTTCTATTTCTTGATTTTCTCTTAATGTCTCATCATCATCATCAGCACTGTCAGGTGTATGACGAGAACTTAACTGTTCTAGTTCCTTTTTCAGAGCTTCTGTAACATGACGTTCTTTGTCCAGTTCTCGCCTGAGCATCTGTGCCTCTGCAAAGAGTGTTTCCTTTTGCCTGAGAAAATTGCTGTTCCTTTGCTTTTCCTCTTCCAAATGCTCCCTTAGTTTCTGATTTTCTATTACAATAGATTCAGTGCTACTACCTTTATCTTCTAAGTTTCTAATTTGTTGTCTTAGCTTCCTTAATTCTTCCTGAAGTGAGGCCAAAGCCTTTTCTTCTTTCTCTAGAGATTCTCTTAGGTGCTGATTTTCTGCAGCAAGACTTTTTTTTTGAGAATCAAAGGATTTCTTCTCCACCTCAGTAAAGGTCAAACATGTGGCAAGATCTCCCTTGAGTGACTAAAAGAAACAAAAAGAAAACAAGCAGAAATACTACAATGAGAATTGTTACAATTTTAGCTAGAAATATGAAAAACCAAGGTAGCCCAAACTGAGCTTACTTGTCATTTTTAATGCAATGAAACATGTGCAGCAAGATGCAAAAATAGAGCTGGTTTGTTTATCTCAGTTGGGTTTGTTTATCACACACTTTCTTGGCAACAAAGACCATGTGAGAATCTCTCTCAGCCAGCCAGAGGTCATCACCCTTCACTTGTAGTGGTTTCACTAGCTAAAGAATAGTCAGTTGGGTACATGAACTCTAATATCTTAAAAGGAAATCAAAATGTGCATCTTTGCTGTTGATTTATGTTCAGCCAACTGGATTTACAGATTACCAAAAAAATTAGCAGAAGCAAAGGCATTTAGCTGTTGGGGCAGAAATTCACAAACTGATTTTGAACCAAATCTGAAAATACCTGTTCATGTAACTATATAGTAACACAAAAGGAGTTCCCCAGTCTGCTGGCATCACTGACAAGCTCTAGAACATACTGAATTATGTACAAATGCTGCTAACATACACATAAAAGAAAATCTAAAAAAAAAACCACTCCCTAATCTTCTCTCTGGATGATGCAAGAGTAAAAAACAGACGTATGGCTTAAGTATTTAAAAAACTAATAACTACTGATAATTTAGAAAGCAAATTCACAAAACCTGTAGGTTCAACATGTTTTTACAAGCATTTTCTACTTCAGCTGTCCTCATTAATGACAACTGGGCGCTGTATCACAGGGAAACAGTCTCTGTGTCCAGATAACTCCTAGACTACAGACAAAAAACCCAGCATGTTTAAACACATTCCAAGAGCAAATTCAACCAACATAAACATTTGTCAAGAATTCAGGGGAAAGTTCTCTGGAATAACTTACTAAAGACAAAAATTTAATGGATTTCTGTGAGAAATTCATTTCACTTTGAGCAAAATACCCACATAACAACAGAATTATGCAATGACTTCCAGCTAAGCTCACACCTACCCCCACTTTGTGGTGCACTTGATCTCCTTGCTCTTGTTGGCACTGGTAAAGGTCATCTTTCAGATCTTTTATTTCACGTGTCTTTGTCACCAGCTGCTGCCGTTTCTGGACCTGCACTGTACCTACAAAGATAAAAAAGTTTCTTTTGATATACTGCCTTAGAGTAAGCAGTTAGAGGAACAGAGGAACCTAAACATCCTCTTCATTCTCTCTGCAAATTCAAAAGCATTCTTACCTTGTCATTTCAGCCCCGTCCTTACCAGTAACTGTTTAGCTGTAGCAAAATTGTTTCTTTCAATGATAAGCCATTTCTCAGACTCAAAAATTTGCTTCTACACTGTTTTTTCATTAATAACAAATAAAGGAATTTTGGAACACTACATAGAAATAAGTTAGATCCAAACCAATAAGTTATGCAGGAAAGTGTATTTGTGACCTCTCTCCAAGTTTTTTAGTAACATGCAAGTCAGCCAGGATAAAAGGGAGACTATTGGTCCATGCATTATCCATTTCAGAAATACAACCTTGACTGTTAATTGAATTACATTAATAAGAGGGTATAAGCACAGTGTTTAAATTTTCATGAAGAAATACAATCATTACACACTGCTCACAAAGCAGCAAGTATTGCAGGCCCTGTCTTGTCCTTCTTATCCATAAGCAAAGGCTGCAGAGTAAGCAAGTGTCCTGTTTTTCAATTGTCAGACAAAGACTGAGACACTCTTGTTTTCAGAAAAAGTATCTTGGCTGTACTAGCCACCAAATTCTTTTTGTCAAGAACAGCTTCTTGACTGGTACCTCCTCACCTAACACATGTTCTCTAAATCCTAACACTGATGTAGTTATTATATATTTGCTTTCACAATTCTCTTGAATTGACTCTAGAGAAGAAGGCAACAGCATTTTTTAGGTATTTCTTTCCAAACCAATGCACCATAATCAGAGCTCTATTTCTGTATTT
The DNA here is from genome assembly GCF_017590055.1 of Onychostruthus taczanowskii. Lineage (NCBI taxonomy): Eukaryota > Metazoa > Chordata > Aves > Passeriformes > Passeridae > Onychostruthus > Onychostruthus taczanowskii. The sequence continues at coordinate 5,754,464 of NW_024503679.1, read as the reverse complement.
AAAGGCAGAAGGAGGTGTATTGTTAAACAGAAAAAATACTCTAAGTACACTTACACTGATGAATGTTTTGTGCTCTCTTCTTTTTTATCTATTGTCAATCTAAATGTGACCTTAAAAAATGACTGCTGTATTCAACCAAGATGAACTATAATAGTTCAATTCAGCTAAGTGAAGGCAACATTTTTACAGTAATGATTTTAAGTCTGCAGAGTCCTAGTAAACACTTCTTGAGAGCATAGATCCTTTCATAACTGAATTTATGTATATTGACAGTAAATTTGGTTTTAATATTTATCTTTTAAAGATACTTTAGAGAAAGTCCATCAATCCTAACAATCTAAAGACTGCATCTCAAAAATCATCATTTAGCATAAAGGGTTTACAGAAAAACACTTAAAACTCCTTATCAAAAATCCTGATTTAAGTACAGTAAGCAGAAATTACATTTAGCAACACTAAAAATGAACACATTGAGGTGCCATTCCTCAGTAATTGGTTTGTGTTTCCAGCTGGTACTCTAAGTGACAGTATCCTTCAGATTCTTTAAGTAACCAATCCAAATCCCTAGCATTATAGCTATAGCCCCCCTTGCAGTTTCTGGTTAAATTAGGACCTTCTACCTAATTTAAGCTTCACCTGCTACCTGAAAAGTTTGCCTTCTTTCAGTTCTCCTTCCTAGAGCATCATAAAGCCAGTTAATTCAGTTTAATATTGATTAGGATACAGTTGTTGATTAAAACCTGTTAATAATCTAATTAATCTAATCTGGTTGTTTTCTACATCTCTGAAAGCCTTAAGGGGGTCCTAGAGCTCTAGCTGAAAGGAAAACACTATCCTGATATTGATCCAAAAAAAGAAAAATAATTTTATAAAAAGTTATGCTTTCCAATCCTCTTACATGACAATTAGCCTAACATTAGAAGAGTGCTGTGGGAAATGTTCCTTCCAAGCTGAACCACAAAAATACAAAGTAGTCCTCTAGGGAGATGGATTCTCCCTGCAAGTTTGTTTAGAAAAAAAAAAAAAACCCCACATTAAAAACAGGAAGATGGAAGCAGAACTTAATTTCCTTTCTAGAAAGATAAGTTATCACATAACTTATCATGAAGAATTTTCACCTGAAGAAGCAAAAACTGAAGCTACACAGAGCTGCCTTCCTTCTGCTGAAAAATGCTGCCATCACTGTCACCAGTGATGACAATTTTTATTTAGAAGTACAGATTCAATGAATGAACAAGTGAATTCCTTAAAAAATGCATTACCCTGAGTCCACGTTCACAGTGTATCTTTCATCTACAGTTCTCCAAGTTCTTTAAAAAGATAGTATTTATCATTAACACCAAACTAAACACAGTGAAGTGATTAACAACTGAAATCTCAAGTTCCCCCACAAGCACTGTCACAGACTGGTGTGGTCACTGTGCTCCTCTATGCCTCCAGCATGCCAGTGCTCACCAAGCAGTTTTCACACCAGTTACTACTACATGAAATGTGTCTGTATGATTGGATTAGTTGTTCCTATAATCCCACATACATCAGCAATTCCTGAGACTTGATTTAATGTTTTATTTTCACAATGTAAGTATGCACACATATACGGATGTGCGCATACACATAAACACGCATGGTTTAAAAAGTAAATCTGAGAGCAAGCACAGCATCCACAGTACATCACTCAAGGCTCTTACCTTCAGGTTTACCTAAGAATAAAAAAGATTTGGGATCAAGTGAAAATTAATACAAATCTCAAAAGAAGCAACAAAGTTGAAATCCCTAACAATTAGTCAACACCAGTCCAAAGAGAATGATAGCCCCATCCCCAACTGAATCACATATCTTTTTAGAAAGGCATATTTTCATATAAAACTAGAGCTACTCAGGAAAAATCACTATTTTCCCCATTACTGTATGAAGTAGTGTATATTACAAACAGTTGCACTGCTGAAGGATCTGCCTGTATTCCCACTACAGCTGCAGCTGCTTTCTCTCACCTTTAGGTTTAGGTTGTTAGCACGGAACAAGAAAAAACATCTCAGTCACAATAAAACAGCATTTGCCACAGGAGATGTGGACTCTGTGCGCTCTGCTTTGCCTGAACTCACCGTAGAAGTGTCCGAAGCCCATGCTGATGGCGATGACCAGCGCCAGGATGATGCACCTGTTGAGGCCGCTGCTGAACTGGCGCTGGCGCTGCTCGTGGCGGGGCTCCGCCTCGGGCTCGGCCGGGGCCGGCCCCTCGGGCTCGGAGCCGGACACGCCGCGCTTCCGCGGGCGCCGCTTGCGCACGGCCGGGCTGCTCCGGCCGCTGCTTTCATCGCTGCTGGACTCCTCGGGGCTGGCCTGAGAGGAGAACACTGAAAAGCAACATACGGCCGTGGTTAAAATGCGTTCAGTTCTGTGGTAAAGAGCAAGCTGAGTATTAAGATCCGTAACATTGATGCAAAATAGATTTGGCGTTTAGCTTTGAGAACATTAACAAAACAAAATTAAAATTCTAATGAGAAAGTTTGTGCTGGAAATTATGCAAGGAATGTGTGCTCTCCAAATTTAAAATTTAATATTTTTTAAACAAAATAATAGAGAATCAAGAAATCATCACTAAAAAGCTGTATGGCACTTCCCCATACCTTATCATTCACTCATTACAAAGTGTTTCAGTCAGTCCTGCCTCCTAAAGCATCTACATGTACTGCCCCTAGAAATTCTTGTGAAGAAGAAACACGAAGAATTTAGTTTTCCTTCTCTTGCAGCTATTAAAACTGAAATACTTAATAATGAAAGAGCAATACATAATGAAAGACTTGCTATAAGAAGGCCTCCTAGAAGACAGACATGGTTTTGTTACATACCCTCAAAAAATTTAATTCTGTGATCTGCATGCAACTGCAGAAAAAATTCCATTACAGTTCCATTAACGTAGATATTAGAAATATTCAAAATCAAGATATGAATTTATTTAAATATGCAATTTTGATTACTTTTAATATCTACCATATACTATCTGTTAACATCTTTACCCACCTTTCAAAAAAGCCATTTTCAACAACTACTGCACAGGAAAAAATCTACTCAAGTGCTTTTCTGTTTGTTCTTTCCCAACACTCTTCTATTACCTGACTGAAGTTTTGGTAAACGGGACAAGATTTGAGATAAAAATAAATTCTAACCTTAAAAAAATACCTTTTATAGAATTTTTGCAAAATTATATTTATTATATCATTTCTATGTTAATGTTCTAATGGCCCAAAAGCCACATATTCTAACCAGGAAAATAACAACAGAGCTGTAATTGCCTGTTCCCATTTGTACAAATGTTTGCTGCATATACTGTAAATAGATTTATATAATCCAGTATATAAGTAATTACTATTTAATCTCCCTCCTTTAAAAGCCTAACTTTCAAGTGCAAGGTAAATATCAAGGGGAAGCAGTAGTAGGTGGGAAACTAGCTTTCAAGTGTCTATATTCTGTACCTAATTGCCATGTCTGGAATAATTTCAATGGGATCAGTGAAGTCTCTAGCCATGACAAAGTGCTCCTGCTTGGACACTAATTTGCTGCTCACAGTCCCACAGTGCTAATGCCCCTCCTAGAAATATGGTTGTTCATTCTCTTATCAGACGTCATTACTCAGAATTTAAAAGCACAAATATAGAAAGGCCGTCCTTGAACAGTTCACAACTGAAAAATCATTTGTTTGAGCAAAGCCATGCACACACCACTGAACAGACAAGAATACCAAGCAGTGCTAGCTACTATCTATAAAATGCACTACCACTTAAGATTCTTCACTTAAAATAAATTACAACTTGAAAGAAGTGATTGCGTCAAGCTCAGGAAAGATTATCAATTAGTATCTGGAACACTTCTAGGCCCATGGACAAGAAACATGACAGATTATGAAAGATAACTTCCTCCCTTAATAAAAAGCTCCATTTTAGTAAATCAGTCAAACCAGACCAACCAAGCAGAGTTTGTAATAAAGACAGATCATTTAAACAGTGACTCGGACATGCAGACACTTATACAGCTTAGTAGAGAAGGACACCATTTTAGACCCAGTCATTTAAGCAGATGCCTACTTCCCAATCCTGGAAAACAAACATTCAGAATGCATTCCTAGAATGCAGAGGTCAGATATTATAGAGAAACATACAGGACAAACTTAGTAAGAGGTGTTTTTCTTGCTCATCTGTGGGGTTTTTTAGGATTTTTCAACAACCAAAGAAGCTTACACACATGGAAAATGAAAGTGGTTAAGGAACAAGCTGCTTCTAGCCAAATGGGAAAATTCTTTGATACACACTGGACAGCAAAGAATAGGAAAGGAGAAAAAAAAAAAGACAATCAGAAAGAAAAATGCTGTAAGATAGTTAGAGCCTTTCATAAGCACTTACTGCCAAGTTGTCAACAGCAATTACACTTCCAGGCAGGAATGACACTGCCTTACAGCTGCTGTAAGAATTCAGTACAAAGCTGTGCTCTAACAGTATCAGGATGGAAAGGACTACAAATGAAACAAAGTGTGACCACAATAGCAGTCCAAAATCCTAGTGTCTACTGTGATTTTGAAGTGTCAGATCTATACCAGAAATCAGATTAAGTCAGTTGACATAGCTGCACAGACACAGCAGCATATGGGTACTTCTGCTGGCTGAACTTCATTCATGAAGCAATATTAAAACATTTCTGTTTACGTGGTGAAGATAGCCTAAAAAGGAATTGGTTTGCAAAAAGAAGTGGCAGAAAATCCTTGTAGAATGCTTTAGTATCTACATTAGGAAGAATCTGAGGCTCATCCTTTTGCAACACAAAAGAACACTCAACAGGAAGTGGATGGCAAAGATTTCTGTTGCCACTTTTTGTCACCTCTAAAACTTCAGCATTTAAAATACTTGGAAAAGTACTCCTGACATTTGCTGCAATACTTGATCAATTGAATGCACAGCACTGAAGGCCATGCTGAAATCAGCTGATGTTAGAAGGAAGAAATTATTTTTGCCAGTCACATGTAGGCTTGGAATCCAACAAGAACTATCCATTGAAACAATCAAGCACACACATTCAAATGTATTACAAACCTTACTGATGTCTGCTCCAAACCTACATGCAAGGTTAACATCTTTTTAAAGAAGCACATAAGACACGGAGAGCTTAGCCAAGTTCTCCAGTGAGGATTGGCTTTCAGCATCTGTATGAAAAGATCAAGTCAGCTTGCTATCAAAAATTGTAAGAACACTCCATGCAAGCCTTAAGCAATCAGCTTTGCACAAGCTGATCAAATTTAATCACACCACCTTGAAAAGGAAGACTGCGAGATACATGCTCTTTCACCTCATTTCCCCATCCCCTTACACAACCAGGAATCTTCCACAGCTTCTCCAGCCAAGTGACTTTTGTGTACAAAAACACAGGGGGGAAAAAAAAAAGACACTTTTAGAACTTATCCCTAGAATTAAAAAACAAAGTCAACTAAATCTTAATTTAAAAATTAAGTCAGATTCCCCAGAAGACTTAAAGAAGGTGACAGCTTTGTTACAAATCTTCACTGATTATAATTAGATCTTAAGCTGTCACTTTCTGTTTCCAGTGGATACAATGCAGATACATGAACATTTAATGATGCTGTATCCTACTCTAGGATAAAACAGTATTTCAGGTAAAATCCTTCTTGTATAATAAACTTAAGTTGAAAGATAAAAATCAGCAATGCAAAGGTGTCATAGAGAAGAAAAAGAATAGAAGAGATTACAAACAAGCAGTCAAAAAGAATTATAGAGGAAGACTAGAGAACAGCAACAAAACAGGAAGTCTTTGGTTTGGATTTTTTGGGGTTATTTTGTGGTTCTTCAATTGGACAAATATTCATCCCCTTCCTCCTGATTATAATGCACAGCTTATTTCAGCCAAGCACTGGGAGTATCTTAAATACATAAATATACACTACATAGCTATGACAAAGCTTTTGTAGTCATACTGCTTAGTCCTCATGGCACCAAAAATCCTCTCCCACTTGCTAGTCATTTATGCCAATTCTATATAAAGCCCAAAATATTGCCAAGAGAAAACCTACAGTTATTCTGTGAACTAAAAGTAAATTTAATTCTCCAAGATATGCTACAAATTAACATTCCATTTAAAACAGTAAACACTTAATGAGAGAGATTGCTTTCAAATAAAAAGATTGCAGACACACATTTAGACAAAATTGCAGAGCACACCTAGAGTTTTTCTAGAGACTGCAAATACTTGGATATGTACTCAACAAAATCATTATTTTTTTCCTCTCTCCACAAAAGTGGGCTCCCTAACCAAAGACTGGTTTTTTCCCTAGTGACATTTTTGCACACAGTTGCTTAGGACTGTATTGCTCTTACCAGTTTCTACATGGGAAAATGCATATTGACTGCTAGAGGAGGAACCCATGTTAAAGTCCTCTGAACTCTGAGCTTCTTCACCATCAGCTGGAGCTTCCTCCTGACTCTGAGTTTCTTCTGGTTTTGGAGCTTCAAGTGTAACGATGTCAGAATCATCACTAATAGTTCCAATGCAGGACCCATCATCAGGGACTTTTTCTTTATTTCCCTAGGGAAAGGGACAATGTGAGAATTATTCAGACACAAAAAAAACATGAAGTAATTACAACAAACAAACAAATAACCAAAAATTTTTGGAACTTCAGGAAAGGAAAATTTTCTGTCTTTATTTTTTTATGCCTTCAAAACATTTCTTGCCATTGACAGAAGGGGCTTAGAGAAGCTTCTGAATAATATAGTCTGTAATGTAATTTACCTCTGGAACTGTCTGAGTTTCCTCAAAACCAGATAGAGTATTATCTACTGCTGGGATCTCTTCATCGTGGCTGCACTGAGCTGTATGAATAAAAAGAGGAAATAAACAAGCAAACAACCATGGGATTAAAAGCAGCAACCACAAATTATGCCCACACCCATATAATATTAAAATAGAGTGTCATAATGTCATTTTTTAGGAGGACAAGCATTGATGGTTCCTTCCAAATTATTCTTATTTGATCTATGACATTACTAGGGAATACTTCTTTTTATCAATAACACTTCTAAAAACTATCTTACAGCAACACTAGTGCACAGTATTCTAGAACACATCTAAAGTATGAACAAAATGAAAGCCATTATACTAATTTTACACATTTCAGGAAAAAATACTTTTATAATAAAAGTCAATGATTTAATATTTTCCATAGCACTGGTGAAGCAAATACCCTGACAAAGGTCCACTAAGCACATAAAAATCTATTGAAAATACTAATTTTGTGTCAATGCTACAACAAATATTGACCTATTTCATGAAACTGCTCCTCTTTTAATATCTTACCTTGCACATCAATTGCCTGCTCCTCTTCTTGCAAAGAAACATATTCTTCTGAAACAAACTCATGATTGTCATTCGTGCTTCCATTTTCTGAGGTGACTGTCTCAATGTCAGAACCCTGAAGGCGAAGAGTTTAAATGGACATTACAATTACTGGGGTTCCCAATAGTAAAGTAGGAAGAAAGGGTTACAAAGAAAACAGAATATTAGTAATAAAAACAGAAACAGAAAAACTGAGCCTTTAAAACTGAAGACAACTTTGAGCAAAGAAAAGCAAGTGAAACACCAACTAATCAACTAGTGTGAAACAAGTATTCGCGTGCAATACTCAAGAGCAAGGTTAAAAAAAGTAAGATCAGGACAATTCTAAAGGGGGAAAATGACAGCAAGTTAGGCATTAATTAACAACTACACTGATTATTTTAAATAGCTATTTTTATTATCTTTGTTAGACCTGTTTATTAAATGGAATTTAAAGAAACAGAGGAGGTTTTGAATGTGGGATCTAATTCTTGCTCCCAGGTCCATCTATTGTATGCAAATACACACACCCTCCCAAAAACAGAACTTTCAAGCACATCAACACGAGCTCCAATAAATACTGCTACCAGGAAAAACTATGTATAACTTTACTCCATCTCAATTTCCGTGAGAAATTTTGAAAGGCTGCTTATATAGTACACCTCTGACACCTCGAAAACAAATATTTATACAAACTCTATATTGGATTTCTGTCTTTAATCCAGAAAGGAGCCTTCGTTACCAGTCAGCTGCCAGGCAGCAACAACACCAGAGCACAACAGGAACTGCAAATAAAAAACACCAGGAGACTGCAGAGTACTAAAGTCAAGCAATATGCTTGACAATTCCAAATATTTAACTTTTATATTGTAATTTTTGTTTAAAAGTACTGATGAGACACCAGTAAGGTTATCAGCAAACTACAAACACACAAAACATAACTGAAAAAATACTAAGTCACTCTGATCCATAAATAAGTTGAGCTGTTTTTGTAAACAGAGATAGTTATTTTTGCAAGAGCAGGTGTGAAATTACAGTAGCAGCAATACTTCCAGATCAGTTTCCCTGGATGTCTCATTTCAGGACTCAAGCAAACCTGTATGCTTTTGTTTTTACAGAGCCTGTACTTCAGGAAGATTAGATACCTCAAAAAGAATTGCATAAGATAACTTTGTAACATGATTATAGAATGTATGTTTCTTTTTTAAAGGCTTCAAAAATTAACTGCTTTGGTAAACTGTTAAACACTGTGTATCTTTTTTTCTTTTTTTAAACACTTTGTATCTTTTTTCCTTTTGACTACAAAAGTATCACAACTTTGATTTGTTTTGAAGAAATTCACCTCTCATATTTACAATAATTTGAGTGAAATCTCAGGAAAGAAAATACGAAGTTATTTGTGGGTTTTGGGTTGGTTGGGTTTTATAGATAGGTATACAGGTTTATTATGTGATAATTGTTCTCTGGTGTGACAGAACCACTATGTTAATTTCTGAAATTGTGAATAAGAACAACAACAACATTTCAGTTTGCCCAGGCTCCACAAGAAGAAAAACATCGGGAATAGTGTTTAAAACAGATTGCGATTTTAGCTAAAAACCCAAGATAATGGGCTGGCTGAGTACATGGTAAGCCATCCTTTTCTTAAAAACACACAGGTGGGAATGCATGATCCATTTCATCTAATGCTGGACCTTCATCACTCTTCCATCTCAGCAACAGCAAAGAGGTCAAGAAAAGATATTGTCACCTCCTTACCCTCCTACACAAAATTAGCAAGTCCTTTCTCAGGGGCAGTCCAGCAATGCCGAGCACTGCTTCTCTGTCCAAAGCTCACACTCAGTGCAGGACACACAGCTGCCAGCTCCCTGCAGCCACAGCCTGACAACAGCCACCTCCTGCCCCTCAGCTCACTGCAAAACGTGTCCACAAACAGATTCCACTGTGTCATCAGCAATACAGGTCACAACAGTATGTGAGAAAATCATACTTCAGTACTCCAAATTTGTCTAACCCACAGTTTAGGCCTGTACTAAATATCCAAATCAATTCACTGCAGTATACAGAAGTTCACATCCCCCCTCCCTGTGTAATAGCTGTGTGAAGGGTACCTGGCCATCCCATCCATTCTGCTTTCTTTATGCTCAGATTCAAAGCTGTCCTACCAGAAGAATGCTAGTAATGGCAGCTCTCAAACACCAGTGTTGCCCCATTTTTATTTCACTGAAACAGGGATGAATAACTGGGAACACAAAATCTCCATGTCACAGAAATCTGTTCTGCTTTGACTAGACAAATCCCAGCCATCCTACAATCTTGTGTTATGTTAACTTATTTAGACTGAATAATTCATTTGCAGTTACAGTGTAAAATAACCATCCCAAGAATGAAAATAAAGTATGCACTTCACAGCTGAATAACTCAACTGCTGAACTCAACCTCTAAATCCTTTTACTTTTATCTGTGAGTCCAGCAGCCTGTTACACTCCTGTAGCCCACTTGGCCTTGAGGAATGGAGTGCATGAGTTTTCTGTTTCTTTTGGTGACAAGATTCCCAACCTGTCATCCAGCCCAAAACAGGGAAAAGAAGTTTTAACCACCTCTTAAATACCACTCTGCTGCCAACAGAAATGAAAGCACAGCCCAATATTTATAAACTTCAAACTGTATCACTTGTGACACGGAACTGTCTAAACATGAGTGCAATCACAAGTCTGTAATAGCTTGGTTCCAAGTTACCCATTTTCATTATAATCTGCAAAACAGGGGTGTGTGCAGTGAAGAACAGATGAACGCTATGCATGATCTTCAGCCATTTTTTCCTACTTTCCTCCTCTGAATGAAACATCTCAAGTACAGGTCCTTGAATTTTTTTCGAGGAAGAAAATGAGTAGATGCAGGCAATATCTAAGTGTCATTCCAGGAAAACTGTCAACCCATCTGTCCTGAGGATTCTGGCTCAATGGCCTCCTCAGTTTATAAGACAATGCTAAATACATAAGAACCAAACCAAACAAGCAAATCAACCCACCCATCCTACACTCACACAGACACAAAGATCTGCAGAAATCCAGAAATCCAGACTACCCAGACTACCAGGAAGGGCTTCTCAGAGGTTCTGAGCAACCCAGGCCTGCCTTGTCCACTGCAGGAAGGCAAGATAAAACACTTTTCTTATCTACATTCACATGTCTGCACCTGAGCAGGTGTTGAAGGCACCATGTCAACCAGCACAGTCAGTGCAGTCATTTGATCAAACCTAAGAGCTGACCTTGCCGTGAGACTCCTGCTCTCCAGACTCCACTGACAGCACTGATTTCATCCACACAATGCAAACTTTGAAACCAACATCAGATCCAGACACCTGTCCCATGATAGTGGTGGAATACACACTTGTCCCTATTTTAATTTTCTGTAAGGGAGACTATCTAAGGACAGAGGGCTGTTCCTGAACAGCCACTGCTGAAATTAGCATCAGATACCTTAGTGGTAGAAAAAACTTGGGGAAATCATGGAATCATTGCCTTCTGCACAAGATATTTTTCCTGCCCAGTATTCCCAGCTTTCTTTGTTTTGGTGAGGGTAAAGTTTTATCAGGAGGACAAAAAATACACCAGCAACGACAAAAGTTACATAGAATGCTAATGTTTTCAGGCAGGGTAGAACAGAAAAATGCATGCCACTAAAATTCTACCAGCTCTTCAAAGTAAAACCTTTGCACAAAAAGAAATTCATTTAAATATCAAAATTTGTATTAACTACAGTAAAGGTATACATTTTTTTAAATAGTAGTTTCGTGATTTACTTCTAAATTGCTCTTCTGTATTCTCTGTTGGTATGCAAGATGCACACAAAACAAGAATTAAACTGAAATAGTATTTTACTGCATACAGATAGCCTTAAACTGACAGAACTTTACCAATGTGAAACTGGGTACCTCGTGATTGATGACAGTCCAGCCGCAAGATGAATCACTGTCACTGGAATTTTCAGACATTTTCAAAGAACACTGCAGGTAAAAGTAGACTCTTTTAATATGCAAGACACACAATTTCACAGCTCTATTGAAAAAAAAAATAAACAGAAGAATGGAAATCACGATGTTACAGAAGAATACATTAACACAAAAAATGCTATTCTGGAATTGAGGAAAAAAAACAGAATAACAGTTGAGAAAGAAAATATATTCTTTTGTATTTATTTCCTACTACCTTCTTTATACTTGGAGCAAATATAGCTTTGCTAAGCACATACTTATTTCAGCCAGCCAAAAAGCTCTTAGCCTAGACACACACAGACACAGCTAGTCAATAAATTAATAATTAAAGTTAAAATTTGTTGGAAGCATCATTGTTTAAGACATTAAATAATTTCTGCTTTGCTACATGCACAGAAACTACAGTTTATTCAAGAAAAACACTGAGGGTTTTTTTTTGAGAAGAAACAGATTAAGATCTTTTGGAACTAATTTTCTTCAACTCCTGGGCAAAACCAATGTTTCCTGTTTCTTTCACTCCTTTCAAGTACTCTCAAATACACTGATTCTGAGGAAAATTGAGAGCACCTGGCAACTACAAAAACAGAACAAAAATAACCCAAAGTATAATTTTTCTTTTTTAAATATTACCAGATGACTGGTAGCTACTTTCAGAAGAGAACTGTCCAACTGGAGCTGCCTGTATGTCTTTTCTCCTTTTCAACAGGAATTTGCCAGGAATACAGAGTATTCATTAACACCATATTCAGATCAATTTTTCAAGTCCTTAACTAGCAAAAAGACTTTATAAAGAAGTTTAAGACATTCTTTGTTCCTTGAAAAAAAAAATATTGAGTTGTCATATAAAATTTATTATGGATTCATCTTGGTGGGAAAAATATTCCCAAAACTGAACAATTTCCAATCAATTGCCTGTTATATTATGCACCAACATAATAAAACAGCCAATGACATCATGTTCAATAAAGCTTTTATCACAGAATTTAAGACACCTGCTTTATTTCCCACTCTGAGTTAATTCCAGTAAGAACACAGAGGAAAGCATCTATTATTTGCTCTCTATTATCAATCCTGTCTTCACTCCTGGTTTCTCAACACAGAAATTATACATAAAACTTTGAATGACAACATCTAAGTACATCAGTGTGGCTTGAAACTGGCACAACAAAATATAAAACCTCCAATTCCATTTAGGTTTCTCACAAAACACAGCAAACATTTGTCTCACATCTCTGCATTATGGTAGTTACTGCATGTTTTTCTAAGATAAAACTTTTCTCATCCACTTCTACTAACATATTTACAGTCTTTTGTAAAAAAAAAAAAAAGGCAATGGTGGCAATCACAACAACAGTTTAAGCACAAATATTCACTAACAATCAACTTAGATATGAAACTTAGAGAGAAACTGAATTTCTGGGGTTTTTTTTATAAAGCCCTACTTTGAATATGGTTGTCATTTTCCTATAGATATTTTTCTTCCTTCATTAGTGCTTTTCCTGGAATCTCAACCAGGGAATGTCAGGCTGGGAGAGAGTGGGAAGAAATCTATTTTGGTTTGAGTTGTTTGGGTTTTTTTAAATCACACTGCATACAAGGATCGGTTTTTTTTAAATTGTGATTTATTTTTAAATCATACTTCTTCAATCATCAAAATAACAAATGCCCAAATGGCAAAGACTAAGTTCTAGAGCTGACATGTGACAACAACATCTGCTTGCTGTCATTAATTACTCTAAATTTGACCAGGCAGCAGCAGCAGCAGCATTCCTCTCACAGGAAGGTAACTCCCAGCATCAGAACTCGTCACCTGGCAGAATCACCCCTGGCTGCCTTGCAAAATCTGAAGTGAATTCTTAAAAGACAACTTCAGGGCACCAGTACAGTTTGACACCAGTGCATCTTCAGATTTTGAAATCCCAAATTGTCACAGCAGACTCTGTGCTGGACATTGCAACATCTCTGTTCCTCCAGCTAACTCAGCGTTTCACCCCGGACCTGGTGAACACGACAGAACCAGCATCCTCCTCTCCCTCTGCTGCCAAAAACACACTGACAGGTAACTGCAGAAACCCAAAGGCATCTTCTGTTCTGAACATATAACCATGGCTTTGGGCTCCACATAAACACCTGTCTGCCCATCCCAAACAAAAACTTCAGGCCCTCCCTGGGTACTGACATCATCAAAATATATTAAATAAACAAACAGAGAAACAAGCAGACAAACAATCATCATTTCCTATTGCTCGAATCTCTTGATAAAATGGTCTTGAGTTAGAAGTTAGTTATTTGTATTCAACCAGAATACTACACTAACAGTGTACATACTAATATATAGTATAATATATATATAACTAATAATAGACTATATATATACCATAGTATACTATATATAAGATATATATTACATGCTATAATATATATATAACTAATATATACTGTATTAGTGTAATAGTACACTAATAGTGCATATTTACCTGCATACAGGTGACAAACCACCAAAATACAAAATATTTTTATATTCGTATTTTAATTAATATTTTAAAATAGTAAATATTAAGAAAAAATAACGGAATTTTAAAAAATAATAATCAGAAGAACACTAAGGTTTATGTTTAGAACTGCTAAATTGAGCCAAATTACAACAGATAGGTAGCTTGGCATCAGACTGAAGGGCATCTCTAGGGTAAATGTATTCCTACAGGTATATTCAGCAAACATACACATGTAAAACAGTCACCAAAATTAAAGCACTTTATTACTCAGTGACATCTAAAAGATCAAAAAGACCTACAAGCTTTAATAAAAAAATTACCCAGGTACAGTGTTCCTAAACTTCAACCATCAGCTAAACAGCTTATTTCTGCAACAGATTAATAAATGCACATAATCATAACTAAATTCGAGGTCAAATTCAAACCTCTAAGTACACTGAAAAAAACAAAGACTAATTTGAACCCAATGGCTAAACTGACCCTCTCACAAAATCTTCTCCAGTTTGATTCTCCAGCAAATGACCAAGACCCAAAGAACCAATATGCTTCTCCAACCAGCCTCAAGGGGCTGGAAATGCTGCCACTGTCTTACTGAATGCAACTTAAAAAAAAAAAAAAAAAGCTTTTGAGGAATTAAAAAGAGATAAAGTCTTCAAACTTCCTACTGAATCAAGATGACACTAATGGGTTCTAGTCCAATAACAATAGGGATAACTGGAGGATGCACTAGGGTTTTACACATCTCCTGTATGCCAGGCCAAGCCAGAAGGGAAGAGTGGGGAAAAAACCCAACCAAAACTAATCCCGTGGTGCACTGGTTTTGTATGCTCACCATGGATCTTCATTACCACTTTTGACATCACCTTCTTAATTTCTGTCTGGACAAATTAAAAACCCATTATGCTCAGAGTTCAATCTGTATGTGTTTGGGGAAGGTGGGCAGGAACTCAGAAGAATTAACTATTTTCGTATCCTTAGTGAAATGTAAAGCAGAAGCATAAGGTGGAAAAGCTTACAACCATATGTATTGTTGATAACACAATACCAAGTTATCCCGGATATGTATATAAAAATAAATCTGAGATACCACATCCTATTTATCCACTGTGAAGCAAAATAAATACCAGTCTTAAACAGAAGAATCACTCCAATCTAAATAAACCCTTAAGCTCAGTAATCTAAAAAAAGGATTTCCTAGACTAAAAAATTAACCTTCAATAAGCATTGACAAAGATAAGTAATGGGCACCAAGGGGAAAAGGAATGTGTTCTACAAAGTTTGCTGTGCTGTCATTCCAAGTAAAAACTCTCAGCTCTCTTCTACAATTGATTCTTTGTTGCACTGCAGAAATAAAAACAGGTTCAGTGCTATTACACTTCAGTGTTCCCACGGAAGTTTGTTATTTCTACAAAGTGGTAATTTCTTCCCCTAAGTAACATTCTTCTCCAAGAATATATTTAGCAACCCATATTGAATATAGAATATTTCCTTGCTACGAAGGAAAGACAAAGGTGCTTTCTAGGAGCCAGACTCCGGCAAGGCTGGCCATTCCCGGCTCAGTCCCCTGTACCGCGCAGGTGTTCCTGGAGCGCACCTGCAGCGGAGCGCGGCTCGGCGCCAGCGCAGTTAAAGCGCCAGGACGCTGTTTATGAAACAGAGCACCTTGCATCAGCCGCCGAGGCAGCGGCAGATGATGACAGAGAAGGAAGTTGGCAAACGCCAGAGCCCAGGGCCGGGGCCGGCACGGCGGTGACCGCCGCCCGGAGCTCGCTCGCCCCCCGAGCGGCGCCGCGGCCCCGCTCACCCGCTCCCCGCACGCACCGCCATGGCAACGCCGCGCCGCAGAGCTCGGCCCGGGCACCGCGCGTTTGTGCCGGGCTGAGGCTGCTCGGAGGCCCCTTCAGCGCGGAGAGCGTTGTGCCGGGGTAATCACGGGAGAGCCGGGCACAGCGACAGCCGGCTCTGAGGGGACGCTCTCCGGTACATGCCGGTAACGCTTGTACTAAGGGAAATGAAAAAACAAACAACTGCCACTCACATCCTCACCCCCCAAAAAACCAACCTAACGAACACCCCAGAACATGCCGCGTGTATTTCAATACACATCTTGAGCAATGTTTGCTCTGACCACAAACGGTTGACAAATTTGAAATGCTTTGCCCTGTTAGCTGAAGGGCTGACTGAGATGGGTTTAATAAGATGCATCTTTCTCCCATTGCCAGTGTCTCTCCTCTTTAGCCCTCACTTCCCCTCACTAATTCTAAAAAGAGCAATATCTGTAAGTATAGCATTACAGTCAACTGAGGCACTCAAACTGCTGCACTGTCCTCCTTCGAGCTGTTATAAAAAGTGTTTTCAGCCCCTTCCAGTGCAATGCAGCAGTTTTCTGCAGGAAAGCAGGGGCAGCAGCTCTCCTACCAGACATTTCTGACTCAAGTCAGCACTCCTCTCAAGGCTCTAAGTAAAACAGCTGGAAGCAATGCCTGCCACCTTCTCCCTGATACAACGCCGTAAAATTTGCACACAATAATATATATCTGCATGATAAATACTTTATTACAAAGACAGAAATCAGTCATAAATGATATTCAGGAAAGAGACTGATGCAGAAAATTCAGAAGTCTCCTAAAACTGCTGCTGAAAGAAGTGTAGTTGAAATGGCCCCAGTTTGGAAAGAACATTTAACAAAAAGGAACCGCTTCAAGTCCAGGGTTTCAGATTGTCAGAGTAATACAGAATGCTAACAAAAACCAAAATACAACAACTTTGTATCAAAATGATATATCTAGTCATGTTTATAATACTATAGTTTCCAATAAGATATCCAATCTTTTACCAATTTTGTAAGTGTCCCAAGTGAAGCAGAAAGATATCTAGGTAACACACACTGAAGAGAAATAAGATTCCTTCTGATGACCTCAAAGGCATCAAAGATTCTTTTTTATACTTTTTTTTAATTAAGAACTTTGCATTGTTCCTTGAATTAGATGTCGAATCTTCTCAGCATCTTTTTCTATAATTTTATTTTTCGGATCAATCTTGAGAGCTGCTTCATAATCCTGGAGGCCTAATATAGACACATTAATAAGAATATAAATCAATAATGGAAAAGCATTCTCTTTAGTAACTGGAAATAACTACTCCCTAGTCATATACATGAAGTATTGACCTTGAGATTTGTCCTTAAGTGAGATGGCATCAGAATGACATTAGTTTAGCTTCCATCAGTAAATAAACTTATATTTTGTTTATCTTATTTTACAAAACGTTGTAGTGGAAACACTCTACCACATAAATATTTCCAGGTTTTGAGACATGAAAATAGAGCCTCTTCATTCATGGACATATACACCTATATATGTGTGTGTGCATGAGGGGACTGTTCTAAAGTGTTCTGCAGAAGAGAACAAATGATCCTGTGTGAAAATATGAACAAAAATGACATGAACTGTGAAAAACACAAGTACAGGTAGTAAAATCTTGCCTACATTAGTTTTTTTATAAGGTTTCAAAGTGCAAATGAAGCTGTAAGGGAATAACCAAGTGAGGCCTAAGTAGAAAAAGGTAAACAATGGCCAAAGCTTAGCACTTCAACACTGACATTTTGAATATTCTTCAATTTCTATTATCAGCTTTCACTTGTAAATTTGCTTTACAAAACTAATCTGATACTCTTGAGCAACTGAATAGGGACACTGTAAATTCAGTTATTTTCACACAAATCACATGTACTTGATGAATCATTTTACTCATTAATATGGGCTTCCTACCACATTTTACACAGATGTTACTAAGCACTTACAAGTATTTTAGAAATATGTCAGGTTATTTTAATATCTTAATGGAGAAACTCCTTAAATTAAGAATGCAAGCCATTTTCTCAAACTTGCAAATATTTTTCAAGTATCCAGTAAATTTTAAAAAAATTAAAGAATGTGGAATAAATGTTCATAATAAATAGACATAGACTGCATAGACCTCCTTCAAAGTCACTCCTGAAAACATAAAGGTGTGAGCAGGCTCACTGAGCTAAACTTGCATGTCACTATAAGTTCCTGTGCATGTTTTCATAAAAGCAAGGCCTCACCTTCAGGGTATAATTCCAGCTGACAAAAAGCTGTTCCACGTCTCACATGGGCTTTCACTCGAGCCTTCTCATTATCAGGAACAGGTGGTGTCAACAGCTCCAGAGCCTTTGCAGATGACAACACCCAAAGTATTTATAAGTAGGTTTTCCATAATTTGGAGGATTTTTTTCTAATTTACAAACACTTCTCTCACCTAATTACTGTTATTATACAGTGACATAATAACTATTCAAAAAGAAATAGAAAATAGCTATTCAAATTTAACTATAAATGGCTTGTGACTCTAGTCATTACGATTTGTATCCATCACCCAAGTTTGCCACCTACAGTTACATTGCCATGGCTAAAAGCTGATAAATTCCATGTTAAATGTTTATTGAGGTCAAATAATGTGTCCTGTTTTCATACATCATATAACCTATCATGCTATCAAAAGAAAAAAAAAAGGTAGCACTAAAAAAACATGTGTTTTAGTAGTAGTTACTGGAAAAAGCAAGATCAAAATCCCCAAGTTTCAAGACTCAAGTACTTATTAGTTAAAAAAATAATAATTCTTGGAAAACTTTTCCCACATTATTCAAGTGCCATTTGAGATCATTCCTCTTGTTGCACAAATAACAGCTGCTAAAACATCAGAACAATACAGCCCTTCTTTGAAAATGTTCAGCTTGTTGGAAGTTTTTTAAAGTATCCTGCTCATCACCACCACTTTTTTTTTTCTTCCAACCAAATGAAGCACACCACAACATAATAGAAAATGTATGAGTATACTTTGGTTTTGTTTTTCTCTGCTCCAAGTCATGGGTTTTTTCAAGTGTACATATTGCTACAATATTTTTATCCATTAAGAAACATATGGCCAATATACGGCCATTTGTCACAAATGTGTGAAAGCCTGGTTTAGGGTTTATTTTATTGTTCTGTTTTAAATTTCTGAAAGTTCATTAAGCACTATCAAATTTTAATATTTCACTAGGGCTTCATTATATCAATTTTGAATTTTAAGACTTTGAATTGCACTGATATGTATTTACAGATCTGCTTAAAACAGAACCATCACAGTAACACAAATCACATTAATGCAAAAGATGACAGCCTAAGCTCCTGGATTTTTATACCTTGGAGGAATCTTCGATAGCTTTGTGCAAATTTCTCAGTTTAAGGTGGCAAGCAGCACGGTTCAGGTACAGCAGAGGAAGTTTATTGTTCAGCCTCACTGCAAGGTTATAGGCATTTACAGCCCCAAGGTAGTCTCCCATTGCAAACATTTTGCTAAGTATTAAAAAAAAAGTGAAACATGCACTTTAAAGAAGGGGAAAAATACAAAATAAAGACCTACTTATTGTTAACTCATTTTCAATAATTTGAGGTTTTAGCATCTTCTCCTTTGAAATGGCCCTTTATAGCCTTTTCTGAGAACAACATAACTGAAGTTCAGTACACCTTGCTGCTGACAATATAACTTAGACATACACAACAAAAATAGTCACTGCTTACAAGCAATGAAGGATTGTAATAATGGACACATTTATGTAGACATAGGACTAATTTTGAAAGCTTTGTATATCTGATTATGATTGCCTAATCAAAGCTTTCTGTATAACACAGCTTATATAAATAAACAAGTATTTGCATAAAGTCCCTAAAGTTTATTTTACACAGATGTTTAATGTCTCACTAAAAAAGTAAAAATTAAATTAAATCCACTTAGGTATAATAGTGCACTGCCTCAATTTTCTTCAAGGAAGAATATACATAATGTGTTTACAATGATTTTGTCTATCATGAGCTTAAACAATTGCATCTCATTCTATCAGATTCTAACCCCATAAACTGTCAATAAAATCTCTACTACGACTACCATGACTACTCTAGACATTCATCAACTCTGTCCAGAATAAAGAGAATATACCAAAACTGAACAGTAGACAAACACCATAAAACTAATTCATTTTTAATACATCTTCAAGTGGAATATAACTTACTTTCCTTTGTCCTTTAACCAATCTGGATTCTTCTCCTCTTCTTTTAAATCTTCCAGCTCAGATAAATCAGAATTTATTATTCTTCGAGCTTCTGCTTGTTTATGTAGCCACTGCAAATACAAAATGTGCTGGTATTATTTCTGAAGCAAAACATCAAATCCAAAAAAGGATTTTATTTTCATCTCTTCATTCATACTTATCAAAAGAATTCTATTTACCACGTATTTCAGACACAGGAAAATATTTGATAGCGTCCAATATGAAAAACTTCAAAGTTTTCCCAAATATTTTATTACCATGGGAAGTTAGGTTACCACATCTCTAATACATTTTTATTTACTTGTTTGTTTTGATCTTTCAAACTTACTTTGTGTTCATTGAATCAAGCTCAAAAGATCCATGAGCATATTTTAAGATGGAACTGAAAGAATCTTAAATATAAGAGCTAGGACACTTCAAATTTTGTACTTCAAGGAATTAAATTAATATTGCTGCCTTTTCTCCCCCTCCCAAAAAAGGAACACGTTATTTATTAATCTGCTTGACATGGTGAAAAGAATTTTTGTATAAAATTGTTTCTTTATATGTTAATTTAAATAAGACTGCCTTCCTTGGAAGATGAGGATATTGCACAGGTAACATTCCTTGGCAAAGACACTATTTTTGTATTGACTGAATACACAATAATTAATTCCCCAGCTTACCTCCTCCTCTTCTGCAACACGAGATTCTCGCAGAGCTGTGGGAAAAACTCGTGGTGTAAAGTTGACTTTAATTGTAGCAGCAGCTCGGGGAGCTGGTAACTGTTCTTCCTTTAAATTCTGTGAAAATATACTACAGGAACCATGACCTATGGAAAGAGTTAGAGCACTAGAAATTAAAAATGAAGCAAGATATTTTTCTGGTTTTCTACTGAAGTCCAAAGTACACCTGACATAGAAATGTGGCACTAGAATTAAACCTCTAATCACCTGAGAAAAGCTTAGACTTGGTCTTCTGAAGGGAAGGTTCAAACAATTTTTCTTCCTAATGTAGCAAGTAAATAAATGGAATTATACAGCATCTGTCACAAATGAACTTAAATTCCTCTTACACCTACCTCTCTCTTTGTTGTTGGTATGATGCTGTGACAGGGCAACAATAAGAGCTAAAACTACCCTATCAAATCAAACAAAGAATTAAATGTCTTCTGCTGGTTTAGCTCCCTGAATTGGCTCTCTGTGGATCCAAGACACAGGACAGAGAGCACAAAAGGAGATTGAATATTTCCATGAAATCCAGCAGTTAGGTAACTTTGGGTAACAGAAACCCCACCCCCAGGAAGTCTGCATTACACTGGGAGAAAGGCTTTCCGATTTACTTTTCTAAAGCTTAGAACAAAACCCACCCTTGTATTTCCAAAGACTTCAACAAGAGCTAAGAACTCATGTGCTTTAGCTCAATATTGCCTGAAAACAACAATTTTAAAATAACTGCGAGCTAAAATAACTTCAGTTCAGTATGGTGGAGACAAAGGAATTAGAAACATCTGGGAATAATGTTATACCCACACTTTAAAGAATTACTAAGTACAGTTCAATTATACAACCTCTTGTGGATTTGAGTCTTGTCTTAGAATTTCCTTCATTAGGAATCCGAGTTTTGTTCATTTTTTCATTTTTTTGCTCTTTTAATGGCTCTATTTCTTGATGTAATTCCTCTTTTTTTTGTATGCTCTTGTATTTATCACCATCTTTTTGTTGGTTTTTCCATAACTCCAACTCTTTAGCGACCTTCTGCCGTTCCTTTTCTTTTAGATCTTCAATTCTTTTTCTTTCTGCTTCCTCTAGCTATTTGAAAAAAAAAAACAAACTCCTATAAGATACATAACATCAGATAATACTGACCTGACTAAGTTAAAGTTACCATTATTTTCCCAGTTCCAAGCATAATGTAACCAATAATGTGACCATAGTAGCAGAGTTAATTAAGATGCTTGAAAATTACTGTGAGAGTAAAGATATCTGATCAGCTTTTAGAGGACTCATCTTCAAACTATTTCACTAACAACCCTAAGATACAATCCAGACATATTCAGAAATAAGTTTTACTTTTAAACAGTGAAAATCCTAGCCATGTTCCAATGTAGATCTCTGGAAAATACAGAAATGTAAAATATATGTGATCATCTGAATACACTCTTTCTAATTTCTCCTCTTTGAGATTATTACATATTTAGAAGAGGTACAACATTGCTACTAAGAAAGTCACTAACTGTAGTTCTTTCTGGTCCATGTTGCATATGCAGTCATAAAATTTCATTGCATGCTCAAAAAAAAAATCCTTTGAACACAAGTGAAGGGACCAGACTTTTTATATACTTAAAGTTTTAAGAACATATCTTAAAATATAAATAAAAAGCAGAATAACAAAGACACAAACACACAAAAGACAGAAAAAGCAAGTCTGATATAAAATACAACAAAGAATAAGTGAGAATTTTTAAATCAGTATTTTTTCACAGTGCTAAAGGACTAAACACCTGCAAAAGCCACAAAAGACTACAGTTTTGCCAGATGACTGTACTCTCCTTGGAACAGGCAAAAATCTGAGCTTGTCACCAAAAACTTCCATTATTACTCACAGAAAATTGCAACTTCTAAGCACTTTGTCAGTAACATTTTCATATTTGGTCATAAATAGGTTTAAATGCAAAGAAATAACAAGGTTCACCACCATTACAATAAAAATTGGAACTTTTCATATTTTTTGACATACATTTAACAAAGCATCTGCCAGATTAGTTGGCAGCCGTTTACATGAAAGTCTTGCAGAACTTCTTCTAAACCTACCTTCATTGTGGCCTCCAAAGCATATTTTTTGTGTTCCTGTTTTGCAATTTTTTTTGCTTCAGTCTCCTCTTTTGCCTTTTCTTGGGCCTTTACAACAGCATTCTCTCTCAGATATTGTAGTTTCTCCTTGTCAGCTTAAAAAAATAAACTTAGTCATTTAGGCCTGATGTTCTATTGGTATATATCATCGGTTAATGAAAACATGATTTCTTCTGCTACTTTGGCAAAACACAACATGATTACAATTTGACAAACCAGTGTCTACCAAGCCCATGTGTAAAAGAGAAAAATTAAGATTTGTTTAAACACAAAATGTAAATTTTACAATAAATATTGTATTATTTCACACATGTTAGCAAGAGTAGATATTCTTCATTCTCACATACTTTCTATTTTTAATAATGAACAAGATTGAACTGAGCAGATATCTACCAGCAGAAGTTTCACAGCATGGTTTCCTTACACACAGGTAAAATGTATTTTCTACTTTTCAGAGTAGAAAACTTACCATTTGCTAGAGTTAGGGAATCCCACAAGGCTGGTTCTTTTTTATACAAAGTGAAGAAAATGTTTCCATTTCCAATCTTTGCTGTGCTGTTTGTGTCATCAATAGGAGCATATAAAACGGCCTCAAATAAAAAGGGAGGGATGCTTACCTACAAAAATATAATTTGTGCTAATATTTACTATTTTAAATTAACTCTCACATATTCAAAACAGAGCACAAGCATACAGTCAACCTCAAGGAACAGGTACTATTGACAGGACTAATTTGCTTTGTATCCACTGCGGAGGTTCGTAGAGGCCCAGAGAAGGCGCTTCCTTCCCGTTAAGGGTGGGTCGGCACAAGGTTATATATTTCATTAGTGAGATTGAAAAAGTCCGTTCTTCAGCACCGCAACAGAAGCCGCGGATTTCAAATTTAGGATTATTCACAGTAGAAGCAAATGTATAAATTCAGTCCAGCTATGAGAGTAAAGGCAGCTGGCACCTGTTGAGTGGCAAGATCATCAGTAGGGAAGGAGCAGTGGTAAAGCCATTACGTGCCGCAGGACGGGCGTTTAGCAGCCTGCAGCAGACAGAGGGGGGTTATAAAAGATAAAGGGTTCTGCACTTGAAGAGTTGCCATGGTGCACGGCGCGCGTGGCTCCGAGCAGAGCTCCGGAGTCACCCGCGGCAGGAGGCCCGTGAGGCGAGCGGGGCGCGGCCCCACCTTCAGGTACTGCTCGCTGCAGAAGATGTTGGCGGGGGTGGCCCGGGCCCCGCGCAAGGGCAGCGAGAGGTACACGGCGGCGAGGGTCTGGCGCCAGCTGTGCTCCCGCAGCCACACCGGCATCGCCGCGGCCGAGCAGCTCCGGGGCGCTGCCGGCCTCAGCCCCGCGGCGCACGCCGGGAGCTGTAGTCCCCAGGGGCCTGAGGGCCGCGGGCACGGCTCCGGCTGCCGGCAATCACAGCTCAGCAGAGCACGAAGGAACGCAGCTCATGTCATCCATGAACATTTCTAGAAAGAGACAAACTGATGGTAGCGTAGAATTTCTGACAAAAACTATCAAACGTTAGTTTTTATCAAAAACTAACATCTGGTCCAGCCTCCCTGTTCAAGTAGGGTCATCCCAGAGCACATAGTGCAGGATTGTGTCCAGATGGTTCTGGAATTTCTCCAGTGAGGAAGACTCCACAGCCTCTCTGGGCAGCCTGTACCCACACAGAAGTTCTTTCTCAGTTCAGGTAGAACTTCCTGAGCGTCAGTTTCTGCCTGTTGCCTCTTGTATTGCTCAGAACCCCTGAGAGGAGCCTGGCTCCATCCTCTGGCACCTCCCCTCAGACATTTACACACGCTGCTGAGGTCCCCTCCCTGCCACCTCTCCTTGAGGCTAAACAGGCCCAACTCCCTCAGCCTGTCCTTGGAAGAGAGATTCTCCAGACCCCTGAAAGGACTTGGTAGCTCTGTGTTGGACCTGCTCCTGGATCTCCATGTCTCCAGTACTGAGGAGCCCAGAACTGCACACAATACTCCAAGAGTGGCCTCACCACGGCTCAGCAGAGGGCACGATCATCTTCCTTAACCTACTCTGGCAATGCTGGCACTGAAACTTCCACATGTCCCCTAAAAATAAGTGCGTCATACAGATAGCCCCACGCTATTGCTGAGCAATATTGTCTGCTGTACTGTCTCTGCCAAAAACTCAGGAGGTAATTTGCACATTACCACTCCAAGTTCCTCAAACAAACTGTAACACTGTATCTGCCAAAATAAAGTCTAGTACATTGAAAGCAACTGCTTCTGGAGAATGTGGCCTGAAAGATGAGCCAAAGACAGCTGGATAAAAATTAAGGTATGTTTAAGTTCCTCAAAAGTATATAACAACCTAGAACTATTAGGCAAAATCCAGAAACAAAAAGTCTAGTTTTCCCTCTTTCTTTTAAAATGAGACCAAGAATAATGGAGTTTAACATGGCTCACATTAGCTAGTATTTCTGATGTGTATCACTGAAGATTAAATTTTTATGTGAAGATTTAGTTTTTATGATCTATTATGTATAATACACAGCAATATTCAAATAGTAGAGGTTACTTTTAAGTACTGTTTATATATAAAAGTAGGTATCACAGAGATTTATAACTTTTTTAGAGCAAGAAATCCATCATAACTCATATGTTTTCTGGGTTATTCTCCATCCTCACTCACCCACATCAATATCATCTGGAAGAATCCTTGCATGGACTGGAATCTGAGAATTTAATTAAATTCCTCTTTCCAAGAACATTCAAAGTACATAGCAGCAGCAGCTAGAATGATTATAATGTAGTAACTCACAGTCTTCTGCCACTCCAGCTGTAGTCATCCAGAAAGTCAGAGGTTTTGAGTGCAGATCTTCTGCCTTGGCCACCCAGCTGTCATTTTTAGTTTAATCTCAGAGAATAGACTGAAATGAAGCAGCTTATTAGTTATTCCTGCTGGAAGAACTGTATTATACATACACGCTTTACAAGACACAGTTATGGTTACCAGTATTTAGTCTTCTCAAATTACACAGAAGAGCTCCCATACATCAACCAAAATGTCTATTTACTTAAAACTTAGAACAATGCAAGGCTTGTAGGAGAAACAGTAAATACCACTAACATGTTTTTATGTCAAAGTAGCAGATTTAGCTGCTAAAGGACACAAAAGGGATTCAGCAAGCTCTTGGATCAACCTTAAAGGTTTTGAACTGATGTGTATATGAACACCAACACACCTCTGTCCCACCCACTCCTCAGCCTTACCTGGACAAGCTGCTGTGCTCTCACTGTGACACACTTGAAAAAGAAACAAGAGACACCCATGCAGCGTGGTTCTTCTGCTGGCACTAACTTTATCAGTCAAAAGGCTGCAGTGGAAAGTTTGCAGCGAAAGAAAATAAATTTTTCCATTGCAAATCTGATTCCTCAATTCCCATCTCCTGTGCTATGAAGGATGCAGATTTATCTTCCAGACAAACCTTAATAATATTATTAATATTCTGCACCTTCCAGCTGCCTATACATATATTTTTTCTGGGGTTATTTCACTTCTCATGGCTTCAAAAGATTTAATATATGGGAGAAAATAAAATCCTTTAGATGGTTTACATTTTTTTACCTTTAATTATTAACCCTTTTTCCTCACATCCTTTCTAAATTCTCTCTCATTTCTCTCATCCCTCCATATTTTTAACAAAAAGCAGAAACATTTTATGAGACTCTGTTTATTCCAACAAACTATTTTGCACATGTAGCTTGGGACCTATATTAGTTACTTTTAAAAATTATTGGTAGAGCAGTGATTTGGTATGTGTTAGTCCTGGCTTTTTAACTAACAGGAAGAGCTAGTATTAATTTTATAAACTGGAATAAATAATTCTTTCTATAATCACTTTCCCAGTGATTTCCAAGTGCAGAAAATTATTTAAAAAAATCTATTTGGACAAATGGTACTTGAGCCTTCCTTCCCATCCTGTGAGGGAAGAACTGGAGCTGAAGGCACAAGACCTTTTCCCAGCTGCTTTGAAGTCACTGCAGATGAACAACTTTACAGAACATGGAGCTCTCCAAGAGAGGCAGGAGCTGTATTTTCTGATCCATATGACCTCATGCTGCTTCTTGCAGGATCACACCTAATCCAAATGTGTTCTCACAGGCAGAATATTAGAAGCATCCATCTAGGCATTACATCATCTTCAGAAAGTCCACAGGCAACTTCCCCACAAAAATTATCTTTATTTTAAAAGAAATTGAAACTAGACAACAGAAAGCGACAAAGTTACATACAGTGCTGGACAAAGCCTACCATATACATTTTCCAAGAACACTTGAATCAGATTCTGATACATGTTCTTCTAAAAGGTAAAAATATCACATCATTATTAACAAAAAAAAATTACATGTCAACAATCTTAATCAGCTTATATTTTGCATTGTTTGGATGGCAGTAGATTGGTAACTTGCCTTTTTCTACTCACTTTTAACTCTAAAAGGAGAAGGTGGACAAAAAATTCCTAGTCAGAAGGCCCTAAAGACCACAGTGCCTGCTCTAAAGGCTACAAACACAAGCTTGGAGGAAAGACCAAGTTTTGAATAAAAATCCCTAACAACTTTGTATTATTTCATATTTCAGAAAAAAAACCTATCAAGAAAGAAAAACAAAAAGAAAAAATAATATATTAAGAGCTTGCCCTCCTTAAGTTATAAGGGAGCTCAGATTTAGACCATTCTGTAGAGGAAAAGATGAGTGTCTAGGAACAGACACCTCTTATAACTCCAATCCCAAAATGTCTCCAGTACAGCAATTTCTGAAATACAGTGCACAAATCTCCAAGGAAAAAGGTGGGGTTGGATCAAAAAATTATTTTGAGACAGTTTCTTTGAACATGAAAAGGAAAATTATGTATGGTAAACAATGCAGAAATAGTTATTCCCCATGGTGCTGGGATAAGCCATTTCTAAACCAGGAGACAAAGGGTGACACAGAAAACTTCAAGTTAGAGGCAGCACCTCTGAGGGCCTGAACACCACTCAGAACTAATTACCCCAGAACTGATGACATACAGCACTAGGCCACTAAAGGGACCTTTCTTTTCTTCTATATAAAACAGAAGTTATCACTTCCACATAAAGAAGTGAATGTGCATAACTCAAGATGTAGTGTAGGATAGTTATATTGCCTTAAAGAGTTCTGCTAAGTACACTTAGTTTCCAATTTTAGGGAAGAGTATATTCTAATATAGAAAGCTTCTGCCAAAACTTAGCAACTGCAGAATAACTTTAAAATGCATCCAGTTCTACATCCTCCTGCATATATCTAATCACATCCAAGAGACAAAAAAATTATATGCCTTCTAAACAAACAAAAATTCATATGTTTTGTAAAACAAGTAAAGAGTGTTAGAATTTTCACACACAAGAGCTGATTACCAAATGTTCACCCATTTATCAGTGGATAATATTGAGAAATTCATATTAAGTAATGGCAACAAGATGATAATGCATATCAGTGCTGTGTGTTCTGAAATGTACTCAGTTTTAATTATGAATTACTACCATCTATCATACCTCATTCTATGCAAGATACCTCACCAGCTACCAATCCATAAACAATAATGTTTCACATACTTCATAGAGTAGCTTAAAACACATCATGGTATGAAATAATTTGTATTACATAGTAATTTAATCCCTGGCCACAGGGTTAATGTTGGACAAAGTCTGGAATCTTTTCCAATTTGAATTACATACATTAACTTTGTCACACACCACAGCACTAATGCATGTATTACATCCGACATGCTCTAATTCAAAATCAAAACAAAAAAGTTGTTGCAAAAATACATGTCACCAATGTGGAACACATTCAAGATTGTATAAAAAGTACTGAACTGATATCCCAAAACAGGTATATTTAAGCAGTACATAAGGAAAGATTAGTTTTAATATGAAACAGTCATTTAAGTCACATACAACATGATAAGAAGAATGACTTCCTTTTTTAAAAAATGTTACACCAATACTTTTACTGACAGGCAATGTTTATTTATAAAATGAGAGGGATATATTTAATGCAGATGTGTTACTGTATTAAGTTGGAATAAAGACAAATGTTAAAAAGGTGCTACATTTTAACACCACTGATTTTGTAAAAATCTCAAACCATATAAGCATTTCACTTGCAAATATCACAGGCCCCAAACTGCAAACACTTTAAAACATTCTTGACTGTGTGCATGCAGTTTCACTGACTCCATTAATTGTCACTTGCTTGAAATTAAGCCTGAAAAAATGTGATTACAAAACTGGTTCTTAGATTAAAAACTTCAGAGGTCACAAAGTATAAGCTTCTTTGAGCAGCCCCCAAAATTATATTTTTCTTTTACGTAGAGCAAACTTCATTACTTATCTCTAGCTTCTTTCATCTGAAGATCTCAAGTAACAACTAGGCCTCTAAACAACCTTTGGAAGTAAGCATCAGTCCCATCTTCTTTCAGAAGAGACAAGCACAAACCTGCTAGTTTCAAGTTGTAGAAGGAATGAGTAAAACAGGAAGAAACAGGATTTTTGCTACCTGCCCTCTAGTCTGTATCCAGCACTATCACTTACATGTTGTCTCACTTAAAATTGGTCACTAGCAAAAAAGTATTAAAGACAGCACAATCCAATTTATACCTGTTTATTTCAGCCTGGGGTGGGGGGTGGGGGCGGAATTTGGGAGCAATATAAGGCTGCATTTCTGATCATGACCAGAAACCATGTAAAAAGGACACAGGCATTTCCCACAAAAATGTTAAGGTTTGCAAGATTTACAAAATCTTTGCAATATTTTTGGTGTGCAGCACCAGTACAGTCTAAATCACCAGTAATGAAAGAAGCGCATGAGAGTTCAATACAAATTGTTTCATGTATTACAAAAAACCTCACCTATTCTAGCCAACCCTCCCGCCCTCCCTCCCACCCATCATTCTAGAACTAACTTCTAATGCTAATCAGCTGACATTTTCCTAGTACCTCACTAATTAAACATGATTGCTCTTTCTCCTGTGCATACTTGAACTAATACTTAGTCAACACATGCAGAGAAAACCAAAATATAACTGCTCTCTAGATAAAGAGTTCAAGTATGCCAAGAGCATATCAGTAGGGCAAGCATATTGGCTGGATGACTTCTGGAGATCCTGGTCAGTCCTATCTCTAAGGTGACTGTGCTAACAACTGTGGAGTTGGTTGTTCATTTGTTTTTATTTGATATCATTGACATTTGCTATTGCCTTGAACTTACAAGTAAATAAATGAGGAAAATTTACTGGGTTACAAACCCAATATAATACCAGTTGAGAAAAAAAATCTAAAATAAATTGTTAGAATAAGTTTAATAAATACACAATTTAAGGCCTTAAAAATTATATTCCAGATGACTTTAGGTATTTAAGAACACTATGTTTAAATACTAATGTCCCCACAGCTAATCTAGAAAATAGTTGCCTACTTCATGTTGGGTTGAGGAAAAGATTAAGAAATACATGGCTATTTTAAATACAATATCTGCTCCAAATGTTAAAAAACGAATTAGACTTCTGAGAACAAATGCCCCAAAATCTTCTCACAAGAGGCATGGGGTGTGGGAGTGGGAAAGGTAACAATATCATCATTGGAGCTTTGGTTGAATTTTCAATGAACAGAATTTTGACTTCACTTACATTACTGTAGGTGTGAACCAGCTCCATTATGTTCACAGTGCTAATTGTTGCAGAGATTAAACTGATTCCTAGATGAACAAATCTATCTAAAGCAGGTTTGGTTTAATTGCTACTTCAGGTACCAAAAGCAAATTCAAACATTAGTTTGTCATTAGGAGAACTACTGAAGAATAAATCTCTCTAACAGAGGTTGTTGCTTGTTTGGTTTTTTTGTTGGTTAAAAAAAAATGCCAACTCTAACAAAACCAGATTAAGTCTAGTTAATATACTAAATTAAAGCAACTACAGATGAAAACAGAAGCTCTGGATCTATCTTACACTTTACATCTCCACACAGGAAAATTCTCAAGATACAAAATATGTCACTCACACTCTAGATATTATTTTCTTTTTGCTGATGAGCGGAACGCAAAAAAACAAAACAAAACAAAACCAAAAACCCAACCAAAAAACAACAACAAAAAAACCCCAGTGGGGTAATACTGCACTAATACAGCAAAACTTTTCACTTTTAAAATAAAACAAGTAGTGTAGATCTGCATGGTACCTTCTAGGAATGTGCACAGTAGAGCCCCTTTAAAATCAAGCACGATGGTGAACTATCAAACAGGCCTTACTTTCCCTCATTAGCATGGCTTGCCATGAAAACTACCTCTTGATTAGATGGCTGAATTCTCTATAAACTCCTATATCACTCATCATCACAGACCTGAAAAATTTATCACATTAAGGAACATGACTAGTACCTGTAAGCTTGACATATTATTTAATTGCTGTTTAAAGACTGTTTTCAGCACAGTGGTACATATTCCAAGCAGAATCTGTTATCACAGTGCCTCCTTTTATTAATTCAAAACAATATTTCTCTCAAAAGAAACTTCTTCAGTTGCATGTGCAACTTTATCACACTGCTAAGGCTGAACTAAGGCTAGATGCTTCCTGACATTCAAAAAAGAAGGGGAGTTATTTTTGAGATCAAATTACCCTTATTAAAATAGAATTTCTTAGCATCACACATGAAGCTCTAATGTCATTCATACTTGTCAGTAGGATATCAGGTTTAGCAAAGGAGCTAAACTTCTGATTACTTAGTTCTGATGTGAGCAAAACTCACCTGATATGACAGCTATATTTTCTTTCTTCACCTTAGATTTCCTACCCTCTCACTGCAAGACTGGCTGAGGCAGTGGTGGGAATTTAGTTTTAAGACTTTGCTAGCCAAATTATCAAGCAATTCAGAGAGCACACTCTATTGCCTTGCCCCCTCCTTCATGCCAAGTGGACTGTGTAAGCTCAGGGTGACTGAGCAGGCCGGAGCTGACAGCCCTAGAAGCTGGGCAGGACTTTCTGTGCACTACTTCATCCACAATTCTCTGGCACCACTGAGGCAGGAGACTGGAACCATCAGTGAGAAAGAGTGAGAGAGAGGTGCATGACTGCACAGCCGTGACAGAGCAAAGACTGCAGCCCAAGGTATGTCCTCAAGATAGATGAATTAAGGTTACATGTGCAACCCCAGCTCTGGCATTCTCTAGATTTAAAGCAGTGGACTTCATAAACTCGATGTGTTCTTTTTCCAAATCAATCTTGTTTCACAACAATTTCCAAATAATGCAAGGTCTAGCAAGAGCCTTCAGCATGTAATTGCTGAGAAGTCAAGAGATTATTGCCTTTTCAAGGAAACAGAAATGTGTAATAGTTAGTGGGTTTCATTGTGTTACTAAGCATGAATTCATTATTTTTGAATAGCACATTAATGCTTTACTTCAAAAATAGGAAAAAGCACATACAAAATTCTCTGTATTTACTCTAAAATAACAACTATTAGTACTGCACATTCCTCCATGTCATCTCCACTATATTCAAAGAAAGGCTAGCAAGAACATCAATAACAGACATTCACACCAAAAGAAAAAAACAAAGTAATGAGTACTTGCAAATATAGTACCATTAAAATGAAGCACTAAATAAATGCTAGTGTTAGTTAACACATTAATATACACTAGCAAATTAGGGCTATTCATACAGGCACATTTTTTCCTTCAATAATATTGTCAATGTTCATCCTACTTCCGATCAATTGTCAGTTACAGTTTAATCAGAAACAGAAATTATTCCATCCTGTAAAACATTTGCACACATAAAACTAAGAGTACAAAAGCTGAGATGGAAGTTTATGAATGAATACAGATTGGGGAAAAAAGATTACAGCAATCAAACACAACTGATTGTCTGCAGAAAGTGAAGTACCCAATTTGTAACCGAATTTTCTTAGCAAGTATTTGCTCCACTAGCACCCATTCAGGCTGTCAGCCTTCTGTGTTCAGTGCAGGTGGTCCTGCAGTCTCTCTGGTGCGCATTAACTGCACATCCTTGTCAGCCATGCAAGTGTCACAGCCCCACACTGCCGATGCCTCTGCCGTGAGCAGGCCATAGGCCGACTCTGTCATGCCTGTACAGATCCGATGGAACCATTTCTGACAAGAGGCTTCACACAGGATGGCATCCTGGTCATCATTGACTTCATGTGTACAAATTCCACACGGGTAGACGGGTTCAGAGGACGAGTGTCCGTGACGACTGGGATGGAGGGGCGTTTTGCTGCTCTTTTCAGAGTTGCATCCTTCAGCAGTACCTCGAGGCTGGCGGGACTTGCTCTGAGTCCCATTTGAGTGGCCAGCATTGGTGTTCTCAGCACTGCTAGAATGGCTGTTATCCTGATTTACCACATTGTTTCGAGTAACATTTTTCAGGTCACTGTTACCTTGACTCACAACATCCTCTGTCCTGTGATGATGCTGATGAGCAGCAGTGTTCTGGCTGGATGCTTTGCTTGCACCTTGACTAAAGTCTTGCTTTTGTGCTGATGATTTTGTCTGGTTGTATGTGTTTGGTGGAGGAACAAAAGAATGGTTTGACTCTAGCTGAGAATTTGGAAAATTTGGATTGTTTCCAGGACCAAAGTTAGTTGGCACATCAGGGTGAGGTATCTGACCAGAATGGCCAAAGTTCTCCCCAGGATTTGGTCTGAAATGCTGAGCAGACATATTGACATTTTGATTTATCTGACCACTGCCATAAGGTGGTTGATTCCCAAAACCTGGGTTATCATGTGGACCAAAGCTGAAAGAGTGGGGTCGACTAAAACCCATGCCAACAGGGTTTTGAGGAAGAGGATGTGGCTGGTTTCTGAGGGAGTAAGAACCACCATAAGGTGAGGACACTCTGGGCAGCATGTGAGGTGGCATTCTGAAAGTGTTATAGCCTCCGAAGCCAGGATAACCAGGATTACTAAAATATGGATTTCCTGAAGGAAGTGGTTTATAAGACACAGTATTATAGTTGTCATCAAATGGATTTGCAGCTACAAGGTGGTCAGAGCTTGGGTTCGGTGGTGGAGCATATTCAGATGGAGGAGGAAATGACGACCCCTACAAATATTTTAAATACAACACTCAAATTAGTTTTAGTATTTCCCTGCAAGGCAGACCAACCACAAAGGTTCTGGATTAGCAATACAACTGCTGAAAGAACTGTTCAGCTGTTGTGTAAAGTTCACCCACTCTACCCTGCCAGGCTGTCTGAAATTTCAGCACAGAGGCCAGAGAGGAGCTTGGGCTCCAGATAATGTGGTGATTTATAGTAGTTTCAGTGTTTTTAAAAGTTTGCAGCTGAAAATACTACTTGATATGTGACTTCTATTTCATAATCTTTTACAAAAAACAAGCAACAATACAGAAATCCAACTGTCACAAACACGTACACAAAATATTTCTAAATGTTGAAGAGCAGATTTGAAGCATTTCTCTAATTTCTTTTTGGGTTCATGTTACTGAACATACATCTCTTAAGACACCCCACTTCCATGAGGATATACAAACCTAATGGTATAAACCCTAAAAAAGGCATTTAGAATATAGGAATCAGCAGACTGGTATTTTCTATAGTCTGTGGAATATTCTATGCTGTACATTTCTATACCAAACAGAGCATTCAGTGATTGTGGACAGTCTGCAAAGCAGTCAGTATGTATGAAACACGAGGATTATGCTCTGGTTACAGAGCATAATCAAGTGTTTAATGGAGCCCAGAGTCTGTTTAAATGTCACCAGTGCAGTCATACAATTGAAATTCATTCTAGACTAGCCTGTAGGGAACACCTGCTGGGTTCACCCTCACACTAACTGTGCTCACAGAAAACACTTCCTCCTAAGTATTAATAAACTAAGACTGAAAATTTACTTTAAAAAATTGCTGCAGTGCAAATTTTAACCTGGTCAGAAGGAACACACGCTAATAATCTGCATGTCCTCTAGAGTTATTGCCATTCCAGAACACAAGGAAACTCCACCAAGAAAGACGTGTGAAGCCTTGTAAAGTAACTGAATATTTCTCAGAGCAAGTTTCAGCATGACTACTTTAAAACAAAACAGATCCACATCTCAATGGACTCTGCATAGGCCTAACATAAAGTGATTGTTTTACCTACATAAATAAAGGTATTCCCATTGGGCAGTACCAAATTAACAGATACTCTCACTCAAAGCTGAATGAACACACAAAGGAAAACTCAGCACTATATACCCAAATTGCTTAAGATATTTTGTATTGAGGCTTTCTTTTCTGGAAAGAAAAACTGCATAGAAATGTCACATTGCAAGGATTCACTGGAAAGCATATCTATCTGACCTAACTTTTGCTTGAAAATCACCTGGGGGGTATGCCAAGAGCTTGGTCAAAGCATTAACAAACTGTACTGATTCATTAGCCCACAAACCTACACATACAGAAATGAAAGTAAGGTAAGAAGTAGTCTCATGGCAACTACTCATGCTGTACAGATTTCTACCAATGGCTACAAAGTCACAAAAAAAAAAGTCTGCCTCAAAATCAAATCCCTATGAGAAAAATCCAAGTTGCTGCAGTCTCACTGTGCTCCTCTCTTTATATGTCTTTGGCAACTTAAAGGGATTAAAATAACTTCAGTGCAAATACTAGTATTCAGGAAGATTTCAACTTCAAAGCAAAACTGAAATACTTGGTATGTAGCTGCTATTGGTGACAAGAAACTGATAATGTGAACAACGAGAGATACTCATACCAGCAAACAACATTTGAGTGCATGGTGTATTAAGAATTCAATAGAAGCAAAGGGAATTTACCTGTGTATTTGCTTTGCGCTTTTTCTTATCAGGGC
The DNA here is from genome assembly GCF_017590055.1 of Onychostruthus taczanowskii. Classification (NCBI taxonomy): domain Eukaryota; kingdom Metazoa; phylum Chordata; class Aves; order Passeriformes; family Passeridae; genus Onychostruthus; species Onychostruthus taczanowskii. Next base: position 5,718,787 of record NW_024503679.1, on the reverse strand, counting down.
TTCCAAGCTGAACTCCTGGTCCTCCTAACCCATCCAATCCACTGTCACCACCTACAAGGTATCAATCAGTAAAACAGTACATTAATTTTATTGCAGACTGTATTGTCAGTTTGCCTTTAACTACCATAGCCTCAGATATCTGTTACAAATACCGAATTTGCATTGACTCTGATGCCTTATATTGCAAGTGCTAAAGGAGCACACATCTGGAGGTAAGCTAACATCCCTCCTACACCTCTGTCTGCTACCACTTTTATGTCCCATTCATGCTCATTCTTATTGAAATAGACATTTCCATTTATTTTGGTTTTATCTGTCCCTTGATTCTTAACATCTCCACATCACCAGTTAAAAGTATTTCTTGTTTGCATAAAATCATAAAACTTTCAAAAGAACTGCAAAAAGCCGTGTCTAAGACTCACCTCTTAACTCACATAGACACAGCATCAGTGCAGCAATATGCAACAGATAGTTACAATCCACCACCAAGGAAAAGAAAAGCAAACAGTAATAGATCCATGAACAAAAACCATTGAAAACTTGTCATGTTGTTTAGACTAATCTCTAGTGCACCAAATCTAAATTTCACTAAATGCAAGACTCGATCAAACAAAAAGACACCTGCCAATAATAAGTGAACCAGCCCACCTCTGCAGAAACCTTATAGAATAACTGAGTAAGGCTATCCTGGCACAAAAAAAAAGGTAAAGAATATTCATTTCACTGGTTGCTCAATCAGACTTCACCCTGAACAATACAAAGAGATAACTGTACTTCCCCTGGGCTTCTCCACCTTTCACAACAGTGGGACAAGCTCTCAAATTTGTATAAGTTGTGGCTTTTATTTTAAAACCCTAGTTAGAACATAAGTGAAAAATAGATCTAGCAATCTCATTATTATCCCAGTCAGTCTGTCTTCACAGGCTCAAATGAAATTGCCACAATATGGGAATGCAAAGAAAAACCTGAGCTGCAGTATGAGAAGCATTTTCAGGTGGTATCAGAGCAACACATGTTAAAGTACTAACATCATTATATTTAGAAACTATATTAATTATTTTTTTGCCCCAGACCCATTAGGATAATAGCTTATTTACTCTTTTATATAAATATATAGTAACAGCACAGAACAGTAAGCAGGCAATCCAACCTAAAAATTTTACTGTTGTTTGTTTAAAATTGATATTCAGAATACAAGTCAAACTTTATCAAGATGCAAGCATCCAGCTGAACACACAGGTCTTCATTACCAAAGACAACCCGGAGATAACTGTGAATTATCAACAGTATTATGCAAAGCAGCACAACATATGACATTACACTGCTCTGTTAGACAAGTGTTCCCAGCAGACAGGTAAACCAGCTTTAGGAATATTCAGCAAGGTAACAAAATCTCTTCTCACAGGGAAGCAGCAGTCCTCGTGCACACAGACCAAAATATCCAAGTTATTTGAAACACTCCTGATCCAAGGAGGCCTGACAAATTTTCACCCCTAGCACATCCTCCATGCCTCCTTTTTTTTTTTGGGGGGGGGGGGGGGGGGTTCAGGGAATTTACCAGTCCTACTTCAAAAGTAAGAACCCAGTTCTGCCTCTGCTTTAATAAGTTCCTTTTGGCTGTAGCTGTCACTGTTAAAATTTTATTTTATTTTTCATTACACATAAGGAAGATACATGGATATCCCAGATCAACACCTATCAAATTTTAAGTCTGAATTTCAAAGACAAAGGCACAATGTCACAGTCAAGTTCTCAAAATAAACTCATGCACATAACATGTTGTGGTCTAAGATACAATCAGAGAAACTAGGGATTACTCTTTAAAAAGAGACCTTTTTGCTCTTGATTTATAATATAAACTGCTGCATATACTTAGTGTGCTATGAAGCATTACCACTACATTACCTGTAGATACTAAATGGCTAAAACATGAGGTTTTACATAAAGAAGGATGGCAAATTTCCCCTAAATTTCAACTCTATAAATCATCTTCTTTATAATCTATTTTCTCAAAACTGTTCTTGTTGGCTTCTTCTATCAGCTTCTTCTCCAGCATTCCTATAAGTTTATACTAAATTTAGTGTAAGATTGCACTGTGAACACTAATCCTCACAATTGCATAAATTACACTCCTTTTCATGTCCCTGCACTCTTAAAAAATAATTGATGTCAACCACTGATAGCAAAATATTCCAAATATCCAGATTTCTTTTAATAAATTCAACAACTAGCAGCACAGACATCAGTAAATTTGTGATCAAGTAGAATACTTAGGGGTCATACTCAAGTGCTGGTTTACAGTAGCTGAAGTTAAAACTTTATAAAACTACATATAAATTCCCTCTCTGGGACATCATTCTTCAAAAGCATAAGCATATGAACATTAGAATTCCAGTGACAAGTTCCATCAATTTCTACCTGAATTACTTTCATCAGTGAAGCCATTCACATGCCACAGTTTATAGAAGGGAGTCCTGTGTCTGGAAAGGCACAAAGCTTTTGTATTTTCAGTTCTCACTGTGTGAGGCCAATGATTTAATTCAGCCCCAAGAATTTATATTTTCCCTGTGGGTTCTATAATGATTTAATTTATACATGAAAGGAAACAGAATGTTAGTCCTAGCATACCTCCAAAACAGAGTGAATAAGGCTCATTTTCATGAAGCCAAAATAAACTTTCCACAAAGTCACTTTTGGTACCTACCACACAGACTTTCATTAAAGGACTACCAAACATTTTGGAATGCTGTACTAATGAAAAATTATTCATTGTCTGAGACTAATTTTTTGGGCAAAAATACAATCCTTTTGACTGGGACATCACCTACTTCATGGATCTAAAGATATAAATACATATCTGATAACTATTCTGCTATTAAACTACAGATAAAATTAATTTCAGCCATTCACACTTGGGCAAAGGAGAAGAGATAAGCCTCATATTCTCTTTTACTTTGTACATATCTAAGATGGACATTTTCAGTGTTAGGACAACTGCAAGTTGTAGTTTGGTTTACACATTAAGGGATTTTGACTTTGCATGTAATTTATGCCACACTTAACATATGGCAAATAGAGTATGGAATATTTTCATATTCACTGACAAATCGCAGTCTAGTTTTTAGAGGATGGATGCCAGAGCCTTTTTAAACAATACTTTATCTCAGTAAGAACATTTTCCCAAGAAACATAAATGGCTGAATAAACGTTTCATTATAGACAGAAAACTAAAAATTTCAACCTAATTTCAACCAAATTTGGTGAGCCTATTCTGTGGCCCTGAGACTGTAAACAGTTTTGATATTAATCTGTAATCGGGTGGAACTTGGTGGGTAACTCTGGCATGTGAAACCATATATGCTTAAATATTTGCAGAATCAGGGCTTGAGAGTGGAGGAGTCTAATGAATTCCAGTCTCCTTTGTAGCACTGCTGTGTGTCTTCATTCTCTCATTTTCAAGCTTGCAATCCAGCTGCTACTATTGCAGTTTTAGAAAAGCAAGCTGTAAATCAATGACAATATGCACCGTGGAATCCACACCTTTTCCCACTTATCCAACCAGAAAAAAAGCTTAAACATCAAGAACAATAGAATTCCAGGGGCAAGACAGGAGGCAAGAAAACAAGAAGCACCAAATTGCAAATTTTATAATTTTACCATGATTTTCACCCAGCTCAGTGACCCATCCTGCTGTCTTTGATTATTTCATTCAGAAAGGCATTAAGGACTAAAAGGACACAACTATCACTACGCAGCTGATGTGCCACTGCCATTAAAGTCAGCTGCACTGCCGAAGTCGGAGGAGACTCTGCATTTCTGCCCTCCTCCCTACTCCTTTGAAAGAAACGCATACCTCAAACCTCACCAGAGCCATACGCCAGTGCTATTAGTAAAGAATAATATTTCGGCTTTTTTCCTTTTTTCGCTTTCCGAAAAGGGAAAGACAAACCCCCAACTAGACTCAAGCACAGGAGCCGGGACTGGGGGCAGAAGAGCGAACACTCAAGTGTAATTTATGGGCTCTGCATCAGCACGAACTCGGACATGTGGCAGTGCCGCCGTATTCCCTTGCACCAGCAGTATGCTCGCTGCATACTAATGCGCTGCACATCCCCAGACACACAAGAGACAGGACCGCACACCGCCCTCCCCCGCGGGGCACACCTGCGCGCACAGCGAGCCCCGGGGCTGCTTTTCAAGGCCCGCAGGCTGCGGGAGCCCGCGGGGCCCGGCCTGGCCCCACCGACCAAACTTCGAGCGGCCCCCGCACCGCCGGCCCCGCCGCAGCCGCAG